>NC_135786.1:102756666-103060833 GCF_051106095.1 Pogona vitticeps | reverse complement strand
ACAGGTTTCTAAAAGGCAATACATACATTCAACTGTCACAGTACCCCACGGCATAAGCCTTTCACTCCACTTCTTCCTTTATATCTGAAGAAGAAGAAGAATCAAGGTTATGGACAGATTGACTGAATGATTTTCAGGAAGCAGGCATATGTGGCCTGACCATAAATTGCATAAATTCATATAGAGTTTAATCTTTATTTCCTTTCCTTTTTAGTGTAATTGTTGGTAAGTGATATTTTGCCATGGAAATGGCTCTCCCTTCACATGCAAAAGAGGAATCAGGGGAAAGGTGATTATGGAAAGCTGAATTTTGTTATGGTAAAGTCTTGATCTCTATATGAGAGAGTAAAGAGTTCTGTAACAGACTAGATGCTTAAATAGGGTTTAGAAAAACATCCACATTCATCAGGTACAAAAAAATAATCTAGAAAGCTGGTTTAGGCAAAAATGACTAGTGGGTGGAAAATTGAGGACTGGAGCTATCATATCCTAGATTCAAGAATACACCATAAAGTCAATGAGAAGACAGTGATGTCTCCCTGCTTTCCCATGGAGTAGTAAACTCAGCTCCCTGCCCCAGCCATTTCTGGACGCAGACCTGTAGGAACTTGAGACAGGGCACTGATCTGTCTCATCCAGCACTGTCTATTCTAGCTGGCAAGCACCATTCTGGAGTTTGTTGTTTTTTCTAGTCCAGCCTGGCAATCCATGTTATTTCCAGGTGGTTTCTACCCTTAGGACTGACCAAGTCTGCTCTTGCTTCACTTCCAAAATCAGGTGGGATTGGATGTGTTGACATGGTGGAAACCTTTTTGTCTTCTAACCTTCAAAGCTGTTTTTAATGTAAACACCCACTAACATCCAATGAGAGGGGTTCTCCTATACACAATCGGACCCTAACACGTTCATTAATGGCTTGATCATAATTCAGTCCTTTGGTGCTCATTTTAATAACAATATTACACCAAAAACAGACTGCCAATTGCTCTGAGTGACCAAGGAACAAACTTCAAGTGAACCACTGGCTTCACCAGACACAGTAGAAAAAGTTAATTTTTTGGACTACAATTCCCAGAATATTCCAGTCAGCTTCGACCAGTTATTTTCCTTATCTTTGGAGTTTACATATAATTTCTATCGCACATGTATATATGGTTTTAGTTTCTAGGATTCTGGCTATGGTGGTTTATTGCTTTGCAAAATGGGGTTTTATCACTGTGCCATGGCCAATGTTATTTGTGTCAGTCGCCCAAGGGGACTGCAGTATATTTATAGACAAGTCCTCTTCCAAAGCTGCTCAAGACACATTTCACAAGATCAATCTGGGAAGGACACATGGCAAAGGTATTTGCATGACAGGAAGAATACAGAAACTTTTCCAAGGCATCAGTAAGGACAAGAGTGATCACTATTTCATTTTCCCCCTTCAAACCATATGAGTAAGTGAATGTATCCTGCTGCAGACTCAAGACTCTTGTTGATAGGTTTTGTAGTAAAATTTCTGGTAATCTTAGACATATGTTTGTATCTTTAATTGCATTCCTTATAAAAAATAAACTTGGTACAGTTATTACTAACAAGCAGGCAATTTCTGATTTATGGCTTGGAATGTATGCCTTTAATAGGAGTTCCTGCTGTGTTCAAGTAATTCATAAAGATACATGGGTTGGTAAGTAACTTGGATACTTAGAGATGAAAGTGATGAAATAAAGCAAGTTACTTTTTCTCAGTCACACTGTCTACAAATGTGCAGTGAATGAGCTGTTTCTGAGACACCCAGGCACCATTCTTGGGAGCTGACAGCATGCTTCCCTACTTTGCCTAGTCCTGATTGTGTGTGTGTGTGTGTGTGTGTGTGTGTGCGCGTCCCTGTGTGTGTGTGTGTGTGTGTGTGTGTGTGTGTGTGTGTGTGTGTGTGTGTGTGTGTGTGTGTGTGTGTATGTGTGTAGGTTTAGTGAAAATGTGTGAAAGATTGCTTCAAGGGTTGAGGTCTCCAGTTTCGTGATCTGAAATATAACAACATCACTGCTGTTTTGAGTTATTGGGAGAGCTGATCTGGACACAGCAGCCTCTGTTTTAGCATGGAGGCTACTGTTTTCTACGTCAGATTTTTGCTAGTTTGGTTAAACTGTGGGGGACAGAGAGGTCCAGCAACTTCCTACATAGTCAATGAAAGAAAGAAATGCTGATACTTTTCCCTAACTTCCGTGGAAAGTTTTCAGCTTTCCTCAAAACTACTTAGACATTTTTGCTTGGATTGTCTATGCTGTAGACAGCAAGAGATATTATAAATAGCCACTTTATAGTAAATGTTAAGTCAAAAGTAATATCCTTCCCCCTCTAAAATAATTCTTCCAGACATTCTGAAAATTCTTCTGTTTCTTTTAATCCTTGAAACATGATTTGTAAGCCTGGGAATCAGTTTTGGTTTCCCTAGTTTTAGTCAACCCGTTCTGAAGCAAGTAAAGTTGAACAGATTACACTAAAGACCTTAAGTATTGAGTAACTCTGTATTGGTCTTGGAGTATGCCAGAGAATACTTGGGGGGGGGTCCTGACTGTAAGTTGCATGTGCACTTACGTAACATAAGCTTGATTCAGTGACACATTGAAGCAAAAAACTGGTAGAGGGCAATCTGACTCCAAATTCATCTCTGCACTGAGGCTGTTAATTTGGAAGGCACACCCTTCAGGACTTGTTCTCACATGTAACACAGCAGCTAAATCCACTAATATGTTGAACTACAATAGAGCCATCGAATCCATGGGTATTAGGTGAATCAACCCCTCTGTAAGTTCCATTGATTCACTTGGGCCTACTCTATTTGCAACGTACTACTGGATTTCAGCCATTGTGCACAATATCTAGTGATATACCCACTCCATTTTTAAAGTGTAAACAAGGCTATGTGCAAAAATACTTCTACCATGGAGAACTTATTGAGGTTTAGCTGCACATTCCCTTAGGAACTGAGTGATTGCTCCCTTGTGTAGGGATTTTTCTTTTCAAATTGGGATGCCACAGATTTCATAATTTGTAAAGCTTTGGGATGTTTTGAAGAAAATGCTCTACAAGCTTTCTTTAAAATGTGAGCAGCTAGAATGTGTATTTATTTTTTAAAAATAAACTCCAACATGTTTTAGTCAATAAAAATGTGTTCAATGTGTAACAAATGCACCTGTTGGAAAACAAATGCTCAAAAAATATGTATGGATTTCATTGTGGAAAATCTCATAAGTAAATGTGAACCAAGGATGGGAAGAAAATGCTGCCTTGAAGAAACCTGGTTAAACCGGGATAGAGACATTTTCGCATCCTTAGGTTAGAGGAGGCTTTAGAACAGATTGGGCCATGTGGTGCTGTAGGCCTGCCTACAGACCCTATTGGCATCCCCCGGAACTTCCTGGGTGCCCTCTTTTTCCAGCAAGAAAGACAAATTGCAGCTCCTGAAAATTTTCAGGAGGGGGTGCTCCCTTTTTAAATAGTATAGAGTCCTATCATTTAACACACCCCCCAAATATCAACTTTTCAAAAGTGGCAGTGGACCATTGTTGATATTGTGTGTGTGTGTGTGTGTGTGTGTGTGTGTGTGTGTGTGTGTGTGTGTGTGTGTGTGTGTGTGTGTGTGTGTGTGTGTGTTGGCATTTTTGATAGTTTGTGTGACCTTCCCAAAGGCTGTAAAAATTGACATTTGAACACACACACACGCACACGCGCGTGCACACACACACACACACACACACACACACACACACACACACACACACACAGAGAGAGAGAGAGAGAGAGAGAGAGAGAGAGAGAGAGAGAGAGATCCATCACGATACATTTTAGCACCCAGGTGAAATGGCATCGTCCTGAACTCACTCAGACCCAAGTGATGGGTGAAATATCCCACCAAGAAAACAGGAGCAGAATGTGGCAACACCCTCCCCTCAAAAAGAAAGATCAAGTTTTGCTCTTTTTTTCCAAAGGAAGTGGTGGGAGACCTTGTCTTTCATTTTCCCTAAAACTAACTAGAGGTGTAGAGACACCTCTAGATTTCTGCACCCTCCTAAATATTTGTGGCTTGGGCCAATGATCATGTTGCCTTCGTTACAGCCCTGCTCTAAAGTTCTCCACCCTTGCTGCAGATTGGCTGAGACAGTTCTCCTTCATTTCCAGATACTCTCCTGGGAGAGAATGGGAATTATATGAGAGTGGAGCTGATGGTTCTCTACTCCCTCCTCTTGGATCCAAGGAGAGGGAATTTGAAGGAAAAAAAAAAAGACAAACTATCAGAAGGACAAAACCAGAGACAGACAGAGAGAGAGAGAGAGAAAGAGAGAGAGAGGAATCTCCTCCTTCTGTTATCCTGGCTAGCATTGACTCAGCAGGCACAGCGGTGATCTCTTTATCACAGTTTCTTCACCACTTCTCACTCACTGGCTCTTTTAATGGTTTTTCAGCCGAAGAAGATTTTTTCCCCAAATGATGTTTATTGTTACCATTTTGAGGTTATGCAGAAGGGCTGACATGCTGCTGCAAAAATAATTTTTCAATGCTTAGGTAAAAAAATTTTGTTTAAAGAAATGCCCTCCCATTCAAGTGAGTGTTTTCAATAAGCTGATGCATGTCAGTGGGAGAGATGTACAGTATTTGTGGACTGCAACCACCATGCACATTTTCCATGGCAGGTTAATCTCTGTTGGTGGGGAAACCAGCACATTCATTGCCCTGATGTTTTGATCTCTGTTGGACAAGAAGCCTCTTCCCTCCTCTATTCCAGTGACGAATTTACAAAGTACTGTATAGATCTGCTTCCTTTTTATGGATACATGGGGAAATTAAAAGGCTCTGGATACCAGATAAATACACTCATGCCAACATGCCTTCTCTGAGATGCTCTGTTTCGCTCTGCTCTACCTGTGGAACATCACCAGTGAAAGATGGTGATGGGGATGAGCTTCTGACAGTGTAAATGCCTTCCAGTTAATATACCTCTGTCTTTGCCAAAGGAGCAACATGTATGCCATTTCCTTTTTCTGCTGAAAATAGAGAAATGTGCACTCATATTTGCACTTGTGACTGTGCTTCCAAAAGGAAACAGAGACAGATGGTTAAGGGTTCCTGATGTGTTTTCTCTTTATCTTGCTTGCTGTGTGTTGGAAAAAATAGCAAGCCTGCATAACTCTGGGACACTGGGAATCAGGGCTAGAGTAAGGCCCTTAGAGGCCTTAAGCACTTAAAAGATTTTGGTGCCCCCATATATATGTAATTCAAAATATAAACAATAATAAACCATAAAATAAAATTTTATTCATCAAAATTAAACAAAACTTACAGTAAGATAGAAAATAATGTTTACTTTTTGTATACTTCCACTTTATGTTTGAAAAGTTTTCTCCTACGTTTTTAATTGCAAAGTCTTTGATCAGATCCTCAAAACTAATCTTATGTAACACATCTGCTTCTATACTTAATAGAGATAAGGAATCCGGCCTGCCTTGTTGCACAGTTCTGATGGGATTTTTAATATACTTCAATTGAGAAAATGAATGCTCATCTGAGCAATTTGTGATCATTAATGTTAAAAATATACGAAAGCCAATGTCTACATTTGGAAAGGCACACTCAATACAGTGGTGCCCTGCAAGACAGGCGCTCCGTTTAACGATGAAACCGCTTGGAGTTTCCCCCTATGGGGAAATTTTGCTTTGCAATGATCGGTTCCCTGCTTTGGGAACCGATTCTCGCAAAGCAATGATTTTTTTAACAGCTGATCGGTGGTTTCAAAATGGCCGCTGGGAAAACAAAATGGCCGCCCGCTGTTTTCTGGGACAGATTCCTCACTGCACAGGCAACGAAAATGGCCATGCTATGGAGGATCTTCGCTGGACGGTGAGTTTCCAGCCCATTGGAACGCATTAACCGGGTTTTAATGCGTTTCTATGGGCTTCGTGGCGCAGTGGTTAAACCGCTGTACTGCAGCCAAAACTGTGCTCACGACCTGGGGTTCAATCCCAGGTAGCTGGCTCAAGGTTGACTCAGCCTTCTATCCTTCCGAGGTCAGTAAAATGAGTACCCAGCTCGCTGGGGGGGCAATGTGTAGCCTGCATAATTAAATTGTAAACCGCCCAAAGAGTGCTTGAAGCACTATGGGGTAGTATATAAGCAGCACGCTTTGCTTTGCTTTGCTTTTAAAAATCGCTTTACGACGTTTTCGTTCTACAGCGATTTCTCTGGAACGAATTAACGTCGTAATGCGAGGCACCACTGTATTGTCTTCTACAATTATTTTATAAAGTTCAGCAGAACTAAATCTTTTTTTTACTGAACTTATGGCACACATATGAATGAAACTGCTGAAGCTCAGCTGAGAAACTACTGTTGAAGTCCTCTGGATAAGCATCAATCAGCTTTTGACAGCAATGAGAATATCTTTCAATGTTAGTAGATGATGACATCATGTGGCACATCATTTAGAAAAGAAAATCTCTCCTCTTCATCTCAGTTTCAATTTTGTCAATAATTGTGTAAAAGGTGGTGATACGGAATTTATCTCTGGCATTCATATATACTTCTGGTGCATCTCTGTCATTGGGTACCTTCTTTCTGATATGTTTGCGAGATGTAGCTGTCTTGTAATTAACATCTGGTAGCAACATCTGGTAGCACTTTCTTTGCAGCTGCTTCATATCTTTCAAATTCATCTCAGGAACTGCACACTTGGTCAGCTAATGACACATACAGATCTGTACATATTTCCAAGTTCATATCCTCATTTTGTAGAACTTGGTTTACTTTGTAAACATTCTGCAAAATCTCATTCCAAAAATCCAACATAAAAACATATTCTAGTTCTTGCATCTTACCTGCAATATTATTTGCTTCTCTTCTAGCATCTCCCTTTTGTGCTGGGTGTTTGGCTATATATTCTAATGCTTCTAAAATTTTAAGGAAAGATTTCAAAATTGCTGCTGTTGTCATAGCATGTCCCTCCCGTCTTTTTATTTATTTATTTATTTATTTATTTATTTATTTATTTATTTATTTATTTATTTATTGTCATTGTAAGTATATACACAGTATACCCATACAATGAAATTTACAGACACCCAGAGACCAGACACATGCACACACATAAAATTCCCCAAACACTCCCCACCAACTAAAAAATCCCCCAACACTCCCCACCCACTAAAAGTCCCCACTAAAAATACAAACATCTACACCGCAGGCCAAGTAACACAGTCCAACTAACTATTCACTACTGGTGGTCTTTAAGCTCATTATTAAGTGCAATTATAGCTCTGGGATAAAAGCTATTCAGAAAACGTGTGGTCTGAGTCTTAATTGTTCTATATCTTCTGCCAGATGGCAACAGTTCAAAAAGTTATAAGCAGGATGGGAAGAGTCTCTCAGGATGCTGTGTGACTTCCTCAGACAGTGGGATGTGAAGATGTCATCCAGGGTTGGTAGCTGGAGCCCGATGATATTCTGGGCAATTTTAATGGTTCTCTGTAGAGCTTTTTTGTCTGCTACAGAGCTACTCCCAAACCACGCCAGAATGGCATAGGTTAGGATACTCTCAATGGTGCTACGATAGTATGACAGAAGTAAATGCTGAGATAAATTTAACTTGCCCAGCATTCTCAGGAAATAGAGCCTCTTCTGTGCCTTCTTCACTAGCATGTTGCCATTTATATTCTATGAGAGGTCCTCTGAGATGTAAGTGCTCAGAAATTGAAAACTACCAACTCTCTCCACTTTCTCGCCATTTATGTACTGTGGTAAATGTACATTTCTCTTCCTCCTAAAATCAATTATGAGTTCTTTAGTTGTTTTTTTTTTGATGTTAAGTGTGAGATGATTTTCTTTACACCAAAGTATCAACCCTTGTACTTCCTTTCTTATTTATGAGCCCCACCACTGTCGTATCATCCGCAAATTTAATAATAGTGTTGGTGTTATACAGTGGGGTGCAATCATGTGTGTACAGGGAATAGAGGAAGGGACTTAGCACACAGCCCTGGGGAGCTCCTGTACTTAGTACCAGGGTAGAAGAATGGTGAGATCCCATCCTTACTGACTGTGGCCTATCTGTCAGAAAGTCCTTTATCCACACGCAGATCTTCTGAGGTAATCCCAGGTTGATCATTTTAAAAAACAACCTATTTGGTAGAATGGTATTAAAAGCAGAGCTATAATCCACAAACAACAGCCTCACATAAGTTCCCTGTTGTTCTAAGTGGCTCAATACAGTATGGAGTACAATGGACACAGCATCATCAGTAGATCTATTTCTCCTGTATGCAAATTGCTATTGGTCCAAAGAGGGTGGAAGTCTAGCCTTAATGTAATCCAGCACCAATCTCTCAAAACATTTCATAATAACAGATGTTAAAGCTACTGGCATATAGTCATTGAGAGATACCACAGCTGGTATCAGAGTGGGATTATAAGACATTTTCATTTCCTATACAACCTTTAAGAATTTTCCACTGGCTGCCTGATGCTGAAAAAAAAAAAGGTATAGAGTAACTGCACTATAAAGAAGAAATTAACTGCCTCTTGACAGCAGTCAACAGCACTTCAGTCTACCAGATTTAGTGAATGAGCTGCACAGGACACATATACAGCAAACTTCTTTGTTTCTAAAAATTTTTTGCTGCATCCCCTTATAACGCCCAGACATGTTAGCAATCTTGTCATAGGACTGAACCCTACATTTTGAAAAGTTTAGCCTACAAACTTCACGTAAGTACTGCAACACCTGATTTGCCATTTCCTCACCAGTATGGCCTTTCATTTCCAGAAAGGTTAAAAAGCATTCAATAGGCTGTGCATCTTTTAAGTACCTAAGTACAACACTTAACTGATCAATATGTGATAGATCTGGTGTTGAATCAACTGACAAACATTTATATATGACTCTACCAGAATGGCACCTTGTATCAATCTCTGAAATAAATAACCTTGTGAACCAATTGAAAATTGGCCAAGCCCCGGGCTGTGATGGTATTCCTCCCGAACTCATTAGGAAAAACTATGAATGGTGGGCCCCAATTCTGGCAAAGCTTTTCACTTATATTGACCAAAACATTCACATGCCATCAGAATGGGGCACAGCAATTATTATCCACATTTATAAAAAAGGTAAGAAAGTCAATTCAGCTAATTATAGGCCAATCAGTTTACAACCCATAATTAGTAAGCTTTATGCTAGACATTTATCTTGGAAATTGATAGATTGGATGGACTCTGAATGTGTTTTGGAAGATGAACAAGCTGGATTTAGATCTAGTAGATCCATACAGGATCATGCCCTTATTTTAAGGCACCTAGTAGATCAGTACTCTAAGAAACCCCGAGGGTCCCTATTTGCTGCCTTTATTGATCTTAAATCAGCTTTTGATTTAATTTCAAAAGATAGGCTGTTACAGCCAGCTATGATGTCTCCTGTCCTTCAAGGTTTTGGAGGGAGTTTAACATCCAATAGTGGGAGGAAGGCGGGACATCAGGGGGTGGAGCTGGGATGGATATATATTGGGGAAAGTGTGTCATGAGGGGGTTCTGTTTTAAGTTCTGCTGGAGCAGTTCTGTATTGAGTTTTGTGGAGTTCTGTGTGAGCTCTGTGTTCTGTAGGAACAAACATTTAGAGTCTGTTTATGCTAGTGCCTTGATTTAAATAGTCTCTTGTTTTATTTGTTTACCAATCCAAGTGTGTACCAATCAATAAATTTTAGTTCTCTTGTTTTTGAAATCCATTCCTGTCTGTGTGACTCATTATAGGGAATGGTTGGTGGCAGTCTACCTGAAGTGTGAGAGAGTGTTGATGTAGTGTAACAGGCCTCTTTGGTGAAATAGAGAAGGAGATTGTTACATGATAAAGTGGTGCCAGCGTTGTGGGATTCGAAAAGATCCAGTGAAGCCTTGGCTGTGTTGTGCCCAGAGCAGGGGTTTTAGTCAGGGAAGTCTGAGTGAAGGTGTGGGTTACCTTCTAGGACGTGTCTCACGGGGAGAACGTCTAGTAGAGGCACGCTGAAACTCAGACTGGGGACTAAAGATAGGGAAGCTCTGAGGAGACATTTTGGCGGGAAAAGCGTCCCAAAAGGGCAGAGGCTGTGGTGTGGCTGGCCTGTCCTGAGTTTGTGTAACTCTGAGGGGGCAGAGCAGAAGCCAGGAGACAGCTACGCTGAGGGAACTTTCCATTTTGGACAGCAAGCCTAAAAAAGAGAGGCAGAGCTGTATATTTTACGATTGGTACCACAGACAGAGAAAAAGAAATTTTACTCTGTTTATTAAGAGGCCTAGCTGGAGGCTGAAGCCTGGCAACAGTAGCTAGCTTGCCAGTGCTGGTAGAGCAGTAACTGTAGAACAGACCCACTGACAGGAAAAAAGTGTGCCTTTTAAAATCAAGGCCTGTAAGTTGGAACAGAAGCCTGAGGGAAAATTATGCCTCTAACCCGCAGTCAGGTTGTGGAAATGGGGGAACAGGAAGACCCAACACTAGTGGATAATGGGTCTGAGGATGATTTTGGCTCTGTGCAAGGGGATATTGGTGGTGAACAGACAGCAGAATATAGGAAAATGCACTTAGTGTATCAACATGAACTTAGGATGAGGGAATTAGACTTAAGGGAAAGAGAGAGTCAGAGACAAGTGGAGGAGAGAGAGAGAGAAAGGCAAAGACAAATAGAGAGTGAGAAAATTGCTCTGCAAAAAGAAAAGATGGCATATGAGATCAGAAAACTTGAGTTGTTGAATCGAAATAACAATAATAACTTGAGTCCAGATGGTTCTGAGGGACGCCTGTCAAAGGCTGACCTGAAGAAATTCCCAGTCTATAAAAAGGGAGATTGTCCTGAGGTTTTCTTTTCTCTGCTGGATAGAACATTTATAGATTTCTCCGTGGAAGAGTTGGAAAAAATGACCATTGTGAGGTCACTAATTAGTGGTAGCCTGGCGGAAGTCTATGCGGAGATGCCAGTCGAATTATTAAAAAATTACCCAGAATTTAAAAAGCTTGTGTTTGCCCGTCATGGCATCAAGGCTGAACAGCTGAGACAGAAGTTCAGATCTCTCACCAGGAAACCTGATGAAACCTTTACACAGTTGGGTGCCAACTTGGTTAGATATTTGGATAAATGGTTGTCTCAGGAGGGGGTAGAGACATACCAGCAATTGAAGGATCTTTTAGCTTTAGAACAGTTTTATTCTATCCTACATGGGGACTTAAAATTTCAAGTTAAAGAAAAGAAGCCGAAAATCCTTAAAGAAGCCTCAGAAATTGCTGATTTTATAACCCAGATCAGAAAGCTCATATATTCTGAGGGAAAAAATGGGAAGAAGGCAGGGGAAAGTTATGGTAGATTCTCTCAGGGACAGGTTAAGAGCCAGCAGTGTGGAGGTGGCCAGGTTGAAGGGAAGTCCTCTGAACAAAAGCAGCAGAGATCTCAAGTTTTGGAGGGAAAAGTAAAATTTGATGATAAATATGCTGTGAATAACCGAAAATGTTATTTTTGCCAAGAAAAGGGGCATGTAATCTCAAACTGTGATAAACTAAAACACATAAAGGGAAATTTGCCTCAAAATTTGAGTGGAAATAAGCCAAAAGCTGTGTATTGTGTACAAAGGGATAAGGGAGCTTCTCCTCTGAAAGAGACTGTTGCCATAGCATCCCCAGCAAAACTTGATACATCCGCTGAGGGCTGCTCTGAGGAAGATGGCCCCCTAGCTGAAATCAAACATTGTCTTCTGGTTAGGACTAATTCCCAACTTTTTGAGACAGCTGGAGATCAGATTGGGATTTTAGATCATGAATATCTGGCCTTAAGGGACACCTGTTCTCAGGTGACTTTGTGTCATCCGGATATTATTCCTACGGAGTGTATACTCCCCCATGAAACCCTGAAGATTAAAGGTATAGGAGAAGAGTTGATTACCCTGCCAATGGCTGAAATATTAGTGCGTTATAAAGGCTGGACGGGTAATTGGCGGGTCGGAATTTCATCGGAGGTGCCGGCAGCCGTGCTCGTGGGGACTGACCTGGCTGAACATGTTAAGAGGGTGTTAGTTCTTACACGTTCCCAAGACACCACAGAGACAGACAGGGGAGTTGCTGAGGTGAATGAGGAGAAAGCAAATGAGGGTAGACAAGGGGCAGCAGCAGTTACAATTGATTTGCCCAAGAGCAGTACCTTTTCAAATGAACAGAAAGAAGATATTACACTTAAAAATTGCTTTGAGAAGGTGACAGAAGCACAGTTATCACCTGAAACTCCAGAGAGGTTCCACATCAAACAGGGAATATTGTACAGAGAGACACTGATGAATATCTCAAAAGGGGGAGATGGGATTAGAAGACAGATAGTGGTGCCAGCAAAATATCGCCAGATGATCTTGGAGAGGGGACACGCTGACATATTTGCTGCACACTTAGGAGTAAACAAGACTAAGCATAGGATCATACAGAATTTTTATTGGCCTGAAATAGGGAAGCAAATTAAAGAGTTCTGCAGAAGATGCGATGTTTGTCAGAGACAGGGAAATAACCGCGACAGAACCAAAGCAAAGTTATGCCCTTTACCCGTGATCTCAACTCCATTTAAGTGCATAGGTGTGGACATTGTAGGGCCATTGCCCAAGGCCACAAAGAGGGGGAACAGATTTATTCTCACTATTGTGGACCATGCCACGAGGTATCCAGAAGCTATTCCCTTGAGTAACATAGAGACCAACACAGTAGCTGATGCCCTAGTAAATTATATGTCAAGGATGGGATTTGCTTCAGAAATAATTACAGATTTAGGAACAACGTTTACCTCAAAGCTCATGAAACGTCTATGGCAAATCTGTGGGGTCAGGCATACAGAAACCACCGCCTATCATCCGCAAAGTAATGGGTTAACTGAAAAGTTTAATGGGACCCTGATGAGAATGATCAGGGCTTACTTAGCAGAGAATCCAAACAATTGGGATCAGAAATTGCAGTCACTGTTATTCGCGTACAGATCTGTACCACAAGCCAGTACTGGTTTTAGCCCATTTGAACTTCTGTTTGGGAGGAAAGTGAAGGGACCACTTGAGTTAATCAAACAGAATTGGGAACAGATCATAGAGGATGATCCCCAGGATGTAGTTACCTACATAGACACGCTGATGAATGACCTGAAAAGGAACTTAGAGCTAGCTTCAGAAAATCTACATACTCAGAAAGCTAGACAGAAAGCCTGGTACGACAAAAAGGCGAGAGAAAGACACTTTAGCCCTGGAGAGGAGGTGTTGTGGTTAAAGCCTCTCAAAGGGAACAAGTTACAATTAAATTGGGCAGGACCATATAGGGTCATCTCAAAAATGAATGACCTGAACTACATTATAGAGAATGAGGAACACCAAGGCAGGAGGGTGGTGCATGTTAACTCTTTGAAACCTTACTATAGGGAGAAACAGAGAGTTTTATTTGCCATGAAAGCAGCTGATAGGGAGGAGCATGACTTGCCTTTCTGGGAAGGGAGGGGTGAAGTTAAATACAACCCAGAAGAGGTGAAGATCAGCCCTGCACTCACCCTGGATCAGCAGAGAGAACTGAGATCGTTAATCACCAAATACTATAAAGTCTTTTCAAATAAACCTGGGGAGGCTAAGGGAGTGATGCATAGGATTGATACTGGAAATGCACCCCCGCAGGCAGTATCCCCATACAGGGTGACGGGACCCTATAGGGACAAAGTGCGTAAGGAGCTGGATGAGATGCTCAAAGAGAAGATTATAGTTCCATCTTCAAGCCCTTGGTCCGCTCCAATAGTTTTGGTAGATAAACCGGATGGGAGTGTCAGGTTTTGTGTTGACTATAGGAAGCTGAACCTGGTGACCAAACCTGATGCCTACCCAATGCCCCGGCTGGACAACCTGATTGAGACCATAGGGGGTTGTCGCTATATCTCTTCATTAGACCTGGTTAAAGGGTTTTGGCAGGTGAAGATTGATCCTAGGGATCAAGAGAAGACCGCTTTTTGCAGCCCTTTTGGTTTGTTTGAGTTCCGTGTCCTTAGTTTTGGCCTCAGGAATTCACCAGCTACATTCCAAAGGCTGATGGACCAAACCTTAGAAGGGCTTAGCGAGTTTACAGTAGCCTATATCGATGACATAGGGGTCTTCAGCAACACCTGGGAAGATCACCTAAGACACCTAGAAGTAGTACTGCAGAGGTTAGGTGCAGTAGGGCTGACAGTAAAAGCAAACAAGTGCCAGCTGGGTAGCCCAGAGATCAAGTATTTGGGTCATGTTGTAGGGGGAGGAGTAATCAAGCCCCTAGAAGCAAAGGTAGAGGCTATACGTGATTGGCCTAGACCCAATACAAAGAAAAGAGTCAGATCATTCCTTGGTCTGATAGGCTACTATAGGAAATTTATTCCTAGGTTCAGCGAGATGGCGGCACCGCTGACCGAGCTGACGAGGAAGAAAACCGATGACCGCATCCCGTGGACCAGCGACTGTGAGGAGGCGTTCCAGAAGTTGAAGGAGGCGCTAATCAACCATCCAGTGCTGCGTGCTCCAGACTTCGACCGGGAGTTCATCGTGTACACCGACGCATCCAATGCCGGGGTAGGAGCTGTCTTGTGCCAAGCAGATGACATCGGAGACCATCATCCAGTGTCCTACCTTAGCAAAAGGCTGCAGAAAGGAGAGAGACACTTGGCGACCGTGGAAAAGGAGTGTCTTGCGATTGTTTTTGCAGTTCGGAAATTATCGCCTTACATCTGGGGAAGACATTTTGTTCTTTGCACTGATCACTCCCCACTGAGTTGGTTAAAGACAATGAAAACCCACAACAGCAAACTGATGAGGTGGGCTCTGATGTTGCAGGAGTTCGACTTTGAGGTTAAGGTCGTCAAAGGGACAGCGAACTGTGTGGCTGACGCCTTATCCCGAAGACCAGAAGAATGAAGACACCGGATGGACAATGGACTGTGCAACTTGGCAAAAATGGTTGAAATGTTTCTAAACATGTGTTGTTTAAAATGTTGTTATGTGTTTGCATATGAAATGAATAACTTAAATATAGGTTGCATAGTCTTGGTAAGTGAATTGAAATAGAGGTAAGCTGGTAATGTGTTTTTTATGTTTTGTAATAATAAGTGATTTATGGAAGTAAGTATGTTTGTATTGCAATGTTAACCTGTTGATTTTGCTCCTGGTTGTTTTTGGGAGAAAAGCAATTTAGCTTTCCCCCGCAAAAACAACATATAAGGGGGGAGGTGTTACAGCCAGCTATGATGTCTCCTGTCCTTCAAGGTTTTGGAGGGAGTTTAACATCCAATAGTGGGAGGAAGGCGGGACATCAGTGGGTGGAGCTGGGATGGATATATATTGGGGAAAGTGTGTCATGAGGGGGTTCTGTTTTAAGTTCTGCTGGAGCAGTTCTGTATTGAGTTTTGTGGAGTTCTGTGTGAGCTCTGTGTTCTGTAGGAACAAACATTTAGAGTCTGTTTATGCTGGTGCCTTGATTTAAATAGTCTCTTGTTTTATTTGTTTACCAATCCAAGTGTGTACCAATCAATAAATTTTAGTTCTCTTGTTTTTGAAATCCATTCCTGTCTGTGTGACTCATTATAGGGAATGGTTGGTGGCAGTCTACCTGAAGTGTGAGAGAGTGTTGATGTAGTGTAACAGGCCTCTTTGGTGAAATAGAGAAGGAGGTTGTTACATAGGCTCTGGAGTAAGTTAGAGTCTTAACAATAGATTATGTATAAGATACACGAAAATACAACCCTCAGAATTAGATGCGACAAGGAAGGCCACTTGTCTGATAACGTTCCAACCTATAATGGTGTGAAGCAAGGTTGTAAATTAGCTCCATTGTTATTTAATTTCTATATCAACTCAATGCTAATGGCGCTCACCCATCTGGAGTTCCATCCCCCCAAACTAATGAATAGACATATGTCCCTTCCATTATACGCAGATGATGCAGTCCTAATTTCACAGACACCAATAGGACTAAAGAGAGCATTATGCGCTCTTGCACAATACAGTGGGGTCTTGACTTGAGAACTTAATCTGTATTGGAAGGCGGTTCTCAAGTCAAAAAAAGTCTGTAAGTCAAGTCTCCATTGACCTACAGTGCATTGAAAACCGATGAATCCCGTAACAGGCCATTTTTGTTCCATTTTGTTTTTTTTTCTGGTCTGTAAGTCAAATCTCAGTCTGCAAGTCAAACCTAAATTTTGCGGCCAGAGAAGTCTATAACTCAAAAAGTCTGTAAGTCAAGCCGTCTGTAAGTCAAGGGTCCACTGTACTGTAAAGAGGCAATGCTACAAATAAATACATGTAGAAGCCTTAATGATCACATGGCCTCTATGAGCTTCAAAGTAACAATTCTGTCATTCTATACAAGCTGCAATAGCCCATAGGTAAGGCCTATGATAAGGAGGCAGGAGATATCTAATAAGTTGTATGAATGTAGTTATTTATATATATAGATAACTATATATTTATATATATATTTATATATATAGTTATAGTTATATATATAGTTATAGTTATATATATATATATATATATATATATATATATATATATATATATATATATATATATATATATATATATATATATATATATATATATATATTGATTTTATGTTTCCTGATTTAAATAATGTTCCTTACTTTTGCTGGTCAATGACCATAATAAAACATTTATTATTATATCAACTGACAAACAAAAATAACAAGAAGATTTTACTTCATCAAAAATGAGCGCATGGACCTTTTGTGCCATTAGTTGAATGAGTTCCTCACAGGTGGTTTTGGACAGGTAAGAAGGATTTCCTTTGCCTGAATTTCCATATTTTGAAATGTGCCTTGATAAAAATGGATCAAATTGGCTTATGAGTTCGAGCAGCCCTAAAAAATTCCCATTTTGCAATGATCCAAACATTTATTCTGTTCCTCGAAAAGCCAAGCTACATGCAGCTAACATACGAATAACAGCTATGGCACACCTCAAGATATGTTCTCAGTAATCACACTCTTCCTGAATTTCTTTCTCCCACACCTTGACTGCAAGTTAAGTATGTTAGCATAGAGTCTCGGTGAGTAGTGCTTTTTTAAATAATCATCAATTATAATAGTATTTCGCTAGTCACTTATAAGAAAATTCAAGAAATTTTAAAGAGGAAATGGTTTGCAAACAAAACAATAAACTGATCCTGTTGATGGTGAATAGAGTAACCACTCTCTTTTGTATTTCTCACCATTGGCTTTTGTCCCAACAAAAGGTTTCTGCGAACATTACCTTACTGGTTTGCCACTACTGAAATGCCGGTGAGACTTGTCAAATGGTCCACTGGGTCTACAAGCAATCCAATAAGCCACATCATCATCAGAGAAATCAAGCCACAACCCTGGATCCTTCGCTACATTGTGATTTACTTCATCTTTTGCAGACAGAATAATTTGACCACCATCACCATGGTCCAGTAAACTTTCATTTTCAGCAATTATTTCAGCTCCAGAATGTATTGTAAAGTAACTTGATCCAACATTTGCAGTAGAGGTATCAAGAGAATTTACAGGGAACGTGAGATCAGTAATGAGGAATGTGCTAGATCAACCTGCTTGTGACACCTCAGTGATTCTAACTTCATCGTATTTTGATTCTGAAGTGATCAAAGTGGTATTTACTGTATTTGTGTCCACCTCTGATGATGGAGATTGGTGTTGACCCAGGTATATCATGTTGGGGAACTTGTGTGAAGAAATCAGACAGGTTTGCAGTCTTGGACTCTTCTCTCTCTCTCTCTCTCTCTCTCTCTCTCTCTCTCTCTCTCTCTCTCTCTCTCTCTCTCTCTCTCTCTCTCTCTCTCTCTCTCTCTATCTATCTATCTATCTATCTATCTATCTATCTATCTATCTATCTATCTATCCATCTATCGCTGTTGTGCATGTAACTGAACATGTTTCATCTTGGTCATGGGCCAGGGTGTGGACTGACCTCCCTCTATTACCATCTCCACACAAGAATTGGAGGTTGTTCATGACTTTGTGTACCTTGGCTCAATCTGACACCCTCTCCCTAGATGTCGAGCTGGATAAACACATTGGCAAAGCAGCTACCATGTTCTCTAGACTCACAAAGAGAGTGTGGCTTAATAAGAAGTTGACAGCATATACCAAGATCCAGGTCTATAGAGCCTGTGTCCTGAGTACACTCCTGTACTGCAGTGAGTCCTGGCCCCTTTGTGCACGGCAGGAGAGGAAGCTGAACACGTTCCATATGCGTTGTCTCTGACGCATTTTTGGTATCACCTGGCAGGACAAAGTTCCAAAAAGAGTAGTCCTAGAACAAGCTGCAATTTTTAGCATGAATACATTACTGAAACAGCGACGTCTACATTGGCTTGGGCATGTTGTGAGAATGGCTGATGGTCAGATTCCTAAAGATCTCCTGTATGGAGAATTAGTGCAGGGAAATCACCCCAGAGGGAGACCACAGCTGCGATACAAGGATATCTGCAAGTGGGATCTGAAGGCCTTAGGAATGGACCTCAACAGATGGGAAACCTTGACATCTGAGCGTTCAGCTTGGAGGTGAGCATGGCTTCTCCCAATTTAAAGAGACCCTTGTCCAGCAGGCCGAGGCAAAGAGGCAGTCCCAAACCCAGCAAAATCAGGGAGCTGGACAGGGGACAGATTGTATTTGTCTTCAGTGTGGAAGGGATTGTCACTGCTGAACTGGCCTTCTCAGCCACACTAGACACTGTTCCAAGTCCTCCATACAGAGCACATTGCCATAGTCTCTCAAGACTGAAGAACGCCTAATCTAACAAGCAATATGGACCTCAGTCTTTCCAAGTAAATAATGTTGACAGAGATCAACTGGTGGCAGAGTAAACAGGAACAAATTTTACTTGTTTTTGTTGTTGTTGCTGCTGATGTTGTTGTTGTTGTGTACTTTGAAGTTGGAACTGACTTATAGCAATCTGAATAGGGCTTTCAAGGTGAGATATCTAAGGGTGATTTTACCAGTTCCACATCCCTAGTGAGCTTTCATGACTGAATGGGAATTTGAGCCCAGGCCTCCTGAGTTCCAGTCCATTACTCTATCCACTAGACCATACTGGTATCCCAAGTATTCAACAACATGGGATATTTCAAAGGATTCAAGAAGTCAATGCAAGACAGCTCTTCCAAAATGGCAACCACACCACACCAGCAGTTCCTTCTGCTGTGTCACTGGAGACAATTTTTGCTAGCTGAGTTCTCTCCTGAATTAGGCCACTGTGATCACCACACTGTCTATTCTCGGTTAGCCAACTAGAGTGGTCCTGAGGGACTAGATAGGCGGGATATTAAATAAATAAATAAATAAATAAATAAATAAATAAATAAATAAATAAATAAATAAATAAATAAATAAATAAATAAATAAGTAAGTAAGTAAGTAAGTAAGTAAGTAAGTAAATAAATAAATAAATAAATAAATAAATAAATAAATAAATAAATAACTTATGGAATTGAATATGGAACTAATATTGAAGTGAAATATCCCCACATGTGCACAAACAAAACAAAGAAAAAACCTCTTCACTAACTCATAATTGGAAAAACAGAGAGGGTTTTTTCCCCGTTTTTGAGGGACCCCAGGAAAATTTCCTTACCTTTGATGGCAACCATGATTCCTTCTCCCTCTTCCCATTTCTTTAAAGTTTTTCTCACCACCATCTGAGGTAGCAGCAACTGTGCTTTGCCCGCCCAGTCCAAAATAATGAGACAAGACACAGTAATATGGGTTAAAACTAGGGCCACATCTTCATTAACTATTTAACTTTTAACTGCCCCTTTTTACAAGGGGGCCAGCCATAGTGCTAACAGGTCTGGAATCCTTGTCATTCTTGACCAACCGGTCCAGACCTTTGCCCCTGGGAGTTCCTACCCTAAGAGGGTGCTGTTGTACTGTCTAGCACTCTCTCGGCCATCCACCCGGAATACCCGGGGCAACCCTCTACCTGAATCTCTAGACTCCAAGTGTCCAACATCCCCTGAGGTCTCCCTGTTTTCTCTCCCCTCAGCCAAACCTCTGTAAATGCAATTCTGGGAAGAGGGATCCCTTGCACCCTTTGGGTGCCCACTCTGGATCTCACCAGAACCTACCCTGTTTAGCACTACCCGCCATGGCTTAGGGGCTACATTGCAGGCCACTAGGCCCGTTTTAAAAGCTTGGATTGTGCCAGGCCTGCCTGTCACTCTTTGAATGGATGGGCAAAGAGTCCTTGCCCAGGCAGCTCTGCGCCTTTGCAGAGTGCCATTTCATGCTACCTAGGGAATCTCAATTTTCTCACTTTAGAAGGCCATTCAGATGCTCATACATCATGACGCAGTCTAGTGTCAAGATGGCTCCTAAGAAGGAGGAAAAAAATGGTGCCTCCTAATTTAGTTGCAATAAAGCTTTCAGAGAAAGATATTCCAAAATTGTGTTCCCCATCTGCAGTCTGAAGTGGTACATTCCAGACTACCGCCTGCTATTGCTTGTGGAGGCTGGGTCTAACTAAGAGTAGGTCAGTGGGTGGGTCGGGATTCCATTGTTGTAATCAGAGATTCCTTTTTCCGAAGCTGCTTGAGAGACCAGCTGCAACATGGTTAAATGAAAATCTTCTGTAAGGAAGGATTTTCTGGGCAAGCACCACACATGTGAACGTATACTTTAGTAAAACTGTGCTCCTAATAAAAAGCAATAAAAGGCAAAACACAGCTGCTTTTGCTGAACTATGACTCAGAAAGGCCTGTGAATTTGGTTGATTTATTGTGTATCAGGGCTTAAAGTGGTAATGTAAAGGTATTAGCACCAATATTTGTCCCAGTAGGGTTATACTTCAAGTCTCTCACTTATGCCAGGAGGGAAATTGCCATTAATCACATATACGTGGAAATATCTTTAATTGGACTAACAGGGTAAACATTCTATGAGGACATTTAGGATCTCAAAAGCCTTTTATTCCGGAGAAAAGTAAACAATTTCTCTCTGGAGAGTGATAACCCCTGAAGGGGCTGCTCCCTGAGGGTTGGTATAAGTTACAAAATATACTTAAAACGATGAACACTTTTTATTTATATATTTGTTTTCAAAATCACTTCCCACCATTTAGCTCAAATATCGCCTCTTAAGGCAGCTTACATTTTTTTTAAAGCTGGAAAGAGAATAAAATGTTTTACAGTATATAAAAAAGTTATAAAACAGATGTAGAACCGGAAATCCATGTAGCAGATAAAACCACAATGCTTAAAAGAATTACATCAAATCGGAAAATGTTTACTACTTTTTGACTTTTAGCCTCTAATTTTTCCTTGTCTCTCTTTTCGTAATCTCGGTGGCTGACAAGTTTGTTTGTTTTTTTTTTTAAAAAAGAGAATGCTGTTTTGTCGGTAGCTGAGGGACTGCACCTGTGTGGGTCGCTTAGAAAATGGCTTGACATTTCTCTTGCTCTGTCTGTCTCTCTGGGCTGAGTGTTAACAAAGACAAAATTATTGGAGCAGCAAATATCCTTCTCTGGGCAACTTTTGCCTCTTTTCTGTGATCTGCACAGCTTGAGCCACATAGCTGAGGTCAGGGTGTGAAGGCTTTAAAGGCAGGCATAACGACCTCTCTGTTTTCTTCTGTTTTCTTTCTCATAAGGGTATGTAATGCGAGTGGGAATGTGTACTGAAAGGAACCTTTAAATTGATACCTCCAACAGCACCTGTTGGAAACTGGGAATGTCACTACAGAAAACTTTCCTGTGGTACAGAACCAACATAATGTATCTTTGTTCGCAGTGGCTTTTATGAGCTCAACAAATGGGCTGGCTTTATATTTTGCACTAATTTCTCACAGGAGTGTTCTTCATATCTCAAACATAGTAGTGCTTGGAGCATTATTTTTCTAAAAGGAATTCACACATTTCTCGTTACTCTGTAGTGGCCAGCTTAGCATTATGGTCATCATTGGTTCGTGTATAAAAGTAATTTGTTGTGGTGAACATTATTAATGCATTGCGTATTCACAGCACAAGAAAACAAGGCAAACATTCTAATGTTCCTCCTAGTGGCCATTTATGATATTGCACCTTGAAAATACAGAAAAATACAGAATAGCATCATACAGTGGTGCCTCGCAAGACGAGGTTAATGCATTCCACAAAAATCGCTGTCAAGCGATTTCGTTGTTAAACGAAACACGGTTTTCCATTGAAATGCATTGAAACCCTGATAATCCATTCCAATGGGAACGGATTGCCATCGTAAAGCGAAAATCGCCATAGGAAACATCATTAAGCGAAACGCGTTTCCCAAGCGAACGCAGCCGTCTAACGAAACAGCGACCATTCAGACACCCATTTAGCGAAGTGAACCCGAGCTGTCAAAACCATCGTAAAGTGAAACACAGGGACCCGGAAATTAACCGTCTTGCGAGGCAAGGTCCCCACCATCGTAGAGCGAAAATCGCCTATAGGAAGCATCGTTAAACGGAGTGCAAGATCGCTCTGGAAAACTAATCGTTAAGCAAATTCGTCATTAAACAAAGCAATTGTCTAGCGAGGCACCACTGTACTTGCCACTGAGAATTGGTAAGAGAACGACAGATACCATTAAACAAAATCTTTCAAAATGGCTTTGAATGTTCTTAAATGTCATATTTGGAAGTAACATATTTGGAAGTTATTTGTTACACCACTACTATCAGTACAGTTACCTGTTACGTTGAATTCATTGTTCATAATTGGTTTCATCTGAGCTGTGGAGGTAATTGCTGTCTATCCTACACCACTAACTTACATACTTTGAACTTCCTGGAAATCCTTTCAATGCCAACTGAGGACACAGTTAATTTTCTAATGATTTGGAAACAGCATTCATCCATAACCCTATGCTCCAAAACTGGAGTTTTTAATTTTTTATTATTATTAAACTGTGTGTCTCTGATTTTCTTCTTGGTTTCTTATTTAAATCTCCTAGGACAGAGTCATTGGACTTTAATACATGAAGATAGGAAGCAGTTTTATACTGAGCCCATCTTGCCCAATATCCCCAATGTTCACTGGCAGCAGGTTTCTGGGATTTCAGGCAGGATTCATCCCTAGTTTTACTTGGAGAGCCTTGCTATTCACCATTACTATCCCATCCAAATCCTAGCCAAGTGCAATCATATTAAGCTTCTGAAATTACATGAGACCAGTTTGTTCAGGGTGTTATATTGGTATAAAAGATGTGTAGAAAGAGAGAATGTTGACAGATGTACTTTGTCAGGCAGGGGTGAGATATGAAAAGTTTACCCACTCAAATTCTTTCATCTTCAGACTTAACTAACAGTACTTAACTAACAGTAAAGTATCTGCCCCTTCTCCCCTTTCTCCCTTTAATCCTTTGCCTTACAATATTGACCAAAGCTCTGTTGCATAAGATGCAAATATGAAAATGTGATGACATCACCAGCAAGGGCAGATTTTTTAACAATCACAGACTTCCTCCTTTTGTCCCATGACTTGTTTCACTCACAAATAATGTTTCATTGACTGGAAACCATGAGACAGAAGGAAGAAGTCATTAATTACTGAAAATTTCCCTTCCTGGTAACATCACCCAGTAGTAGAAGTTTTTTGGTGATTAAAGTCTTCCTCCTATCAGCCCATGACTTCCATTCAAGGAGGTGGAAATGAGGAAGACAACAGAGGAAGATTCCACCGCCACCCCCAAAATCCTCTACTGGTGATGTCATCGCCCTTCCACATGCATAATTTCTGCTACAGGATTTTGGCCATTGTTTTTAAAGCAGAGTAGATGAAGTCTAGACCATCGCCAAATCTGGCCTATGTAGATTTTTCATTTGGCCCACAGAGATTTGGCTCCACTGTCTTGTAAGGTCCTGAAGAGACTTCTTGCTATCTCCACTCACTGACTGGAAACGGCAGAGCTTCATTTCTTTACATTGCCCCCTCCCCTTGTGCAGTGCAGAAACCACATTTTCCATGTTGGGAAGGGAATTGGAGAAATGAAACAGGGTGTTTCAATTGGTATTTGTAAGCCTTCAACTGAGAGAGCTTGGTTCTTTTTCCTTATTTCCCACATAGACAAAACCAATAGCTGAATCACTGAGAAGAAAGGTCCTCTTTGGTGAGTGATCTATGGCAGCCAGTGATACAACCATGGCCCACAGGGGAAGTCAGGGATGAAGTCAGAGAACTGACTGACTAAAGGGAAGAAACTGAGACACCCTTTCTTCTGCCCTGTGACTGCTCTCCAAAATGAAGCTAATGAGCCTTTTGTCAGCTAAAGTCAAAAGATAGAAGGCAGGTATTTCTTTCCATAAAACCATGTCTTCAGTGCAGCACTTCACTTTTCTATAGGGTAAATCCAACACTACTCTTACCTAGAATGGGCAACATCTTATTAGTTTGGCCTAGTGGCATAACACAATCAGCAGAAATCTCTGTGGTGAATTTGTCACAAGTTAATATAGATATCTGCAGTTTGGCACTTAGCCACAAAATCTGATGTACAACAGCTAAGGCCCATGCTGACTTCTTGTTCTGTGACAATTTGCTGCTGAGATGTATGCTGATTGTGCTATGCTGATATAAAAACATTACAGGATTGTGCCCAATGAGACTTAAGTTAGTTGTGACTGATGAATGTCATTCATTTTTATAAGATCACTTTAAGCAGGACTAACATTAGTTTTTTTAAATACTGTGCCTTACTCAGCCCCCCCGGGCTGAAAAGTCCTCACCCCCCATACCCCGATCAACTGGGTCAATGTCAGTTGCTCTCAACAAAATGCGGCTTATTTCAACTAGGACCAAAGGGACAACAATACAGTGGTGCCCCCCATTACGATGATAATCCGTTCCAGGAAAATCGCTGTTAAGCGAAATCATTGTCAAGCGGGGGGGAAAAAATCCCCATTGGAATGCATTTAAAACCAGTTAATGTGTTCCAGTGGGGAAATACCTCATTATCCAGCGAAGATTGCCCATAGAGAACTGCCAATGAGCTGTTTAAAACCACTGTTTTCTGAAGCAAGGGTCCAGAAAACAGCCATTTTGCGAAGGGAGGGAAGCCATTTTACTAAGGAAAGCCATTTTGCGGAGCCAGAAAAATTGTCATTTAGTGAACAAACGATTCGCGAAGCAGACTCCTAATCGACATCAAGTGAAAACACCCCATTGGAACCATTATTTTGCAATCACAATAGCGATCGCAAAAAAACTCATTGTAAAGCGATTTTGTCATCTAATGGGGTTATTGTCAAGCGGGGCACCACTGTAGTTTGCTGTGGTATTGACAAGATCTCAGGAATACTTGCCTTCACTAGTCCTGTGTCTGTCCAGTCTTTTTCCATACCCCTAGTCGACTGCACTGATATGGGTTACTTAAAGTTTGTTTCAAAATGTGTTCTTCCAAGACCCAAAGGCTTGGGCATCAGAGAAGTGAGGGCTGGTATGCTCACAATGAGGACAAGGTATGAGGCATGTCAGATCTGGATGGAGTCAGGGCCCACTGCAGCTGTTCTTGTAGATGACACTGGAGTTCCTCCTGCTGCTTCTGTGCCATCGTCATAACTTCACATGGGTGTCAGCTCCTTCAGTCTGACTCAGCAGAGCACCTTGACCGTGACCTCTCACATCACTCTTCTCAGTAAAGAGTGAAGTAGGGTCTTGGATTCTGCTGTTTTGGCTCCTTTGGGGACCCACTTCTGGATCAAGACTCTTCTCTAAAGGCCCTCCTTTATAATGTAATCCCACTTGCCCTCTGGTTCAGGATTCCATTCCTTTTCCTCTTCTGCATTATATGCCTTGCCAAAATCCTCTGAGGAGTCACCCCAGGATGCTCCCCCCTTGTCCTCCACAAGGTCACACTCAATCTTCCTTTCCTGAAGCCCTCTCGGTCTGCTCCAGAGCTTCTTTAATGGCTCCCACCTCCAGGCTCTCCTTTTTCTCCTCCCAGAGGCCCATCTTCCTGCCAACTGTCAATGACTTGTCTGAGTCTCATTGTCTCAGGCTTTCTTTTCTAACCCCTCAGAATCCAGATCCACATACATCTTGTGACTGCTCTTCTCTTTGATACTGTGCCCTGCTGCCTCCCCCCGGAGAATTTTGCTGAACATCCTCCTCACTGATATCCAGTGTGATGTAGTGGACAGAGTGACAGACTAGGACTCCAGAAGCCTGGGTTTGAATCTGCTATTGAAGTTCACTGGGGAAGTGGAACTAGTAAAGCCACTCCTTAAGTATCTCACTTACCTCAGAAGCCTTATTAGGGTTGCTATACATTGGTTGCAACTTGATGGCACATAACAACAACACTGGATTTCGAATCATCATAGGCAGTAAATTATATATATGGGAAGCGAAGGGTTCCATTCAAGGACAAACTTGTGCTCATAAATTTAGGAACACACTCTGATGAAGTTCATCACAACTCAGATGTCCATTGCATACAGAGGGTTCCAATTCCCTACATCTGCAATGAAAAAAGATTTCAAGAAAAAGAATGTCTGAGAGCTACTTCCAATAATAGACACAGGGCTTGCTGAATCAACAGTCTGATTCCATGTGAAGGCAGCTTGATATCTTCATAATGGTGCCAGTCACTTTCATTATCCTCTTCAGAAAGGTCTGAGTTTGGTAGAACAGCATAGCGTTCATTCTTTTGTGCTTACAACAACATGCCACTGCTCTTGCTGTGTGTGAATGCGATTAACAGGAAGGGCAGCTCAGCTGGAGGTTTCCCCTTCCCTCTCCATCGTACAATCCAGGCAACTGTCCAGAAAATTCAGACCAGTAAAAGTGTAGCAATTTTAAATTAGGAACCTTGCTTTCCTCACAACAGCAGCAGCATCAGCAACAACAACACTGAAAAACAGGCTTATAAAATAAATATATTACAAAAACTGCTGTGCTACGGGAACACAGGGTTGGGGTATACTAATACTGCATTTCCCCAAAAATAAGACAGGGTCTTACATTAATTTTTGCTCCAAAAAAACACCAAAAAAACCAACAACGCATTAGGGCTTATTTTCAGGAGATGTTTTAATGTTTTCATGTACAACACTCTACATTTATTCAAGTACAGTCATGTCTTATTCTGGTTGCTGCACAAGGGTGGAGGGTGGGGTTTCCCTTAACTGGGACATTTTTGGGGTAGGGCTCATATTATGAGCATCCGAAAAAAAATCATACTAGAACTTACCGTATTTTTCTGTGTATAAGATGCCCCCATGTATAAGACACCCCCACTTTTCTAATCCAAAATTAAGAAATCTAAGTGGGGCTTAGCAAGTGTAGGGGAAATGGATCAAAGCGCTGCAGGATTGCTTTCATCCATGCTTTTCCCTCCACTTGTTTTTGTTCTCTCCTCAGCTTACTTCTATGTATAAGAAAACCCTCAATTTTTAGTCTAAAGATTTTAGAGAAAAGTATAGCCTTATACATGGAAAAATACGGTATTTTCAGGTTAGGTCTTATTTTTGGGGAAACAGGGTACTAATACTAATACTTATGCAGATGGGCATGAATCAGAAAATGGTGATTCATTTTGATTCATGATTTATCAAGGCTGACAAATCACAAATTACAAATGTAAGAATTTTTTTCCTGACAAACAGAATCAATTCATCAATTCATTTTTGACTTTAAAACCATATAAAATGCTTCCTCTCGCTGCACCCTCCAAGGTTGGTGAACTTTGGTTTTCAGATGTCTGAGTTATATACCCACTAGGAAAGTTTCCCCCAGGTGCCTAGAGACACCAACATTACAGAGTAGTTGTGACAAACCCAGACCTACTGGGATCTATCACACAGTTACTAAGCTGCCACCAACCATTCCCTATAATAAGTCACACAGACCAGGGATGGATTTTTAAACAACAAAAAGAATAAAGTTTATTTTAAATACACACAGGGAAAAATAAGCAATCAGGTGAATAAAATAAAGTAACGTGGCTTATTTTCACACACACCAGCATACAGTTTGGTTCACCTAGAACCTTTAACTTAAAGCACAGACCCTGAACCCATCAGTTCTGGCTAACCAACAGACCCCTGAACCTTTCAGGTTGGTACTCTGACACACAGTAGTACCCTGTCAGACACACAGACTCCCACAACAGCTTCTTCTTCCCCAGCTGCTGCTTCGTCCCTCCCAGTGTCTCACAGTCTGTCTCAGCATCATCCCTCTCACCACACAGGCATCACATATTTATACAGTACAGCCCCTCCTCCTGATGTCCCGCCTTCCACTCCCCATAGGATGGAACTTTCCCTCCAAACCCATGACAGACAGGTAACATCAGTGCTGTTATGTAACACCTCCCCTCTTTATAAGTTGTTTTGTAGGGGGAAAGCTAACGTGCTTTTCACCAAAAAACAACCTAGGTAAAATACACAAAAACAGTTATACATACCATATACTTACTCATACTTACATTCTAAGTTAACCATAGCAAATAGGCATTTAAACATTTACCATATATACAATACATCCATTTACCTTTATTCATACAAACCAATTCTAAACCAGGTACATTTTACTTTTTGTCATCATTATATACACATATAGTCCATGTTCTTTCGCCGTCTTCATTCTTCAGGTCTTCTTGATAAGGCGTCAGCAACACAGTTCACTGACCCTCTGACCACCTTCACTTCAAAGTCATAGTCCTGTAGGTTTAAAGCCCACCTCATAAGTTTGCTATTGTGGGTTTTCATTGTCTTTAACCATTGCAATGGTGAATGGTCAGTACACAGAATAAAATGTCTTCCCCAGATGTAAGGCTTGGCCTTCTGGATCGCGTAGACTATGGCCAAACACTCCTTCTCCACGGTTGCCAAATGTCTCTCACCTTTTTGAAGTTTCCTACTCAGGTAGGACACTGGATGTTGGTCACCATTCTCATCCTCCTGGCACAGAACTGCTCCTACCCCGCTGTTAGACGCGTCGGTGTAGATGATAAACTCCCGGTCGAAGTCTGGAGCACGCAGGACAGGATAGTTGATTAACGCCTCCTTCAACCTCTGGAACGCCGCCTCACAGTCGCTGGTCCACGGGATGCGGTCATCAGCCTTCTTCCTCGTCAGATCGGTCAGCGGAGCCGCAATCTCGCTAAACCTCGGGATGAACTTTCTGTAGTAGCCCACCAACCCAAGAAATGATTTGACTTTTCTCTTGGTGGTGGGTCTAGGCCAATCTCGAACAGCTTCTATTTTGGCCTCCAGGGGTTTTATCACTCCTCCCCCTACCATGTGACCCAAGTATTTTATCTCTGGGCTACCCAGCTGACACTTGCTGGCCTTTACCGTTAGCCCTGCTGCACTTAACCTCTGCAGCACTAACTCCAGGTGTATCAGGTGATCTTCCCCGGTATTACTGAAGATCCCTATGTCGTCAATGTAGGCCACTGTAAAGTCACTGAGCCCTGCCAAGGTCTGGTCCATCAGCCTTTGGAATGTGGCTGGTGCATTTCTGAGACCAAAGCTCAGGACTCGAAACTCATAGAGACCAAAAGGGCTGCAAAAGGCAGTCTTTTCTTGATCCCTGGGATCAATTCTTAATTGCCAATATCCCTTTACCAGGTCCAATGATGAGATGAACCGACAACCCCCTATGGTTTCAATCAGGTTGTCTAGCCTGGGCATTGGGTAGGCATCAGGAGTGGTTACCCGGTTTAATTTCCTGTAATCGACACAAAACCTAATGCTCCCATCAGGCTTGTCCACAAGGACTATCGGAGAGGACCAAGGACTAGAAGAGGGGACGATTATGTTCTCCCTCAGCATTTCGTCCAGCTCCTTCCGCACCTTGTCCCTATAGGGTCCCGTTACTCGGTATGGGGATACTGCCTGCGGGGGTGCATCCCCTGTGTGGATCTGATGCATCACTCCCTTCACTATCCCCGGCTTGTTAGAAAACACCTGTTGATATTTACTAAGCAGCATTTTTAGTTCTTGCTGCTGGTCTTGGGTGAGTGCAGGACTGATCTTTACCTCCTCTGGGTTGTATTTTACTTCCCCTCTACCCTCCCAGAAGGGTAATTCAGCTTCCTCACTCTCAGCTGCTTTTATAGCAAATAAAACCCTCTCTTCCCCCCTGTAGTAGGGTTTTAGGGCATTCACATGAACCACCCTCCTTGCTTGGTTCTCCTCCTGCTCTATTAGGTAGTTCAGGTCTGACATCTTGGAAATGACCCTATATGGTCCTGCCCATTTGAGCTGCAGTTTGTTCTCCCTGCAGGGCCTAAGCCAAAGCACTTCCTCCCCTGGGTCAAAGTGCCTCTCTCTAGCTTTGTGGTCATACCATGTTTTCTGTCTGACCTTCTGAGCTTGCAGGTTTTCTGCTGCCAGCTCTAGATTTCTCCTTAGGTCATTCATCAAGGTGTCTATGTATGTCACAACGTCTTGTGGGTCATCCTGGGTGACCTGCTCCCAAATTTGTTTGATCAAATCAAGGGGCCCTTTCACCCCTAAGTGTGCAGCAAACATGTCAGAGTGCCCCCTTTGTAAGATCATGGGGCGATACTTTTCAGGTACCACCAGTTGACTTCTGATCCCATCTCCCCCTTTTGAGATGTTCCTCAGGGTTTCTCTATATAAAATCCCCTTTTTCTCCAGAAATCTCACTGGGGTTTCAGGTGTTAGCTGGGCGTCAGTCACCTGTTCAAAACACTTTTGGAGAGTGGCGTCTGCCTTTTGCTCCTGTCCAAATCTGCTGTCTGTGGTTAAGGTTTCCACCACAGCTTCTGAACTCCCCTCTGCTTCCGCCTCTGGCTCATCATTACCCCCCTGAACTGTCCCCGTGGTGGCTTGTGAGCGTGTAATCACTAGCACCCTTTTCACATGTTCAGCCAGGTCATTTCCCACGAGCACGGCTGCGGGCAGAGTCGATGAAATCGCTAGCCGCCAATCTCCCCTCCAGCCTTGAAAGTTGACAGGTACCTCTGCTACTGGCAGAGAGATTACCTGCCCCTCAATCCCTGCCACCTTTATGCTCTCATTTGGGATTATAAACTCCCGAGGAATAATATCTGGATGGCACAGGGTTACCTGGGAACAAGTGTCCCGCAGCCCCCTATACTGCCGGTCAAGTATTCCTACGTCCACCCCTGCTGTCTCAAACAACTGAGAATCTGTTTTTATCAGCAAGCAGCGCTTTACCTCCACAAGAGGACCATTTTCCTCAGCCTGCTCAGCATAGGTAGCTGTTCCAGACTGAGTAGCCATGGCAACAGGCTCCCTCTGTGATACTGAGCCTTGCTCTTTCTGGACACAGAACACAGCTTTTGGCTTGGTCCCACTAGAATTCTGAGGCACCATTCCTTTTAGCTGCTTCAATTTCTCACACTCTGAGATCAGATGACCCTTTCCCTGACAGAAATAGCATTTTCTGGTGTATTTTGATTCTCTCTCCTCTTGTTTGGGTTTTCCCTCCAAATTCTGAGGGCTTGGTTTCATGCCTGAGGGCTTCCCTTCACCATGGGCCCCTCCCCCTTGCTGGCTTTTCCCTGGTCCCTGAGAGTACTTGCTGTAGGTTTCTTTGGGTTTACCTACAGATTTCCCCTCACCCAAGGGCTTTCTTATTTGGGAGATAAAATCTGCGATCTCTGAGGCTTCTGCCACAGACCTCGGTTTCCTTTCCCTCACCTGGAATTTCAATTCCCCCTGCAGGACTGAATAGAACTGTTCCAGTGCTATCAAATCTTTAAGCTGCTCATAGGTCTCTGTTCCCTCCTGCGACAGCCATTTCTCAAGCAGCCTCACCAATTGGGCCCCCACTTGGGTAAAAGTCTGTTCTGGCTTCTTGGTGAGGGACCTGAACCTTTGTCTCAGCTGCTCTGCATTTATCCCATGTCTTGCAAACACCAGTTTTTTAAACTCTGCGAAATCTTTCATCCGTTCCTCAGGCATCTCGGCATAAACCTCAGCCAGGCTACCACTGATTACAGACCGCATGATGGTCATCTTCTCAGTTTCCCTCACTGAGAAGTCCACAAACGCTCTTTCCACTAAGGAAAAGAACACCTCGGGACAATCTCCCTTGTGGTACACAGGGAATTTCTTCAGGTCAGCCTTAGACAGTTGGCCCCCCTCAGAATCCCTATTATTATTATTGTTCTGGTTCATCAGTTCCAATCTCTTTAATTCAAACGCCATTCTCTCTCTCTCTAATTCAAATTGCCGCTGTTTCTCTCTTTCCCTTTCCTCCATTTCCCTCACCCTCAGTTCATGCTGTTGGGCTATGAGTATTTTTCTGAGTTCTGGGTCTTGCTCTCCTGTGCTGTCACCTTGCACTGAGCCAAATTCATCCTCAGAACCTTGGTCAATCTGGGGGTCTTTCACTTCACTCATGTCTGCTATCTTGCTTCGAGTCAAGGGCATAATCCCCCCTCAGAACAGGCTGCTTTAAAAAGTCAAGCCTCAAAATAAAACGACCACTTTTTTTCCTTTTTGCCTCAGAACCAGCTCTCCCCAGAGATTGCTGCTGTTCTTCAGCACTAAATTTGCAACAGTATCGAGTCAGAGCCTACCCCCCTTTGCTGGGCCTCTCAGCTGGCAAGCTAGCTCACTGTTGCTACGCAGTTTTGCCTCAGCGTTTTCCCGCCAAAATCAGGCTGCCTCAGAGCACCTTAATCTAAGTCTCCCCAGTTGGCACGTTCTTCTACTAGTGCACCTCCCCGTGAGGTACACCTAGAAGATTACCTACGTGCCTCAGACTGTCCCTGACTAGACCCCCCTTGCTCTGGGCACACTTGCCAAGGCTTTGCTGGACCGCTGGACAACTGGACCAGTCGTATCCCACACGCTGGACACCAATCAATGTGACAAACCCAGACCTACTGGGATCTATCACACAGTTACTAAGCTGCCACCAACCATTCCCTATAATAAGTCACACAGACCAGGGATGGATTTTTAAACAACAAAAAGAATAAAGTTTATTTTAAATACACACAGGGAAAAATAAGCAATCAGGTGAATAAAATAAAGTAACGTGGCTTATTTTCACACACACCAGCATACAGTTTGGTTCACCTAGAACCTTTAACTTAAAGCACAGACCCTGAACCCATCAGTTCTGGCTAACCAACAGACCCCTGAACCTTTCAGGTTGGTACTCTGACACACAGTAGTACCCTGTCAGACACACAGACTCCCACAACAGCTTCTTCTTCCCCAGCTGCTGCTTCGTCCCTCCCAGTGTCTCACAGTCTGTCTCAGCATCATCCCTCTCACCACACAGGCATCACATATTTATACAGTACAGCCCCTCCTCCTGATGTCCCGCCTTCCACTCCCCATAGGATGGAACTTTCCCTCCAAACCCATGACAGACAGGTAACATCAGTGCTGTTATGTAACAGTAGTATCCCCCAATTCTCCTCTACAATCTCTCCAAGTTCAGGGAAAACTGAGTTTCAGACATCCACATTATACACCCGCAAAGTGCCCCTTAGCAAGCTGGCTTGGTAAAACCCAATCTTCATCAGAGGGATTGTAGAGGAGAATCATGGGAAGCCTCCAGGGAATTCTGGTGTCTCTAGGTTCATTGGGGGGCATTTTACAGCCAAATTAATTAAAAAATAACTAAACATTCATTGATTTGTGATTCATTTGGGGCATTGATTAGTATGAATACAAATGGATAAATTTGCAAATTTTTAACAAATTTGGTGATTTGTTTTTAAATTGTGCCCATCTCTGTCTAAGACTAACATGAACACGAACACTAATAGAACTACAGAGCTGGAAGGTACCCTATGGATCATTGAGTCTGGGTTTTGTCAAGGAGACACCGTGGATAATTGAACTTGCAACCTCTGGTTCCACAGCCAGATGTTTAAACCACTGAGCTATCCAGCAGTTCATAATGAATACACACCTTGGGGGAAAAAGTGTGACCAAACATGACATTAAGATGCAAAAAATAATGAACAAAGTACTTAAAACAGAGATCTATGAAACAATAGAAGTGGTCTGCATAGAACAGTAGCAGTCTGGGGGGTATACATGTGTAAAAGAGTTGATGTGATTCAGGCATCTAGCAAATGTGCTTTTTCTTATGCAATCTTCTTGAAGTGTCAAATTGCCTAAACATAGAAGTACAAAAAGTGCACTTTTAACTTCAAATCTAGATGCAGTGAATTTTTCAGCAGAGATGTGTTGCATCTGTCTGGTTCCATAAGCATGCTGTCCATTTGCTGTTTTGCTTTAGAGCTTTCCAAATTATCCTTCCTATTATGAAAGGCCCACTACAAGAAGCTGTCTTTCATCACTGGAATTTGAAGTTTCACAAAATGACAGTCACAAATAAGAATGGGGGGGGGAATTAAAAATAGCCTTCTTACACCGCTTAAGACTCATTGCAAGAGGAGTCAACTCTTGTCTTAATAATCTACACATACACAAATCTTACATGGCATTTTAGAAGAAATAAAATGTGCACAACATAATATGAACAGGAACACATATATATGAAGTGTTAAGTAGGGATAGTAAGACATATGAAATGTTCTTATGAGCAAATGCTAAAATACTATTCCATTGATTTCTCCTTAAAGTTTCTGTCTGCCCAGAGCTAGCACATAGTAGGTTAGCTATCACTAAACAAGGCTTTTGCTGTACAATGACACTGCCTCATTCACAGACTTTTGTTAGGGTTTGAGTTCTAAACAACAACAATGTATTTTTGTTGTTGTTTAGTCATTAAGTCGTGTCCAACTCTTTGTGATCCCATGGACCAGAGCACACCAGGCCCTCCTGTCTTCCACTGCCTCCCGGAGTTGGGTCAAATTCATGTTGGTAGCTTTGATGACACTGTCCAACTATCTCATCCTCTGTCATCCCCTTCTCCTCTTGCTTTCACACTTTCCCAAGATCAGGGACTTTCTCAGGGAATCTCTTTTCATGAGATGGCCAAAGTATTGAAGCCTCAGCTTCAGGATCCCTCCTTCCAGCGAGCATTCAGGGTTGATTTCCTTTAGAATGGATAGGTTTGTTCTCCTTGCAATCCAGCACTACAATTCAAAAGCATCAGTTCTTCGGTGGTCAGCCTGTCTTTTAATTTTGTGGTTGCTGTCATCATCTGCAGTGATCATGGAACCCAAGAAGGTAAAATCTGTCACTGCCTCCATATCTTCCCCTTCTATTTCCCAGGAGGTGGTGTGACCAGTGGCCATGACCTTAGTTTTTTTGATGTTGAACTTCAGACTGTTTTTTTCACTCTCCTCTTTCACCTTCATTAAGAGGTTCTTTAATTCCTTCTCACTTTCTGCCATCAGAGTGGTATCATCTGCATATCGGAAGTTGTAGATATTTCTTCCGGCAATCTTAATCCCGGCATGGGATTCATACAGTCCGGCCTTTCGCATGATGTATTCTGAATATAAGTTAAAGAAGCTGGGGGACAATATACAGCCTTGTCGTACTCTTTTCCCAATTTTAAACCAATCAGTTGTTCCATATCCAGTTCTAACTGTTGTTTCCTGTCCCATGTATAGGTTTCTCAGGAGATAGATAAGGTGGTCCACACAATCAAAGGCTTTTGCAGTCAGTGAAGCAGAAGTAGATGTTTTTCTGGAACTCTCTGGCTTTCTCCATAATCTAGCGCATGTTAGCAATTTGGTCTCTAGTTCCTCTGCCCCTTTGAAATCCAGCTTGTACTTCTGGGAGTTCTCGGTCCACATATTGCTGAAGCCTGCCTTGGAGGATTTTGAGCATACGTTTGCTAGTGTGTGAAATGAGTGCAATTGTACGGTAGTTGGAGCATTTTTTTGGCACTGCCCTTCTTTGGGATTGGGATGTAGATTGATCTTTTCCAGTCCTCTGGCAACTGTTGGGTTTTCCAAAGTTGTTGGCATATTGAATGTAGCACCTTAACAGCGTCAACTTTTAAGATTTTAAATAGTTCAACTGGAATGCCATCACCTCCACTGGCCTTGTTGTTAGCCAGGCTTTCTAAGGCCCACTTGACTTCACTCTCCAGGATGTCTGGATCAAGGTCAGCAACCACACTATCTGTATTGTCCAGGATATCCAGATATTTCTGGTATAACTCCTCTGTGTATTCTTGCCACCTCTTCTTGATGTCTTCTGCTTCCGTTAGGTCCCTATCATTTTTGTCCTTTATCATGTCCATCTTTGCACAAAATATTGCACACTTTTTAATATCTCCAATTTTCCTGAACATATCTCTGGTTTTTCCTTTTCTATTATTTTCCTCTATTTCTTTGCACTGTTCATTTAAGAAGGCTCTCCTTACTATTCTTTGGAAGTCAGCACTCAATTTTCTGTAACTTTCCCTATCTCCCTTGCATTTTGTTTCCCTTCTCCTCTCTGCTATTTGTAAGGCCTCGTAGGACAGCCACTTTGCTTTCTTGCATTTCCTTAGCTTTGGGGTGGTTTTTATTGCACCTTCCTGTACAATGTTACGAGCCTCTATCCAAAGTTCTTCAGGCACTCTGTCCACTTAAATCTGTTCTTCACTTCCACTGTGTATTCATAAGGGATTTGGTTTAGATTATACCTGACTAGCCGAGTGGTTTTTCCTACTCTCTTCACTTTAAGCTTGAATCTTGCTATGAGAAGCTGATGATCAGAGCCACAATCAGCTCCAGGTCTTGTTTTTGCTGACTGTATAGACCTTCTCCATCTTTGGCTGCAGAGAATATAATCAATCTGATTTCGGTATTGCTCGTCTGGTGATGTCCATGGTTAGAGTCTCCTCTTGTGTTGTTGGAAAAGAGTGTTTGTGACGACCAGCTTGTTCTCTTGACAAAACTCTATTAGCCTTTGCCCTACTTTGTTTTGAACTCCAAGGCCAAACTTACCTGTTGTTCCTTTTATCTCTTGATTCCCTACTTTAGCATTCCAATCCTCTATAATGAGAACATCTTTCTTTGGTGTCAGTTCTAGAAGGTGTTGTAAGTCTTCATAAAATTGTTCAATTTCAGTCTCCTCAGCATTGGTGGTTGGTGCATAAACTTGAATTATTGTGATGTTGAAAGGTCTGCCTTGGATTCGTATTGAAATCATTCTATCATTTTTGGGATTGTATCCCAGTACAGCTTTTCCCACTCTTTTGTTGACTATGAGGGCCACTCCATTCCTTCTACGGGATTCTTGCCCACAATAGTAGATATGATAATCATCTGAATTGAATTCACCCATTCCCATCCATTTCAGTTCACTGACGTCCAGGATGACAATGTTTATTTTTGGAAGAAATGATGGAATAGTTGTTGAACGGTTTCATTGGTAGTGGTGGGAGGCGTCCTTTTGTTGGTACACTTGGTAGAAAATGGCCAAATTAACATGCTGTTTGAGTCATTACCAACCAATTTTGAGTCCATACAAATCAGACTGCTGAGACTCTGGAAATTACAATATTACAATGCTGAGGAGTATTTGTATCTCTTTGCTATGAAACCTTTTGATTGGCTCTGAGGGGTAGGTTCATTCCAGAGTTTGAGAATAGTGCATTATAAATAACATTATTGCTTATAACATTTGTGTGTGCATGTGCACGTGTGTACAAGTTAATGAAAAGGCAACAACCTTAAAATTGGTGACCACTACTGTTAACAAGACTTTGTATAATTTGGAATAATTAAACTGTTTATTCGTAATTCCAGAGTATTAATATGGGAATAAGGGCATGTTCAGATTGGAGAAGTTTGAACAGTTTCGTTCACACTTTAAAGGCTCTTATTTTTAGTGGGCTCTATTTTATCTTGCACTTGAGTAATCCTTCCATTCAGACAGGTTTTTCAATCATTCCAATTTGTCCCCATTTTGATTAGTGACACCTCTTTCTCCACCCTCCCCCACGTTTTGACACCCGCTGGCAGTGGTTACTTTCCTGTCATGTTTGATTTTCCTCCCAACAAACCAGAGCTGCATCAGATACAAGAGAAGTACCGAACAGCACCTTCAAAGTATCTAGAATTGTGCTGTGTCAGTTAGGTAACTATTATTTTTTTTAAAGCTAGATTTTAAAAATTCACAACCCACTCCATACATCACAGAATTTTCACCACAGAGAGCACTGCCCACACTCTATTTAAGAATGGATTATCTAAGTAAGAGTGCTCCATATTGCACCAAATAAATAGCAGCTATAGCACTGTGCCAGAAACAAGCAGAGCATCTCATAAAAGGTGCCAGATGGATTGCTCTTATTCAAAAAATATTTGGTCACCATAATTTGATTTGAATCAAACCACACCAAAGGTGAGCTATATGCCTGCCTGAATGCCTCTTTAGTCTCTTCAGTTTGGAAATTGCCTGTCCCTAGTTTAAGCACAGAAAGAAAAAGGGAGAATTGTGAAGATGAAAAAGGGATATGTTTGTGGCTTAGGGTAGAGGATGTGATACCAGATTTCACTGCAGAAATGCTGGCAGGAGGGGAATTGAGGGCATACTCTTTTTTCTTTTTAAAGAGAGGAGCTACAGTAGATCCAAATGCACCACATAAAGCTTAATAATATTAACAGGACTGGATCTCTTAGAGGTGTTTTTGGAATGGAACTATACAGTATCTTTATTGGTTTTAATATTGTTTCTATCTACTAGTTTAAATATTGTAATTGTTTAATTATTTTTAATATTGTAATAATTTATGACTTCTAACTTTTAATGTTCTTTTTTATACTGTAAGCCATCTTGCATCCTTGGGTCCTTTTTAGGATAAACACGGAGTATGTATAAATAAATAAACAAACAAACAAACAAACAAACAAATAAGACAAAGAAAGTAGAAAAATATGTTAATAATACATTGATATGGGGATTATTCATTACTATTGAAGTGTGATCAATGCAAATTATATAAAGTTTAGACAAGTAAAGTTCACTAATGTCTTTCAAGTCTGATTACTTCTTCATCAGTATCAATATTGATGGCTGAATAAAGAAAATTACAACATAAATATTGCAGTTGTGTCCCCAGTTCAGTGTTTTTAAGTTATTTAAATGTTCCTAATTTAATTATCAAAATAACAAATACACTAGAGGCAAAAGTGAGTGACTAGAACATTGCCTTCCAGCTTCTGAGCATGGCTGATCATGGGATGATGTAAAAGAACATGAAAGCCAAGGACATAATTGCTCATTCTGATTCTCTTATTTTCTCTCTAATATAACTCTAAAAGATGAAAAAGCCAGTTGTTTATTTTTGGTGTAATTTCCCCTTAGCAAAAGAATTCACAGCCTGCTTTCTCCACTATTGCAAAAGATAAATCTGAATTAAATTGCAAGGGATTTATTTAATGTCCTTGTAGACCAAAATTTAAAAGTGGCTTCTACCCAAGAGCTAATTTAGGGTATTCAAAAAGTTAGTCCTGTCTGTGAAATGAAACGTAAGTAGAGAAGCCAATTAATATGCAGCCAAAACACAAAAAAGGTTACAGTTGTGTTAGATTGGAGAACCACACTTCCAAATTAGCCTAAATTTACCCTGCAAAGGGCAAAAGATGAGGCTAAATAAATTTATCAGCCAGCAGAGTTCTAATGGTCAACATATTGAAAATACCACCCACCAATCAAAGTTCCTCCCTATTCATCTTGAAAACTATGCACTTGGAGATTCTCTTATGTTTGGAGAAGTACAGCATTTTTGAGGAAGTATTTTCTCTTCTATTTGACAGGAATGGTAAACAGCTGATTAGAAAATATCTCTCTATTGTAAGCTTCCACTGTAATGCCATTCACTGCCTCAGCAGTTTCCTTTTTATTTGAAAACCTTAACAGCGGGAAGAAAGATATCTGTGAAAATTCTCAGTCATCCAGGTGAGGTTATCTGGAAGTTGAATCATGGCAACTTGACTTCTTTCTTTTTAGGTTGAAACGTTTTGCTACTCATCCAAGTAGCTTCTTCAGTCTGAGGAGAATTGGTAAGAGACCAGCTACTTAGATAAGTAGAGAAACATTTTAACCTAATAAGAAAGAAAGTTGCCATAACTTAGCTTCCAGATAACAGAAAGCAAGGTTGGACAAGGTAAATGAAATACAGTCGTGCCCTGCTGGACAATTACCCCGCTCTTCGACACATCCTCATTACGTTGACGTTTTTGCGATCACAAAAGCAATCGCAAAATGATGGTTTAAATGGGGGAATTTTGCTTAGCGATGATTGGTTCCCTGCTTCGGGAACCGATTTTTCGCTTTACAACGATCAGCAAACAGCTGATTGTTGGCTTTCAAAATGGCCGCCGGCTTTCAAAATGCCCCCCGCTGTTTTCTAGGATGGATTCCTCGTTTTACAGGCACCAAAAATTGGCTGCCGTATGGAGGGTCTTCGCTGGACGGTGAGTTTTTCAGCCCATTGGAAAATGGGTTTTCAATGCGTGTCAATGGGATTTTTTCATTTCGTTTGACGATGTTTTCGCTCTACAGCAATTTCGCTGGAACAAATTAACATCATCAAGTGAGGCACCACTGTATAGGTACTGTATCTGCAGACATGTGCAGGCTGAAAACTCCCAGAATTCTGGCTGAGGAATTCTTGGGAGACTTTGCGAAAACGAAATAGCATATGTCTGGCTAGAACTGTCAGTTTGAAAAAACCCACACCCTATTCTCATTCTCACTCTCCTTTTATGGAGTGCTTGTAGACAAATGTATTGATTTGGAGACATGCTTTTTGCATTCAAGTCAAAATTGCTAACAAAAACTCAGGAGTGTTCAGACTTGATTCAGCCCTACTTTAGGGTAAACCCCATTTTGATTCAGACCTCTCACAAATCTGTCTGAATTAGCCCAATACAGTTTTGAATTTAGGATTTGTACAAATCCAAAGGATGGCTCATATTAAAACCAAATAGTGTCAGCTATCCTTATGCACTGGCGTCAAACCAAAGGAAGGAAGGAAGGAAGGAAGGAAGGAAGGAAGGAAGGAAGGAAGGAAGGAAGGAAGGAAGGAAGGAAGGAAGGAAGGAAGGAAGGAAGGAAGGAAGGAAGAAAGAAAGAAAGAAAGAAAGAAAGAAAGAAAGAAAGAAAGAAAGAAAGAAAGAAAGGTTTATGGTGTAATTCTTGCTTGATTGTGGGAGAATCATGTGTCAGAATATTTTCCCAAAATAATATTAGAGGAAAAATCAGAGAAAAAACTTGTTCTGGTGTGCAGGAATTGTGAAGAAAAGATGGGGACTATCACATGTATTCTGAAGTAGTCTAAGGACTTGAATTTGTATTGAGCAGTAAATTGGCAATCTCTCAGCTTCAGCTTTTGGTTCCAGCACATCCAGAAAAGGAAACTTAAAGGACAGCAGTTTTAGATGTATAAAATGAATAATATTTGGCCACTAGATCCATAGCCACCCCCCAGCCTATATCAGTGCTTTCAAGTTAGGCACCTTTTGGTGTAAGACAGTAGTTCCCAACCTGGGGTCCCAGATGATCTTAGGCTAAAACTTCCAGAAGCCTTCAGCACTAGCTACGCTGGCCAGGATTTCTGGGGACTGTCTTGGGAACTGCTGGTCTAAGAAACCAGCTGACTTTGCTATTGACCACTCCTGGCTGGTTATAGACCAGCCTCAAATTCAGCAATACTGGGATCTGTGTCATGTGATTCTACTGATCTGTGTCATGTGATTTGGCTGATGGCCTAGCTAGGATATTTAAGATGACTTAACAAGCAGATTCCGGAAGAGCAGGGTGCTTGCTGTGGTTCTTAATTCATTACAAATGCATTAATTAGAACTGGTTGCGCTTGATAATTAAAATGATTTACATATCAGATGGTGTTATTGACATTTGGGGCAACCACCTGTGCCATTCGGTTGGAGCCAAAAATGAGATTGGTAGTGGCTTTTTTCTGTGCTATTACAAGATGGGAAAGAATGATTTGGACATGTTTTCTTTGGCCTTGAGGTATCTACCTTTTTCATCTCAGTGGTCTATTACTCCAAGGTCATATTTTTTTTCCTCTTTTGTCAAAACTCTCAGTTTAGGCATTTCATTCTTGGACTGTTTCCAGTTGGTTTGATGAGGGTACCAAAATAGAGGCACACCATAGCAGTAAAAGTTAATACTGATACTTTTTTTCCCCTTTTGCCATTACTGGCAGACATGCCTGAAAAATTCTGAATGCTGGCATCCAAGAGGCAAATGACTGGTTTGGTCTCGGATTTCTGTTTCGTCATGGAGTCCTACAGAGAAATGTTCAAGCTTCATTATAGAGAAAAGTCAAGGAACATTAATGGCTGCAAACTTGTAATTTTGGCAAGGCTCTCATTGTTAATGTTATGGTTTTGTATCTCCTTCCTCTTTCATGGCCTTTAAACTCACCAGTGCATTTACTGGGGGAGGGGTTTAAAATATTCAATCCACTGACTCTGCTCAGCAATTTAATCTTCAGTGAGGACTATTCCTCCAAAATTACTACCACCAAATTCTTATTAAGAGTCACCCAGATGCCTGTAATTAAATAAACACAATCTACTCAAAAGAATTTTTTTAGTCTAACTTTACCAGCCTCAGGCAAAGTTCTGTGTTGCCCAGATCAAGCAGCCTATACAGGCTCTTTCATTAAATTGGGTGTAATGCTGGTATTCTTTTAGACAAAACTCATTAAAACAATTATTTGTACAAAATCAAGGAGTCGACTCAAATTGTACAAAAAAGAAGCAAAATAATAATTAATTAAGCAAGTGATTTTCTTTACTTATCCTGTGTTTCTTTATACATGAGGCACAATTTTTGAAATCCTCCTTCTGAGGCTGTCATAATATCCATGATGGTATTGACTGTGAAGCTTTGAGGTTATCCTTAATCTGGAGCAGTTCTGGAAGCTGTATTTGACCTACACCAGTGTCAGCTAGTGAGAGTCTGACTCATAGGAGAGTTCCCTTAGCATTATGGTATCATCAACACAACCCAGTTTATCATGCTAATGCTGATTAATAGTTACTAATAAACACTTCGTGAGAGTTGTCTGCCACGTAGATAGCAGCTGGTGGGAGCTGTGCAAATGAAAAGTGCACATCTCACATGTTGTATATTATAGGCAAGTTCATCCAAAACAACCCTCCATCTTGTAAGACTGCTTTACAAGCTTTTGTGACATCCCAATGGGTTATTTGGGTACTATGAAAAGGTTAATCCCTCTTCAGACTAACGTTGGACCATCAAACTTAGCTTACATTATTAGGAGGTATCAATCCTATGAATCTTTGAAAAAAGACGACATCTCAGAAGTTGTATGTTATAACAGGAGAAATTTAATTGCTGTATGTGTATTTAGAAACCATCTTATCTGTAAAAATTGCCCTCTCACTCCAGCACGCCCAAATCCCAAAACACTGCTGTGATGTGCCTGTAATTTGGCAAATAACACATTCACTGCATTCAGGGCCAGCCTTGCTATTATATATGAGGAGACTGCCAATTCAGGTGTGGATACAAGGAAGAAAGGCTGGAAGCAACAGTGACTTAGAGCAGTGGTTCTTAACCTTTGTTACTCGGATGCTTTTGAACTGCAACTCCCAGAAACCCCAGTCAGGACAGCTGGTGGTGAAGGCTTCTGGGAGTTGCAGTCCAAAACTCCTGAGTAACCCTTGGTTAACAACCAGTGACTTAGAGGATAGAGCTTTGTGTATCTTGTGGCTTGCCCTTCAAATACCCTTCTGCCTGCTGCCCAATTCCAACGAGGCTGTCAGCCCATTGAGAGCCCTGAGATAAGAATGCCAGCTTGGTCCACCTCCCTGTGTGAAGGGGGTATTATCTTGCCCTTCATTGGATGCAAGAATTTTATGTAATGTCTAAAAGAAAATGTCCTGCATAAAGTGGGACCCCCCCATATCCATGGGGGATTAGTTCCAAGCCCCCTCTCGGGTACTGAAAAATAAGAATAGTAGTGAATGCAAAATGAACACATAGGAAATATGTTTTAAAAGTTTAATTTATGAATTCATTCTTGGTATATGAAGGGAACTTTTTTCCTGTCAGAACCCCGCTTCCTTCTACCAAGCTAGTAGGAGACTTGCCATACATTCTCTGTGCTCCTTTGCTCCAGGCATTCTGAAAACCTGGCCTGGATCCAAGGAATAGATCTGCCAGAGTTTAAACTGCTTTGGGTGATCCAGTTTCATTGACAGTAGGTCATTGTGGTTAAATGAATCAGCCAATACTATCTCACAAATGGTGGGGGTTCCTACTGTACATAACTGCAAAGACAATTGCCCACTAGACATTTACAGAATAGTGTTGTGATAAAGAATACCCAGTGTAGTGTGATGATAGAGTCACAGACTAGGACTCAGGAGACCTGGATTCAAACCTCCACATCACCATGGAAACATACTGGGGAGTGGGGAGGTTGGAACCCTTTCTTAGATATCTTACTTACGGTACCTTGAAACCCCTATTAAGGTCACTATTAATTCTGTTCCAACTTGATGGTACATAAAACATTGTGGTAAACAATTGTGGATCTTGCAGATCCCAACAAACAATGATCTAATTATTGGTGGATACAGAACCAACAATTTTATCACTGGACTTGCTGCATGGTAAAACTTTACTTTCTGCTTGGCAGCATTACACCTCAGTGTAAGAAATTTTACCTGGAGCATTTTGGCTTTTCACACAGTTCTCTGTAAAGGTAGGAGAATCTGTCAATTTTACTTTCTCTCATATTTATTTAAAATAACCTCAAGCTCTTTCTATCCCATACACATGAATTTTTCTAAAATCTTTAATAACAAACTAAAATGACATTTTTACAAATAGGTAAGGTCCAAATTCCATAAGTATAGCTCTTCCCAGTGGGAGAAGACCATATTGTTTTACCTGCTGGCCAATAAGATGACATGTGTTTTCTTAAAAAATCGGTGGCAATTCAAATTCAGCACTAACAAGATTACAAATGCAAGGATTCAAACCCAGGATTTTAAAAGCTAAGTACTCAAAACTCTGAGCCTGGATAGATAACTCAGGTTTCTCTTCTTCCCTATTCATTTAAAAACAAAAAAACAAGTTCCTACCATTCAAAATATGAAGAAGAAAACGAAAACCAAATCTTCCCCATTCCTAATGCTCTGTGTGGATTTCTAAACTATTTTTGTGGCTTAGCACTGTAATACAGCTGCAGGTGTTTGAACTGTAGGAGCACACCAGGTTTTGTTTGCACTGTACGTTTCCTCTTCAAGGGAACAGGGCTCATCCTTCTTTTGCAAAATGTGTGCCCAGAATCATAAGAAAATGGAGTAGGGAACCACGGGTGTTATTGGAAGCTTATTTGCAGAACTACAGCTACACTCTTTGCATCGCTCATGGCAAGAAGAATGTTGAAATTCCATCCATGTACCCTGCAATGAATTGCATACTGCTTTCTCTATTTTGACATGGCTTTTACAGACCAGGATTACTCACAGGGAAGAAATCGCTATAAACCATCCCCAGATGAAGCCTGAATTATTCATAACCATAATAGTAACCCCTGTCCATAGGAGTTTCCAGGTGAATATCAACTCTTCTGTTCACATAATTTATTGGAGCAAACCAGCTGCTGTCTAGGCTTAGCCTGGCATAGCCTACATAGTTTGGATGTATTCTGCGGTTCATTTTTCTCCAGTTGTATCTTTGTTTTCCAGATAAAATGTGACTGGAGTAAAGTGCATTTGCACCTGTATAAAGGAGCCATAAGGAAAGGAGTGTGGACAAACTCCAACTGGTATCAGCCTGTTTTAGTTATGGATTTATTTCACAGTCACACATACACTCAAAATATTTTCCAGTCTAGGCTTTCTATGTACATTCTTACCCCAAACCTCTTGCAATTTGCATAAGTCACATCTGACACTTCAATATTGTGTATCATCCCCAGTTCATATAGACAATGCTTCCCTTAATACCTTTGGTTAGGCCTTGGTTAGCCACTTCAGAATAGAAGACTAAACTCATAGCACAGTAGTTAAACTGTAGTACTGCAGCCAAAACTCTGCTCATAACCTGGGCTAAATCCCAGGTAGCCGGCTTGAGGTTCACTCAGCCTTCCATCTTTCTGAGGTAAGTAAATTAAGTAGCTAGGTTGCTGGGGGGGGGGGGGAATGTGTAGCCTGCAAAATTAAATTGCAAAATGTCCAGAGTACTTTAAGTGCTATGGGGCCGTATATAACCACCACACTTTAAACTACTGTAAATAATAATCATATGCCATCAAAGTCAGTTCTGATTTATGGCAACTGTAGAGTTTTCCAGGTAGAGAATACTCAGAAGTGATTTACCACTTTCTTCTTCTGGGGGCATCCTGGGACTGTGCAGCTTGCCTAAGGCCACGCAAGCTGGCTCTTCTCCCACTTCTACCTGAGCTATCCAGCCAGCTGCTCAACTGCTGTACTTGGTGATAAATTTTGTTGAGCATGTGTATGAGCCAATCTATACCTCCTAACTTCGTTACAAATGGAGTGAAGAAAGGTTTTCAATATAAATTTTTGAGTTCTGCACACATTAAGCTCTCTGGAATACATCAAAGTGACTAATATACTGCAGACTGCATTTTAAAGAACATTTTGCCAGGTTCCTCAGCTGCCTGCATGAAGGACATCAGAAGCTGTTCATATTGTTATACAGAGGTACTACAAAAAACTCTTTAGTCTAGGACATCTTTTCGCTTCACATGTTTTAATACTGTAACTGTGAAGATTCTCAGTCATCCAGGTGAGGTTATCTGGAAGTTGAGTCATTGCAACTGGACTTCTTTCTTATTGGGTTGAAATGTTTTGCTACTCATCCAAGTACAGTGGTGCATTGACTTGTGAAATTAATTGGTTCAGGAAGATGACAGTAACTCGAAATGGTCATACGTCAAAGCATCATTTCCCATTGGAATGCATTGAAATGCAATTAATCCTTTCTGGGATAAGAAAAAAAAATCACACACAAACAAAAAAAATCACTGCAAGACCAGTCAGAAATGGGATTAATCCCTTCCAGCCGAAGGGGGGGGGGGAAGCAATCAACCGTGCAAGACCATTGCAAGTGCAAACAAGACAAAGCAAAAAGTAATCAAGCATGCAAGACCTAATGCAAAGAAAACAAAGCAAAAACCAATCAACCGTGCAAGACCCCTTGCAAATGCAAACAAAACAAAGCACAAAGCAATCAAGCAGATCATGCAAGATCGGAAATGGGGGGGAATTAAAAAGCAAGGAAACCCCCCAAGACCCATCGGAAATGGGGAAAAAAATCCAAAAAAACAACCAAACCCCCCAATACCCATCGGAAATGGGAAAAAATCCAAAAAACAAACAAACCCCCAAGACCCATCACAGCACAGAAACATTAAACCCCAGCTCAAAACCATACTGCAAAAACATCCAGAACAATTTTTAAAAAGCAGAAAACAGCACCTTACTTTACAAGGCAGCTCGAAGCCTCCCTGCAAACAAACACACACACTCTCAGAAGCAGAAGGAGGCAGTCCCAAGACGATGACGACGACGCACACTCTCTAATTGCTGGGGCAAAAGAGCTACAAAGAAGCAGCCTCATCGCCACCTAAAGTTCAAAAATTGAATTTCCCACTTTTCCCCCCTGCCTTTTTCTGTTTGTAAGTGGAAGCTCCGATCGCAAGTACAAGCAAAATTTTGCAGCCGGAGCTGGTCGTAACTCGAAATGGGTGTTTGTAAGTTGAGGCACCACTGTAGCTTCTTCAGTCTGAGGAGAGTTGGTAGGAGATCCCTGATATATCCTCCAGGTTGGGATGAGAAGGACTGTGGAAGTGGGATTATCCCTCACCCCCAGTTATTTGTCCTTCTAATGAGCCTATTCAGACCAGAGGAAAATGAAACCAATGAGGAGGATATATCAGGGATCTCCTACCAACTCTCCTTAGACTGAAGAAGCTGCTTGGATGACTAGCAAAACACTTCAACCTAACAAGAAAGAAGTCCAGTTGCCATGACTCAACTTCCAGATCCTTTAGTGTTATATATTTTTTTATGGTGGTGATTTAGTCGTTTAGTCATGTCCGACTCTTTGTGACCCCATGGACCAGAGCACACCAGGCACTCCTGTCTTCCACTGCCTCCCGGAGTTGGGTCGAATTCATGTTGGTAGCTTCGATGACACTGTCCAAGCATCTCATCCTCTGTCATCCCCTTCTCCTCTTGCCTTCACACTTTCCTAAAATTAGAGTCTTTTCCAGGGAGTCTTCTCTTCTCATAAGATGGCCAAAGTATTGGAACCTCAGCTTCAGGATCTGTCATTCCAGTGAGCACTCAGGGTTCATTTCCTTTAGAATGGCTAGGTTTGTTCTCCTTGCAGTCCAGGGGACTCTCAATAGTCTCCTCCAGCACCACAATTCAAAAGCATCAGTTCTTCAGCAGTCAGCTTTCTTTATGGTCCAGCTCTCATTTCTGTACATCACTACAGGAAAAACCATAGCTTTGACTATGTGGACCTTTGTCGGGACGGTGATGTCTCTGCTTTTTAAAATGCTGTCTAGGTTTGTCATCGCTTTCCTCCCAAGAAGCAGGCGTCTTTTAAGTTCATGACTGCTGTCACCATCTGCAGTGATCATGGAGCCCACGATAGTAAAATCTGTCACTGCCTCCATATCTTCCCCTTCTATTTGCTAGGAGGTGATGTGACCAGTGGCCATGATCTTTGTTTTTTTGATGTTGAGGTTCAGACCATTTTTGAGCTCTCCTGTTTCACCCTCATTACGAGGTTCTTTAATTTCTCCTCACTTTCTACCATCAGAGTGGTATCATCTGTATATCTGAGGTTGTTGATATTTCTTCTGTGAATCTTAATTCCGGCTTGGGGTTCATCCAGTCCAGCCTTTCGCATGACATATTCTGCATATAAGTTAAATAAGCACAGAGACAATATACAGCCTTGTCATACTCCTTTCCCAATTTTGAACCAATCAGTTGTTCCATATCCAGTTCTAACTCTTGCTTCCTGTCCCATGTATAGGTTTCTCAGGAGATAGATAAGGTGGTCAGGCACTCCCATTTCTTTAAGGACTTGCTATAGTTTGCTGTGACCCACACTGTCAAGGGATTTTGCATAGTCAATGAAGCAGAAGTAGATGCTTTTCTGGAACTCTCTGGCTTTCTCCATAATCCAGTGCATGTTAGCAATTTGGTCTCTAGTTCCTCTGCCCCTTCAAAATCCAGATTGTACTTCTGGGAGTTCTCGGTCCACATACTGCTGAAGCCTACCTTGTAGGATTTGGAGCATAACCTTGCTAGTGTGTGAAATGAGTGCAATTGTACAGTAGTTGGAGCATTCTTTGGCACTGCCCTTCTTTGGGACTGGGATGTAGACTGATCTTTTCCAACCCTCTGGCCACTGCCGAGTTTTCCAAACTTGCCGACATATTGAGTGTAACACCTTAACAGTGTCATATTTTCAGATTTTAAATAGTTCAACTGGAATGGCATCACCTCCACTGGCCTTGTTTTTATCCATGCATTCTAAGGCCCATTTGACTTCACTCTCCAGGATGTCTGGCTCAAGATCAGCAACCACACTATCTGGGTTGTCCGGGAATCTTTTAGTATTATACAAATAATAATTTAAGGGTGGTGTGTGTATGTGTGTGAGAGATTGAAGCCACTGGGTTGAAACCCTTTTCTGTTCATATGAAAGAGTCCAGTAATATTTATAGAGTATGTAGCACATGTAAACTGAAGAATGTGGTTTTATATTTCCTAATATTGCAGTCAGTAGTATCTTATTTTTATACATGTTTTGTGTCTGCCCCACTCTCATTTCATAAATTTTTGTTGTTTTTCGTATTTCGTTCTCTTCTTTTGTTTGAACAGTCTGCTTGGGAAAAGGCTGGGTGGGTTACCAAGGCCAATACTTTTACTGAATTACACAAAATCAGATTATTCTTTTACATTTTTTGATGGGTGAAAAAAAAATCTTTCCAATTTATTGTTTTCTAGAAAACCCAGACCAGTAATCCTACATCCACAGCCAGGTATGAGTTTATACTATGCTCAGTAGGTTCAGCAGCAACGCATCAAGCCCCCTTTATAAAAGTGGTTCCCAGAAGAACTTGCCAGCACAGCTAGTACTGAAAGATTCTGGGAAATGCAGTCCCAGAACATCTGGGGATCCAAAGTTGGGAACCACTGCTTTCTAATTACGTCATGTAAATATTAAGCTTAATATATACCTATCTTGAATGTGAATGTCAGAGTTAAATATGTAATATTTGCTAATTCCAGGCGGCTTCTCTTTCTGGAATAAATTCCTGAGTTGTGCTAGAAAATGTTCTGTAAGAATTCCAAAGAGAGTATCAGTCAGTAAAAGAATATGTCCAGTTGGGAAGGTATTTGATTCACATACCTGTTTCATAATAGTCAGGCCCGTCTAGCGCAACCAGGAAAGAAACAGAATGTAGTATTTATATATCTTGCCTTCTCCAGACTCAATTTGGTCACACCAGCTGCAATTGGTTAATGGAGGGTGTGGCTATCAATTACAAGGGACTTGTAGCAATTTTTGGCTAGCTGGACAGAGAAAAGAGTGCCCCCCCATTAGCTTTGTCATTCATGATGTGGAAATGATACCACAGATAATTACAGCACTGAAGACCTTGTCAACATTTCCCTCCTCAGAGGTTCAGCAGCACTGTCAAACCTGGGATCTGGTATGCCAATCATGCTGTCCCCTAGTGCCCTGGTGTGCTGGCTATGTGGCTTGTTGAAAATTGGTGATGTCCACTCTGCAGGCTTGGTCTGCATTGTCTTTTCCTAAAGTGGGTGTCCTGGAGGAAAGCTCTGCCTGCCATGCCCTATTTATGCCCCTGAATAACCATGACTATATGTTTCCTTCAAGCTGCTTGGGAACACGCACAGGGGAATACTACTGTCTTCATGTACTGCCTGTGGGCTTTCCATAGACTTTTGGTTGGTCATAAGATAAAAAGGCACCCTACCTGTATTTTATCAGCATTCCTGTTTTCTTGTAAATACACTGGCAGAAAGTTTGATTAGGAAGTAAGATGCTTCATCAGATGGTGCATAAAGAGCATGTGGTACCCAAAGATGTGTTGGCAACTACTAGAGTGGTCTTAATTGACTAGATAGGCGGGATATAAAATAAATAAATAAATAAATAAATAATAATACTTGGGATGATTGTAAAAATATATAAATTCATGGAAAAGGTCAATAAACCTCTACCAAGGAAACTTAAATAGGCCCACCATATTAAATAAACGCAATGTACTGAAAAGAAATTTTTTAAAGTCTACCTTTACCAGCCAAAGGCAAAGTTCTCTGTTGCTCAGATCAAGCTGTCTACACAGGCTCTTTCATTAAACTGGGTCCAATGCTGGTATTCTCTTAGACAAAGGTCATTAAAACAATTACAGTATTTGTACAAAATCAAGGAGTCGACTCAAATTGTACAAAAAAGAAGCAAAATATGTAATTATAATTAAGCAAGTGCTTTTCTTCACTTATCTTGAGTTTCTTTATACATGAGGCAGTTTTGGAAACCAGTAAAGTTTGGAAATCCTTCTTCTGAGGCTATCATAATATCCATGATGGTACTGACTGTGAAGCTTTGAGGCTATCCTTAATCTGGAGCAGTTCTGGAAGCTGTATTTGACCTACACTAGTGTCAGCTAGTGAGATTCTGAGGGCCGAACCAACTTATAGAATTGCCTTAGCATGGCAGTATCATCAACACAACCAAGCTTAAAATGCTAATGATGATTAATAGTTATTAATAAACACTTCTTAATAGTTGTCTGTCACATAGATAAGAGCTGGTGAGAGCTGAGCAAATGAAAAAGTGCACCTCACATCCTGTATTCATCCAAACCAACCCTCCATCCTATGAGGCGTTGTAAGCTTTTGTGACATCCCAAAGGGCCATTTGGGTACTACAAAATGGTTGAACCGTCCTCAAACTAACTCTGGACCATCAAATTTAGGCTACATTATTAGGAGGTATCAGTCCAATCAATCTTTGATAAAAGACAACCTACCTGCCCTTCATCAGCATTCCTGTTTTCTTGTCACTACATTGATAGAGTTTGCTCAGGAAGATGCTTCACCAGATGGTGCATAAGGAGCATATGGTACTCAAATATGTGTTGAGAGCTACTACTTGGGACAATTGGGAAAACAGATAAATTCATGGAAAAGGATTGGTCAGTAAAGTTCTACCAAGGACACCTAAATAGGCCCACCATATTCAGAGCTGGTGTGCTGTTGAATATTAGTTCCCAAATTCCATGTTTAGTCCCAACCATAGTTGCCTGATTACTTCAGATGTAATAACTCACATTCATAAATGGGACTACTTGGGCCTTACTACTGGATTCAGCCGCAAATGTAGGGACCGCCTTACTACTGGATTCAGCCGCAAATGTAGGGACAAGCAATAGAGGGAAGCTGTTGCCTTTCTTCCTTCTTTGTCTTTTTCCTGGATACATAAGATTAGTTACTGATGAAAAACAGAATGTTGGCTATATTAGAGGTGAACAATCTGGAACCCTCAAGATGTTATTGTTTACATTTTTGACCATTCTCGACCACTGCCTATGATAACTAGAACTCATGGAAACACCTGGATGACCATAGGGATTTATGCCTCTGAGTTAGATGGACTTCAAATAGACCTCCAAAAAGCTGGAAGTCATGGAAACATGTATGAAAGAAAAGCTATTTTTATGTCTGTCAGATGCCTCTTGTAAATCTTCTCTGTCTTGTGTATTCTCTTACTAAGACAAATTCTCCCTTTCTTAAATCACTGTTTGTTATCTGCCTTTAAGTCAGACCCTAAGAAATGCCCCAATAGAGTTTTCAAGGTGAGATATTTGAGTGGTCGTACCAGTTCCATACATCCTAGTGTATTTCCATAGCTTAATGGGTAGTCAGACCCAGGCCTCCTGAATCCTAGTCTGTTACTCTATTCACTACACCAGAGTGGGAGCTCCCTAACTTTATTTACATATTGTTATATTCTTATTTTATTGCTTTTTCCTGCATTCATTGGGCATGCCTTGATTAATGCCTTAGTGCCATCAACTTACCTGCTGTATTTGAGCTGAAATTCCATTACTGCCTTGCTCTTCTGCACTCTATTGGCATTCCTGTTGTATTCTAATCAATATTCAGTGACTATGAGGCAAGGCCTGTGTTGTCTTGCCACAGACTCCACAAAACCAGGAAACTCTAGAAGCTAACATATTGTAATCAATATGCCCATGACCAGAAATGATATTCTGAAATGTCGCAAATTGTGTGTTTACTTACAATTCATTCTCCATGCACCCTCATAAATGTTGGGATTTCCATCTCCTTTCAGGTCCAAAAGTTGTCCTTGACCTGTATTGCCTTAGGAAACATCTAGGGCTTACTGTATTGCTAAAGAGATTTTTCTGTTAATAGACCCATGTCTGCCTGTTGCTTTCTTCTTCCTTGTCTTCCTCTGCACTCAAGAGTTGCTGCAGAGGATTCTGAAGAGGAGTTTTTGGTGAGATTGTTTTGAGGTAAAGTGAAACATCTGATTTAAAAAAAAAGGTACTATTGAGATCACAGGACAAAGGAACAATGGTGGCTTCCACATACTATGGTCCTAATCAATCCATAGGGTTTCGAGATCGGCAGCAACCTATTGCCCGAGGTTTTAAGGCCAAAACTTGATGAGGGGTAGGAAATATAGTGTCATAGTTGTGGACTCTTGTAATGTTATAGAGGTGGATATTTGTGATATCACAGAAGTGGGGACACTCACAATGTTAAGAGGGGTCAATATTGCTTCTGGGTCAGTGGACACAGCACTAGCTTATAATTAGTTTTTCCCCTGCCCATTGATGCCAAAACTTGTATAACAGGAACTCTCAGGAGTCATGAGTCTGGCACCACACTCCTTGATAGTTTCTGAATGGCACAAGTGATCCAAGGGTGTGTACCAACCAACTTTTTCTTTAGTTCTCTCTCCTTGCTCCTGACTTTTTGAGGTACTGATGTTGCACAAATGCCACGCAGAAGCTTTTGTGCTAAGCTAATGAGCCTTACCACTATTAAGGAAGCTTCTTTCTCCTGCATTGTTTGCATGAAATTTGTCTGCCTACCTGAAGAGCCAGTGAGGCACAGCAATTGTCATCTGGTGTCCTATGACCTAGCAGTTGTAAATCTGCATAGTTTTATTGTCACCAGCTTCAGTTTGCATAATATCTTGGGAAGGCATTATTCTGGCATCTGAGTGTAGAAAATTTCATGAGAGCCTATCTCCAGGGAATTGTTTTTTAAAAAAAAATATGAAGCACCTGGTAATATGCTATTCCTTCATGGCACACAAAGTCTACACAAATAAGTCTTACCTCCGCTTGCTATGTTAGCAGGCATGTAAATTGTTCAGTGCTCTGTTTCTAAGACAACAGACATGCAAACAAATAATTACAAAACAAAAGCAGTTTGTCATTATATGGATCGTGATAAGCTCCTACTAGAATAACCAGGCAGTCTTTACTTCTTAATAGTTATTTTAATTATGTGTGAAGAGACTCCCAGTTATTAGTGTAACAAGTAATAGCCCTTAAGAATTCTGAAGTTCATAATGGTTCACCTTTACTAAAGAGGTAATGCTGTGCCCCTTTAATACTTATAAAGTGTCTTCCAATTATTTGCAGTCCCTAAAGCTCTCATTTACTTGTATAAATAAACATAAACTTTATTTAACTTCCACCCAGGGACTTAATCCTAACAGAAAGAAATCAAATACCTCCAAAACTGGTATTGTCCCAAGGCAATGATTCTGAGATATGAAGGAAGTAAATGTATGTGTGCATTTGTGCTATTTATCAGCAACGTTGTATCCTTGGGCCAGACTGTGCTTTTTATTGCCTTTGTAATGATGCCTTTGTTATAAACTGTTTCAGGTAACCAAATATTGGAAAATAGTAAGAGACAAATAGAATACTTTTCATGCAAAATAAATCTTGTTTCAACTGGATCTGTCTCTTTGATGCTTTAACAAATTAGTCATTTCATCATGAATGGCATTCATCTAGCATTTTGTGTCTACAGAATATTTATTTTCTTAAGACCTGTCAGTTTCTGCCTCCAGTTTCTTCTGATCAAATCATAAAATATAAGGGGAATAAAAACACTTGCAAATGAACGATGATCAAGCAATTTGTTAAAGCTGTTATAATCTTCTGCATTATGCTCTTAAACCAAGTTCTCATAATCATCAGAGTTATAATTACATAATTATGATTGCACCTTTGTGCTGTAAACTATCTTTTCTAAGCTGTCCTTTGAACAAAAATATCTATCTATCTATCTATCTATCTATCTATCTATCTATCTATCTATCTATCTATCTATCTATCTATCTATCTATCTATCTATCTATCTATCTGTCCGTCCGTCCGTCCGTCCGTCCGTCCGTCCGTCCGTCCGTCCGTCCGTCCGTCCGTCCGTCCGTCCGTCCGTCCGTCCGTCCGTCCGTCCGTCCGTCCATCCGTCCGTCCGTCCGTCCAGCTAACTAGTTAGTTATAGGTGCACCTTAAAATACTTTTAATAAATGAGTGTTGGTAGCATCAACTGCACAGGACATCTCACTGTTGGAAAATTGCAGAGATCCTAGGCACATATATTACTCTAACAACCACGTACAAGAGAAAAACCACAGTAAAAATAAGAAAGCACCCAGACACACACTTCTAAAGCTTAACTGTAAATTAATCACAAAATTACAGAGTATCATTAAAAAACAAAAACAAAATTCGCTGTTGTCACAGTAGCACACACAGATCCCATACTGCTACCAAGATTTTTAAGGTATGAAAATATCTCCTGGAAGGAAAATAAGAAAAGTACTGTACATTTTGTCTCAGAACCTGTATATGACTGTGTGAATGGCCACAGTTCAGTAGGATAGTAGGCCAGAAGCCCTGACAATGCTGGGAACTGTGCTTGTCCGAAACTCCAGTCAGTCACAATACTGAATTAGATGGATTTGAAGGTTAAGGAACCTTCTTTTGCATGTGATTTCTGTCGGCTCAGTCATTCGTGAGATGGGAGATAGGTCTTGTCAATGGAAGCCCCTACAAATTCTTTGCAGTGTTTGCCTTGATTGCCTTTCCAAGGCCTAAGTATGACCCAGTCAGCTAAGGAAATTGTGATTCCTCCTTTCTCTTGTTAATTACCAACTCCAGGAAAAACATATATATGTCTTCCTTCTAATGCTACCCTGTGGATTTTAGTCCATGATATATAGAACGTAAGTCTCTTGTCTTGGACCATCTGTATGCTGTCTGAGGGGAGTAAGAAGCTTTGCTGAAAAACCTATAAGCCTCACTTAGACAAAGGTCCTGACACTCATTTTTGTCCAAACTACATTTAAAAATAGTTGAAAAACTATGTAAAGACTTGCAGTGAAAAATGCTGTTGTTTTCAGAATCATAAAATACAGAATTCTCACACCTTTGGATTTCACCTGCCACCACGCAAAAACCATGTTTCAGTCTTTTGATCTAAGAAATGTAGGTATCAGGCAACAAAATTCACTTCAGGTGCTCTTTTCAAAGCCCATACAGTAGTCTTCTTTACTGTAATTGTAAAAAGTGGGGCCACAGTTGCATTCATTGTTCAGTGAGCTTGTCCACATAGTTAAACCCACCGACAGCAATGAATGTTGATTGTGACCTTTTTGTTGTAGTAACTGTTGTTGTGAGGCTCTGCAAAGGAAGGCAAAAACAAAACAAGTATTTTGTGCGGATGTTTGTGACTGTATCCAGTGAAGGGTCTGAAAGCATGAAGGAAGGAGGAGGATGGTTAGCTGGAGGGTACAATCAACGGTCGATGGTTTTCACTTTAATCCCAAACTCACCGACAGCGTTGAATGTTCACTGAAGCAACCACAAGAAACAGAACTCCATGGACTTCACAGTATCCATCTTTAAATGTCTGAAGAAGAGGGGGAAGAGCGATGAGAAATAGAGTGGGAAGAAAAAAAAGGACAATGGTTTCCATTCCATAGATCAGTTAGTTTTAACTCCCTGTCCCCATATTGCTTGAACATTAATACATCACATTAAAATCAAAGAATTCTCAGTAAAGAAAGCTGTAACTCATGTACAGTAAAATATAGATCTGATTTGTTGTTGTTACTATTATTATTATTAAGCATTCATGTAGCACTTTAAAGTATTCCAAGAACTTTACATAAATGTTCTAATTAATGTTTACAGCAGATCCACCAGGAACATTATAATAATGGTGACTGAATGTCAGTAGGATTGCCCTAGACTGCAGAATGAGATCATGGTAGTAGTGTGGAAAAGTTGGTACACAGTTCAGTTTCTTGGCCTCTATATTATACCTGCTTATATATCTTTTTTCTTTCTCACGCCCCCATTTTAAGGGTTGATCAGACAGATCATAGCACTGCATAACCACAAATATCTGTACATATGACAACATGTATCAACATTTTAATATTTGAAAAGTTGACATCAAAGCGATTTTATCTGCTTCCAGGTAAATTTGTTCTCAGTCACAAAATATAATCAAGTGATCTTTTCCAGGAGAATTTTCATATTTGAACTCTGGCGAGTTTTCAAGGGAGGGAATTTCATAATTATATTGCTACTTCCAAGAACTCCATGAAAAATAACTATCCCCTTTTCTTCCCCCTATATATCCTACCTGGGACATTCATAAATGATTTAAGCCCAATATAAGAGGATGTGGTGCATGCTACCCCCATGTGATGAGTAAGAGTCTGAGAAGAAAATCTTCCATTAAAACAGGGGTCTTGATCCTGTGAAGAGCTTCCATAAGCAGAGCAAACACTCTTCTCCAGGTTATTGTGTTCCATAAGCAGAGAGTGAGGAAGGGACTCCCCTATCTTACACATTCTGTTTAACAGATTATGAATGCATGCAACAGAGCTTACATTTATCTTCATTTCCACTGCTGTCACCATTTTGTTGATATATACATTTTAAGCCTCTCAGGACAGAGACAGATCTTCCCATTTGTTGTTACAGACTAAATATACGGGTAGTACTATAATATTAATAGTGATACTCTGTTGCTGCAGAAATTGGATTTCCGGATGAGATAGCTGTTACTAAATAGGATACAGATGGTACATGCCCCAGAAAACTCTGTTCAGTGCTTGGTTGAGAATGCAATAAAATAAATGGAATACATATACTATAGTACATACATACTCACTAAGATCAGCATGTTATTACATCATAAGGGCATGGAGAAAATGAACTGTCCAATCTTAGGCAGCTGAATCTATAGATAAATCCAAGTGGATATAATGGGACTTAGTCCCATGAGATTTCAGCAAGATCCAGCCAAGTCTAAGTTTTAACTAAGCATTTCTTCTGTTTTGGCATGTTGCATATCCACTTAGTTTGCATAGTCAGATGAAAACTATACAATGTATGGCTGAGGTCCCTTTCTGAGGGAAACTGAACAGCAGGAGGGCTGCTACAGTGTGTCCTTCAGTGTCATGAGGAGCCCAAGTTCACAAGCAAAGAGCCATCGTACTAGGGAAAAACTTAGGCAATATTATTGGCCTCTTCTACATGTTCTTGGGCTTTCAACACAAACGAATGATACAAGAAGTGTACATGCCAGTGGCTTCCTTCCATAAGGAAGGTAATCCCTTCCGAAGCTCCCATGGCTGTCTGAAATAATATGGAGATTGCTTATGTAATGTGACATCCTTTTAATCTGTTTTTTTTTCTTATTGGAAATGCTGCTTTTCAGAATAGAAATATTATTTTAGAACAAAAATTGACCCACTAAAAGAATAAAGGAAGTGAAGAATAGCAGTTAAAGGAGATCCAGGTTCAAATATCCATAACTGAGCTACATTAATCCATTCATTCTATCTCAAGATAGTAGCCGCCTCCCAATAGTTAGGAAGTTTAAGGACAGTGGAAGGAGCAACAGCTTTAGTTAAGCTATCATACAATAATGTCACACAACCACTCTGTGTTAATTTCCATGCAGCCATATTCCACTAATAGAGGAATTAATCTGACTCTCTTAGAAATGTGGAGCACCTATATGGTTGTCACAGGGATGCTGCTGAAAATGGCCTCTAATACCATTCCCAGATGGGCTGAAATATACAGGATGCCTTCAGGTCCACGCCAAACAGGGATGCAGAAGGATCTGAAATGACAGAGCCCTGCTCAACATGTGAACTTCTTCTACATGTTATGGGGGTGAGGTGCCATGATGAGGCTATTTGTAGGTGCCCTCCCCACCCTGCAAAAATTACATACAATTCAATTGTTACCCCCTGTCACAAACAGGACAGCTGGCTTATTTTTTTAAGTGTCACATGATGATTGTTTCTAATTGACTGCTTGTCCTAACAGCAGCATAAAAACTTAGAAGTAAATGAGAAGCTATTAAGTATTTGTTATAACTTGAGAGTTCAGTTTGCTACATATGAAAATGCAGGCTGCAGGCTCAGAAAGGCTAACTTTCCCCAAGCTTATTTCAATGGAATCAAATGTCTAGTGAATGCTGGAATTCAGAAATGTAGGATCTTGAAATTGAGACTCTCATGCTCTGAGAGTAATATTTAGCTTGGTAGTGAGCTATTTCAAGAATGATGCCGAGCCAGTTGATACTTGGAGAAGCTTTAGAACTGTTTCCCATTCATAGGAGATATGAACTACCTCAAGCAATATGAAGTGTTTGGATTGGGCAGAAACACTGTAATTCTTTAACTTCAGATGCTAGTCCTCTATGTTCGCTCCTTCTTGGTCATGTAGCTAACCACAGCTTTGCCTTTGGGTCCAGCTGGTTGGCTTGATTTCTGAAGTCTGTATAAGACAAAGAATCTAGTTGGTAACAATGAAAGGGGAAACTGTTCAGACAAATATTATGTACACTGTAGTAAAAGTACAGTCATCAACTATTTGCTTATATTGAAATATGTTCTGCTTCTCTAAAATCCTGTTCCTCAAAGTTTTATCCAAATGATAATGAAGCGTTACTTCATAACAAGCACCTTGAGACCATAGCTGGGGTAAAAATAATGATAAGAATATTGTGAGTATCTTCATGACAAGAGTGAGGAAAATTTCTCTGAATGAAGATAATTCCTTTCAAAGTGCAAATGATTTATCAATATTTGGTCCAAGTCCTTTGCGAGAATATATGGGTGCAAAGTATAAGTATGTACTGTTATGTGCCATCAGGTTGTATCCAATGTATAGCAACCCTAATAGGAGATTAAAGACATGTGAGAAATTTGAGATTAAAGGAAGGGCTTTACTAGTCACATACCCACACTCATTGTCTCCAAGGCTTATTTGAAATCTGGTCTCCTGAGTCCTATTCCTTCACCCTATCCACTACACCACATTGGCTGTAATTTTGCTGACAAAATTTCTATCTTGATCACAGTCAATTTCTATTTGAAGTCCAACTCTCAGAGTTGTTCACCTTTCAAAAAAATCTTATAAAAACATTTGAACAAGCTGATGGGTTCACACACAGGCCAGAAAATATACAAAGATGCCAGCTAATTATTGAATGTCTTTGCAGCAGAGGAAACAAGTAGCTGCTTCCAATTCAAAAAAGGTTTAGAAAATGATTTCCCGTACTGCAAGCAATCCACATCCTCACCTTGATCACTGGCTTATCTGAGTCCTTCAAGCACATTCCTGACTTCAGATTAATGGCTCAATTATTTTGGCAAAGATCATTTGACCAGTCTTCCAGTTATGAACTAAACACTAATTAATTCTTTTTGTTTCAAAATTGTGGATTAATCTAATTCTGTCATTAAGATTTACCAATGTATTAATACTGCTTTTTTTAAACTGATGACTACTGTGAGAACACCTGGAAGATAATTTGGGAATAATTATAATAACCAACCCCCAAAGGATACGCAACAGCTAAACTAATCCTATGACCTTGTAACTACCTATAATCATAACTCTTGTATTCTCACTCCATCACATTCTTGTGGCCCAAATGGAAATCTGAATTGCACACTTCACATTGAGTGTAGACTTCATTTTGTAAAATCTGATAGAATGGCTCCGCACTCTGCAGTCAGGTGAAAATGACTGGAAGTCTTTACTGTTATAAGACGGGGAAGACTTTAGTGTTTATAAAAATGACTTGTATAAACCGTCTGCACATAAATATTGTTTCATTGTACAATTGTAGTTGTTCAGCTGGGATGGATGAAAGACTAAAAAGTAGTATTGTTATGCTAGAGGCATAATGAGAAGAACTACATTTAGTTTAGTTTAATAGTTACATACTCAAAGCAAGATATCATAAATCCAATTGATTACTACATAGACCGGAACTTTTTACCCAGAGGTATGTTGTCCCATCATTTCAGGATAACTGTAACAACTGTTAATAAAAAATGAACTGGGCAAAATCCTACTGTGTTAACAGTTTCCAGGCGACCAACAGGAGGCATGATATCACCTGTCTGTCACATGATCTCTCATTCTCTAGGCATATGAATTGGTGCACAACCAGCAAATTGTGAAAACCATCCTGTTACAACAATTCTATTTCAGAATAGGATTTAGGGCATGGTATTTGAGTGACACACAAATTGATTTCTCTACCATCTTAATGAAATTATTTTTTCAGCTTCATGTTCATGCATATCATGATCAGAATGCCACCTCAAATGCCACCTACATTACTGGCCTCCCGTCCCCTCAATGGAGTCTTGTGACTTTCCCCTGTCACTGCTTCACACCATGAACTGCTATTAGTGGAGTGGAGACAGAGATTGGTGAGAACTCCAAAATGCTGTGTGTAGGAGTTTCTCACAGTAGGAATGACATTTTCAGCAGCATTCCTTTGACTAGACATCTACAGTCTTGCTCAAAATCCCAAGTTACTCCAGTGGAACCTAATGCCTAGCTTTCTAGACAATTATTTCAATTAACTGCATGCCATATAACCTGTGAGATTTCCCTATGTTCTGAAAAGCCCCTAAGCATTACACACACATTTGTGTAACTTTGGGCACCCAAAGTAAAAACACACACACACGCACGCACGCACGCACGCACGCACGCACGCACGCACGCACGCACGCACGCACGCACGCACGCACACACACACACACACACACACACACACACACAAAGGGCTGTCTTTCCACAAGAGCTCCTGAAACTTCTTGCAGATTTCCCTCATACTGGCAGTTCAAGATCATGCAGCAATTTCAGCACAGCTGCACTTATTCTGTATTCACATCACTGCAAGCCAAAGAATTAACCTAGTCATTTGAGCTGTATAGGCTTTTGAATGTATCTCTATGTGTTCACTATTGTACCAATAGAGAAAACAGACTCCATGGTTTAGAATCAGTCATGTTTAACATCTCCTCATTATATTATTCTTTTTCAGGTGCTGTTTTCTTCCTGTGACTCCTCTTACTCACTCAAAATGTATCAAGCAAATGACCTTAGTTGGGTTCTCCGTATTATGTTTGATCTCTAACAACAGATCTGAATGCTTCTTACTTCTTTCTTTCTCAATCCAGTATTTGAAATCTCAGTGCTACCATTAATTTTTCTGTTTATTTCTCACCTTCAGTGCAACCCGAAAATCCCTATTCTCTCCTAAACCTTCAGTTCTGCAGTCTGCCTTTTCCATTACACACAGGGTAACAATGAGGTCTCTCCCCGCCCCCTTTCTTCTCTCATCTGGTTTCCATTTTCTCATTTTTAAAGAAACCCTGCGGATTGGCCATGTGGCCTGCACTACAAATGCCAGATTTATTTTATGTTCATTTCATATCTCCGGGCTTCTGAGAACATTCAGATTGGCTGTAACTTCTTTCTTGTTCTTTATTTAAGGTTAGTAGGTCATAAATAAACCAAAACACTTTTCCTAGCTCTGAGCAATCCAGTCATAAGCGTACATGAAATATCACTTCTAAAAAACAAGGAACCTAACATGACTTGACAGGAGTACATGAGGAAGTAGTTCATTGTGTTGCCATAAAGGCCATAGGGATTTCAGCAGTGGAAGTTGTCTGTTTTAGGAATACATTAAATATCTTGTCTGATGACCTGTACTTAATTTAAGTGGCTGCCTTTGCCAGCCCTTCCAGAGGGCATATATGTGAAATAGAGCATCTCATCTTCTGTCTTCAGTCCTTTGCATCGTCTTGATGGCTTGACCTAAATTGAAGATATGGGTGCTGTACCGCACAGAATGCTTGTTTCACCGCTAGGCCAAGCTGCATCTTTAAGCCTGTTAATTAGAAGGAAACAATGTTTTCCTTGTACTTAGCAAGCTTGAGGTCAACATGAAGAATTTAAGGCTGTTTACTTAAGTATGTCTTTGCATTTACTTAAATAATGGTGGATTCTATCCTAAAGATATATAAAGTAGTTTTTTTTTAAAAAAAAAACCCACTGATGACACCATAATATCCAAACACTACTGCTTAACACTGTATAGATAATAAAAATTAATAATAATTAATAATATGATCTAGGTGAAGTTAGGCACATTTAAATCTCATTCATTTCAATTTCAGTGATAATATGTACTTAAATCTTTCTTTTTGGAATCAATGAATGTACAAGATGGTTATTGCTGTATCGGGCAGACTGTCTTGAAGATATCTAATACTGTACTACTGTACTACAGTTTTCCTAGCTGTAAAACACAATCATAACAGATTTGGTCAATCAAGTGATAGCTGTGTCGGCTGTTGACATTAATTTCATTCAAAGGAACACTCTTTTCCCAGAAGACAGGACCAATTAGTGTGAGTATCTCAATGTTATTGTAAGTTATCCACAAAAGCACATTTTGTCTGGTAACTGAACTTTATGGATCTCTAGAGAAGGAAACAATTTCTTTATTACTTCGATGAGTTTTAGATATTAAGAATCCCCTTTTTGCCCCTTTTCTCACCTCTATGTGTTCACCTGAAGAAGGATTAACAATCTAAACTGAGACCTAGAGCACATATTTTTCTTGCCAGGGAAATGTCACCAAAAATAGGATAGCTGTGGTATGTTCTCTATGTCCCTGCTGTGTTGTTTATAAGCTCTTACTCAATATGATGATTATATTCCAACTGGATTCAGCATGAGCTTCCTTTTGGCTGTTAGAAGGATTGGGAAATGTACTATGGGGTGGCTGTACACACTGTAAAACCTTGTAGACCTAAGAGTGAAGGATGCAGAAGTCTTCATGGGATGTTATTTATGATTGCATCTCTTTGGCAACAGTATCACATGTTTTATTTCTCTCAGCTACCATTCACATGGCTCAAATTGGCCCTGCTTAAGTAGCAACTTCTGCACTCAAGGTAAAGAACCTATCAGCTCTGTTATCTTATGGCTAGTTGATTATCCACTATTGAAAATACAAATGAAAACACATTTAGTGCTACTACCAACTGGAGTACAAAATGTATGGATCAACTTGCAGTTCACCTAGCCTGGGACTTTTGTTTCTAAATGTGGCTGGTCTAAAGAAGGGCATAAAGCTGATGAACTTCAGCAGTTGCTTCCTCAGCATTCGTTATCCAGCACTATATCATATCAGTATCAATACTGGTCTATTGACATCAATACTTTTACCAGAGGTAAAAACAGTAGTCCCTCACAAAGTTCCATTTACAAAAACTGACCAGACTGGTGGTTGAGTCTTATTTCATCACTGATGACGTGACGGGACCTGCTGAGGCCAACAAATCAGCCTAGGAAGCATAAACTCATGTGGTATCTACAGTTCTATCTATCCCATACCACTCAGCATCTGCTACCTCAGGTGGCTTCTTCACTTTATATGGGATGCATTCAGAGGTGGGATTCAGCAGGTTCGCACCTATTCTATAGAACCGGTTCCTAAATGTACTATTGGTTCGTAGAACCGTTTGCTGGCCTGAGAATGAAGGAGGAGGGGCCAGGTGACCAGCGACGAGCGGGGGGGAAGGAGGCACAATTAGCTGCCTCCCTTCCCGTGCCACACTGAGCCATCTGAGATGGGGTGGGAGTGAGAGATAGAACCCTGGAAAGAGCAGAGGCATCACTGGTGGGAAAGGGGGGAGGATGACTCCTTGAGGGGGGGGATTGACAAGGCATGAGGGCAGGACACAGAGGGAAAAAGTTTTGGAGTAAGACCGCTTCAGTCAAACACCCAACCATCCTCGTTTTACTATGCTTTTTTACAAGTTAAAGGTACCACATAAGACTGTTGCTCTGCCTAGAAACAGTTTTTTTAAAAAAAATCTTAGAGAATATCCAATGCATGAAGTGGTGACGGTCTCACTGATCCACGCAAGCAAGGTATGCAATAGAAAAGTCACTCACACCACAAAGAGATCAAACCTCCAAGCCTCATTTAGAATAACAAAGAATTCTTCCTCCTGCCCCAAAACTGACAATTTCGGGAGACAAATGGCACACACATGGCCCACTCTGTTAGAAGGAGGAAGACAGCTATCAGTATTTTAACACTAGTAAGATTTACTATTCTTGAAGGCCATATATCCAGGTCCAAGAAAGGAAAACACACAAACATATGAATAGATAAGGGGAATCGAAACTCTTCTCTCGGAAGCGGCCGCTGAGGGTGAGTGGGGGAGGTGGAGCCTGCCAGGGCTCTGAGGGAAGCCATCATTACCACCAGCGCCTCCACCAACACCTACACCCCTCAAAGCGACTGGCGAGGAGAAGCAGTGGGCGCGGGGTGGAAGGGAAAGATGGAGGAGGAGGAGACCTCAGAGGAGTCAGTAACTGAAGGACGATTGAGGTGGTGGGGTTGAGGTAGAGTGGTGACAGATTGAAAAGAGACCATACCTTCCAAGCCAAAAGGAAGCGGGGGGGGAATAACTCCACAACAGGTGCATAAAGGCGGGCTCCAGGTAACAACAAGTAGGGCTATCAGTCATTTCAGGAGCAGGAAAGGGGAGGGAAGCAATTTTTGCTGGTGAGCTATAGGGCAAAATGGGAAGTAAAAGGAAGGAGAGATGTGTCAGTTCTCTGTCAAACTTGGTCATAAGCACCCACTGTGAGGTGTGTGTTTGTTTGTGTGTGTGTGTTTGGCACATGCCCATAGTGAGGGTAACAGCAGCAGTATGCCCAAACAGATACACTGTTTGCGCATACCGCTGGGAGACCACTGTGGAAGAAACCCTCATCAGATCCCACTGTCCTGGGCATTTATTTATTTATTTATTTATTTATTTATTTATTTATTTATTTATTTATTTATTTATTTATTTATTTATTTATTTATTTATTTATTTATTTATTTATTTATTTATCATTAGGTCATAGAACCTGTTGTTAATTTATTTGAATCCCACTACTGGATGCATTTCATTATTTAAAAACAATTGGTTGACTTATCCTTTGTCTCAATTGCTGTGCTTGGTATTAGCCATATGATAGGTAATGGCAAAGATTTTTTTTTTTTTGGCAGTTAATTCTGTATGTCAGTTATATGGTGCAAGACGAGGTACTTGCTTTTGTTTGCACTAATCATGTACTACAAGCAGATTTCATCAGTAGACACTAATTTGTTCCCATACTGGAGTTCTAGTGCAGACTTTCTCCTCCCTCCCCATCAGTTTTGCAAAATTCTGTGATATTTTAGAGTGGCCACGAAACAGCAATTCAGATTGGAACTGAGGAAGAGATAGGTAACAGAGCAAACAGTTTTTTAAAAAGGAGAAATATCAAGGGAAGTAACTAGTATTAACCCCAATCCAGTGATATCTCTGAGGGTATGTTCTTTATGGTTGTTGTGGGTTTTTCGGGCTCTGTGTTCTGAAGGTTGTTCTTCCTAATGTTTCACCAGTCTCTGTGGCTGGCATCTTCAGAGGACAGCACTCTGTCCTCTGGTGTCGTTGGCTTTGGGAGTGCAGTATTTATGGCTGTGAGATAGGCTTTTGTCTTTTTCTGTAGATGGCTGATTAGTGTGTATTGTTGTGGGTGTGTTGTTGTGCTAAGGAGAAGAGATTATCTATTCCTGCGGTTGATGGGTGTCATTAGCTGGTCTTTTGTGTATAGTGATCCCCTGTCCTTGTGGCTGGGTAGAGTTCGTTAACCTTTTGCATGCTGTATTTTTGAGAGCTGGGAGCCAAGTTTTCTTGAGCTTCACACTTTCCTCTTTTTTGTTGAAGTTTTGCTGGTGCTTGTGGATTTCAATGACTTCCCTATGCAGTCTGACGTAATGATTGCTGGTGTTGTCCAGTATTTCAGTATTTTGGAATAGAATTTCATGTCCGGTTTGTTTCAGGGCATGTTCAGCTACTGCAGATTTTTCTGGTTGTTTTAGTCTGCAGTGTCTCTCATGTTCTTTGATTCTGGTGTGGATGCTTCATTTTGTGGTTCCAATATATACCTGGCCACAACTGCAAGGTATCCGGTATACTCCTGCAGTGGTGAGGGGGTCCCTTCTGTCCTTTGCTGACCGTAACATTTGTTGTATTTTTGTGGTAGGCTTGAATACTGTGTGTAGGTTGCGTTTTTTCAAAAGTTTCCCCATGCGGTCCGTGACCCCTTTGATGTATGGGAAGTACTTTATTTGTGGGTGGCTGTTTTTCTTCTTCAGTTTGGTGTTGTTTTCCTGGTTTGATGGCTCTTGTGATTTCATTTTTGGGGTAGCCTTTTGCCTGTAGGGCCCAATTCAGATGGTTGAGTTCAGTGCTAAGAAACTGAGCTTCACAGTTCCGATTTGCACGGTCTTCCAATGTTTTGATTATGCCTCTTTTCTGCTGTGGGTGGTGGTTGGAGTTTTTGTGTAGGTACCGGTCTCTGTGGGTGGGTTTTCTGTAGACCTTGTGCCCCACAACAACCATTAGATCCCGGCCGTGAAAGCCTTCGCGGAGGTATGTTCTTTATTTTTCCCCCTCTCTATGCAAGTGAGTTGCTGTCACACTGGTTCGAATTAACCTCCATTCTTGATACATGCAAGCCAATTAATAATATTACTATTTCTAAAACCAATTCAGAATTACTGTTGGGCATATAGTTCTTTCAAGATGTAGGTAGAGTCGTCAGTTATAATTTTTGCTTCTATATTCTGTTAAACATAATATTTTCACTTACGAAAGAAAATGTTAAACAAGTAAAGTATAATTCCATAAATGCAGGATACAGTGCTTCCTGAAGTCCTTTTGCTTGGGAAATAGTGCTGCTAGTGACTATCTCATCAATACCACGGTTGGAAGTTAACTTGTGACCACAGAAGAAATATTGAAATTCGGATCAAAGTATTTCTTCTGATTATAACAATTGGAATGAAACCAACCCTAACCACCATCAAGTTGTAGAAAAAATATGCAACGACAGCACCTCACCACAAAAAGCCAGCATTGATCACTATCTAGTTCAGTATCTGGCAAAAGGGAAGTGTCTTTGTGATTTTCCTTTCAGATACAGGCAATATAATTCCTGATGTATATACGTAACTATTGACACCAGTGCTTTGGTAAGTATGTTCAACTCTACTATGGCTCTTAAGTATCAGGGTACTTGAACTAATTTGCTAGATGTGTAAACTGAACCAGGTTCCCACAGTCAAATGACAGGACATTGTGCTGACTTTGTGCTTCATGAAGAACCTGAAGATATATATTTAGAAAGACAGAGATGCAGATATGGGGCGTAAAACAAAATGTTCAGTACAGCTGGTATATATTCTTAAGCAAAACAAATACCACAGATGAGGACCTCTATTCTTTAGGGCAGTGGTTCTCAACCCTGGGTAATCTAAGTGTTCTTGGATTGCAATTCCCAGAAATCCTGCCCAGCATAACTAGTGGTGAACGCTACTGGGAGTATTAGTCAAGAACATACAGTATGGGTTACCCAAGGTTGGGAACCACTGCTTTATGGGCAGCGCTTAGGCCCTTCTCCCAGCTACCCCTTAAAATCTAAAACTCATGTGTTGTTGAAAGCAAATCTGAATTGCTCAACTTTCTTGCACGGCCGATCTTCAAGTGTAAGCACAAAAAAGATTCTCATCATAAGATATGGAGAGCTATTCACTTCCAGTGTCAATACAGATCATGTTGCACCATGCAACCATGACAAAGAAAATTGACAACAGCGCTGGTACCACTAATAGTTGCTTCAAGGAAACTAGTCAGGACTATTTTTGTGATGTTACCTTCCTTGCCATTTGGTTTTCTCCTGCACATTTCCACAGATGGGTTTGGAGCAGGAGAGAACATGAGACATGATTCTGTTTGTGATGTTGCTATAAACCTTAAAAAGACCAAGGCATTGCTTCTCTTTTATGAATTCATGTCTTGTGACATGATGTCATTATTTGCAGGAAACAGGAAATCACAGCATGGGATACAGCCAACTTCCAAGACTTCAAACACACTCTGTTTACTTTCAGTGTCAAAAGTGAAGGAGCATATGAGGTATTATTAGGCAACACTGAATGGTTCCTTGTACTGATGCATGAAATTATAGTGTGATCTGCATTCTGCACACTGCAAGCTGCACCTTCAAACATAAAAAACCAAAAATACTCATGTTTTTATTCTACATCTAATGACAGCTTTTAAGGTTCATATTATATCAGAATTACTAGTTTTCTTTCTGATCTGCAGCTTTTGTAATTTCTATTATCCATTAGAATCCTATTATGTTTTTACATCAATGTAAACAGTCTGCATAAATCTTTGTAGTGAATCATCACAAGTTAAAAAGTCAGCATAGGCACTTGCTGTTGTGTACCAACACAGAGAACTTGGTGCAAAACAGCAAATGCCTATGCCGATTTCATAAGGTGCAGCAATTTGCCATTGAGACATATGCTGAGCATATTACGCCAGTCGTTGCAACTAACAGCAATTCCATTCCTTTCCAACTGACTGTTTTGGAAAACAGCCACCATAGCCAATGACTGAGTTCAAGTTGGCCATAAACGCACCATTTTGATCAGTCTGAAAAACTCTGCATGTTTCTAGAACAGTTTGAATGCATGTCTTATAAAGTAAGTGGTGACTATACTATTACAACTGAAATTAGAAATGGCAAGATCTTTGTTCACAGAGCAATACATCCAGCTGATCATCCTTTTAAAATATATCAGTGGCCTGAATTTGACTTATTAACTTGTGATGACTTGATGCCATGTTTATGCAGACTGCATTACACTAGCATAAAAGCAGAATAGGATTTGACAGAAGTCAGTGTGGACATTTAGCTTTGCATACAATATTGGCTCCCTGATGGCTACTCGGTCCATTTTAAAAAATGCTGATGTTTCACATGTTTAGAATGTCTGGTGAAAGAAAATAGCAGAGTAAACATAAATAAAAAAGGAGAAAGAAGGAATAGACACAGAAGTGAAAGAGAAAGGATTTCATTGTCAATTTTTCAGCTTGTATAAAATTAATAATTGAGCTGACATCACTTTGCATCTGTCTTTCCTGGGTTGACTGAGGGATATGGAAAAGCCTCCCTGTGTGGCTAGATTTCATACAGACACATCTCCCTTACCTTCCTTACATCTTCTTTTAGTAGTATTTACCATTTTACTGGTTTCAATTTCATTCTGTCTTCTACTTCATCACACCTTCATCATATTGTACAGCTTGACCTGTAAATGTGTGAGAATGAAAATAACTTGTTAGATATGTCTATATTACAATACTCACAACCAAAGGACTAGATAACTAAATATCCTCCTGTAGCTAGTCCTCATTGTTTGCCTAGTTCTGTCAAAAGCAACTTTTGGTTCAAATAAGTATTGAGTTACTGTATGTGACTGCATTTCCCCTGACTCTCTTTTCAGTGGCATGCTAAGGGGAACATGCTTATTCTGTCTGTCTTCATTTTGCAATGAACATGCAAAGTAAACCCAAGTTTAAGGGTGATATAAGATGCATTCTGATCATAATCCAAATGGAAGTAACCTAGAAGATCAGTATTATCAAATTTGGTCCATAACTGGAAAGGGTACTATGCAGTGGGAGGTGATCATGGCTTGACTGCCAACAAGATAGCAGCTTATGAAAAGAGCTCTACTCCTACCCCACAGTGGAAAGAGTAATGCGGTTTAAAAGATAATAGTGTATTTGATTAGCACCATAAGAGGACTGCAATGTGGAAAACCACATTTTTAATTACCCAACTTTTAAGATTGTTCTCCTCAACAGATGTACAAAATCAGTGCAGTGGCAACCTCATGAACCAATATAAGGTTACTTCCTGAATGAAACCAGGATAGAAGGAAAAACTCAAACATCTACCCTTCTGAAGCAAATAGGTGGAATCCTAAGGTGAAAATATCACTCTGCCCACACCTCTCATCTCTGATTTGACTGGGGGATAAGGAAGAGCTTCCTTGTGGATCCAGCAACTGGTCCATCTATTGGCAAATTTACAAATGCAGCTGGTTAAAGCTATGCTGTCCAACACTATAAAATACTGGCGGAAATCCTATTGCTTTTTTACACGTGGGGAAGACAAAACAGCATAACAGTCACTTGCTTCTAGCTAGCAATTAACAAGAAACTGTTGTAATTCTCAGCAGTTTCTGTGTCCATTAGTTTGGTGCACATTCAAGACCCTCAGCAGGGACTTCTTACCTCTTGGCTAGAAGCAAGTCAAATTTATGTAATTTGTCTTCTGTGTATGTAATAAAGAAACAGGATTTCAGCCATAATATACCTTAGGGAAGACTGAAGAAAATTGTATGTTCACTTTGAAGCCCCAGTATGACCCCTGTAGGGACGTGGTGCTGCTGCAAGTTAAACCGCATAAGCCTCTGTGCTGCAAGGTTGGAAGACCAGCAGTCATAAGATCGAGTTCACGCCGCGGAGTGACCTCCCATCATTTGTCCCAGCTCCTGGCAACCTAGCAGTTCAAAAGCATGTAAAATGCAAGTAGATAAATAGGTACCAACATGGTGGGAAGGTAACAGTGTTCCATGTCTAGTCGCGTTGGCTACATTACCACGGAAACTGTCTATGGAGAAACACTGGCTCTATGGTTTGGAAATGGGGATGAGTACCACCCCCTAGAGTTGGACGCTACTGGACTAAATGTCAAGGGGAACCTTTACCTTTACGACCCTTGTATCTGCGGGCGATTAGTTCCAAGCCCCCTCCATTGATGCTGAAAACTGTGGATAATAACGAATGCTATACATAGCATGAAAAAAATCCAGGAAAAATATTTTCATCATGTATTATCAGAACAAGCCATTGGAAGGAGCCAGAAACCATGGTATGTATTCCTCAACAACAAGAATACATAGCATGGTCTCTGCCTCCCTCTAGTGGCCAGGTCTGATAAATACATCACAAAAATACATATTTCTACGTTTCTTTCTTTTAATAGTATTAATATTTTCAAACCACAGATAAGTGTAACCACCAGTAACTGGATATGGGGGTCCCACTGCATCACTTTTCAATTCTATGGTCCTTGAAAGAAAGGATTTGATAGCATTGTTACATTGCCATACCAACTTCATACTGTCATGACCCTTAACAAAAAAATCTTCACTAATTTTGGATAAAGCCAGCAGTTGTCTGCCAGATATGAAATGGCTTAACAAGAATATGCACTGGTCAAGAAGGACCAGCAGATCAACATGTATGTAAGTCATTTCCTACACTCTTAAGAGTATTATTGACCCCAAAGATGGCGCTTGAATAGACATGGACACTTTGTATTTATATCCCAGGGGATATGAATACAGGTGCCTCAGAAGTCTACCCCCCAGAACCCGCTGGTCCACTCAGTGGTTCCTGCACGGTACATTTATCCATTGTCATCAACTTCGTGCCAATCACGAAAGTAGCCTGGCTGGTGCCTCCCCACCTATCCACACAACTGACCGCTCAACAGCTGAGTGGGGAGACTCTTCATCCCACCTCCTTTCTAGAGTTTTCAGCCATGTGGGGAGGCAGGGAAGTGCTGGCCAGGTACTTTCACGATTGGTGCAATGTTGATGATGACAGATGTGCACAGTGTGCGGTGACCAATTAATGGACTGACTGGTTCTGGGGGGGAGGGAATGGACCTCCATGGTACCTGTGGTGCTGCACTTTGTATTCATATCCCCAGGGATACGAATACGAAGTGCCCACATCTACATTTGAATTATGTTTGCAGGGCACTTCATCTCTGAAATTGTACTGAATCATTAAATAAGCTAATAATATATATACGAAATGCAATTCTACTTGGATGAAATGCTGGTGAGCCGTGCTAATTTCACAAAAAGCCCTTGTGTGGAGGGATATAGCTAGCCAACTGTCTTTGGGGAATGGAAAATTCTCTCATTATGTTTATGATCTTATGAACTCACTATCTAGACAAGTTTTCTCCAATGGGCAACTCTGAATGGGCACAATTTAAATAATGATGATGCCATGGTTTCTTCTAAGCTGCATGCCACAATGTAAAGATAGAGCTTTACTACCTTAACTTCTTTCCCATGCATTTCAAAAGAGGATTGTGATCTAGCATGTAGACTGGTTTTGTAAGTGAACTGAGGAAACACATACAGACAAGAAATTTGCATATGCCAGTGAACATATATCCACAATGGGGTGACAGTGTCTGCAATCACTGATATATGCTCTTCAACTCTAAAACTGGCTAAGGGACTTACATTACTAAGTCTTAATCCTATGACTGTTAGTACATTAATTGTACTTCATCTCTGCATCAGTCTACAGGAATCACATCTGGCTTTAAAACAAGTCACCAACTTCATACTAAGTAATAATGGGTCACATGAAATAGTTTTCTCCTCACATCTGGAGAGCAAGGTACTCACAAGCTTCACTAATGAAATACATGCATATTTGTAGACAGAGGCCCCTATTTCCGTGTTTATAAATCATATACGTACATACATCTGTTCTGTAAATCAGGCAAAATGGCATGGCAACTGCTTTTCTCATTAGTATCCTCGAAGCAAATTTTCTCATCCTGACTTCATGTTTAGGTCTTAATGATTTAGCAAATATTTTGGCAATCTTACTTTCTAGACAGTGGGAACTGGAATCAGATTCTGGCACAGAGCAAGTAGGCTGAGACCTAGGAGCAGTCAAGTTAAAATAATACCATATGAAACATGATGAAAACTTGAAAATCAGCTTGGAAGAAAACGAGTGGGAAAAAAAGAGAATGACAGTTTGCTGTGTAGTTTCCCATGCACATTACCTTCTTTTGATGGGAATTTCTTGCTAGTTGTCCTGACTTCGCTTGAGAAGGAACTCTTTTTTTTCTAAATTGTTTATGGGAGACAATATACAAAGGCCTACTTTTTGAACGGAGACAAGAGTGCTCTACCACAAATTTCCTGGATGAGTTCCTAACACAAGGCTAGTTAATGGATTCCTCAAATCTGTTTTCTCCATGTGAACAACTACAGCCAGGGTAAACGTGATCTTAATGGAGTGTAATAAGAAGCCTATTTTTTTAAGGGATGGACAGACTTGTCAACCTCAGTTTCTCTGAGGTTCTCATTTTTAAGTCTTAAGATTGGTTATCCCAAACTTTGAGAAGTGTTGAATCTTAAAGTTGCTTACTCCCAAACTCTGAAACTTTTTGAAAAGCAACAATTTCACATTTACCATATTTTTCCATGTATACGACCCCCCCAATGTATAAGATGACCCCCAATTTTGACCCTTGCTGGAGGCGGAGGAGCACTCAATGGGCAGCTGCGATAGGCAACCCCGCACAGCTGCTCCTCCGCCTCTGCCTCCTGCTGCTGCTTCCACTGCCCAGTTGCCTCCTCCAGCGCCAGTGCCACGGCTCACCTCCAGCTCATGTCACCGCCTTGTCCCCTGCCTAAAAGGGGCCCGTGAGTGGCGCTGGAGGAGGCGATCTAGAGGCAGCAGCAGTCAATGGGCAGCCACGAGAGGCAGCCAAGTGTGGCCTCCACCTGCTTCCATGTATAAAATGACCCTCAATTTTTCCTCTAATGATTTTAGGAAAAAGTGTCATTTTATACAAGGAAAAAATATGGTTACTTAAAAAATTGTTGAAGCCATTTCTCTGATGTATACATTTTTGTATAAGACTGTCAGGATGTGTGTGAAATAAATCACTCTTACATAGTTAGCAGGGTCCCGAACAGAAAATTTACGCTTTCTCTTCTCCGGACAGCAGTGAAAAGACACAGCGGAATTTTTGCTTTGAGAGATTTCAACAATATAATTCACAGACAATTTGTTGTCTTTCTCCAGCAAAGGCTTTTATCTTGTAGTTTCAGGAAAATATTTACAGCAGCTATTTACAACACTCCAGAAAGCAAATTGACAGCATCACAGGCAGAACTTCAAACTCCATGCACAGAAGCATGGTACCAACTTTGTTACTTTTATATCCATCTTGCTGATGCCATCTTGCTACCTGGATTGCACCAGATGTACAATGACTCAGCAGAAATCCACTGCACATGTCTATTATGTCATAACTTTCCTTAAAGAGACAATATTCTCTAGTATTTAGACCTATACTCTGACAAAAATTTGGATCAATATACATATTTATTGTAAAAAATATTTCTTTGTACAATGCATTTTTAATATTATTGTCACTAAAGTTTTGCCTTTTTCCTTTAATATATACACTGCTGTAGTAATTTTTACTAGAAAACCCAACTGCAATATTTTAAAATAACTGAATTTTTATTCAAGTTTCAGTTCATGTATTGAAATGAAAGTGCCAAAGTAGTTAAGTACACATTGAAATGCAAACCACACGAATTTCTCCCCTTTCTAGTTATCTGTAGACGTGTGTTTAAATTGAGACATGTTTGCCCCTTTCCCATAGAAACAATGGGCATGCAAATAGGTGCAGTGCAGACATTTCCACAGGTTTAATTCTTACACATTTTTGATAATCTGCTCATGAGGAGAAGGAACACTGAATCTTGCCTCATTTTCCCTCTTTTATTCCCGATAAACAGATTATCAGTGGTACTGAAATATAACCTAGTCCAGCTCATTCCTCTGGGTTTCCATTAAGAGGGAAATTCACACACCCATTCTCCTGTCAGACCAGAGCAAATGTCACAATCAAAAAGTTTTAACTATAACGTTTATAGATTTCAGTAGGAACATAAGGTGAAAATGTGGGAAGAAGCTTTAATTAACCATTATTATTACAGGTGGACTGTGGTTCCTAGTATGGGCTAGGCAGCAGGAAGGAAGGAGCTGTGCTTTAATGGTCTTACAATGGTGTTCATAGTGTGAGTATAATAAAGGACTTACATTCCCCCATTTTTGGATGTTGTCCAGGCATATTTGATGTAAGGTGACCCTAACAGGGTCTTCAAGGTATGTGAGATATTTAACAACTGGTTTTACCATTGCCATCCCAACTGAGCTTCCATGGCTAAGCAGGAATTTAAACCCAGGGCTCCTAAATTGTAGTTTGACACTCTATCTACCATACTACACTGGCTCTCCAGACTTCCATTAGAGTACTCTAATGTGATATTATTATAGTGTAACATAAGATTAATGTAATATGAGAATGGGTCATAGACAACAAGATTTCAGCCTTGACCCAATTGCTAGCCCTAATTAGAGCTGAATCAGTTGCTGAATGTCAACATTTATAGAAATACCAGTGATTAATAAGTCCAACTGGATCCAGACTATATTCATCCAGCCTTGCTTCTGTGTAAAAGAACAGCAGCCAGTGCACTGAGCATTGGGAAATCTTATAATCAGCTGCTTAGCATAATTAAAGGATGGTCATGTATTTCTTCAAAAACTGTGACTATAAGTTGTTGTGTACTATTAAATATACCCCACCTGGAATATGTCTGTAAAGGGAGAAAAGACGCTTTGGTGAGAGCAGAAAGTGTGGTGCATAATTATTGAGATGAGTAAATAACTATGAATGAATCAGTTCTGCACTTTGAAAATTCCTTCCAAAAATTTGAATGAGCATGTTTTTCATGCCCTTTCCTAGCCTGCAATTCTGCCTTAAATAGTAAGGTTGAAGTCAGTGTGCATCAGGCTACGTATAGCCAAGTCAAACTCCCTCCACTCCATGCCTCATTGCCTTTTTAGTACTGCTCTGTGGTTCGGTAACCACATTCAACTCTTGTCATGCACTGAATGTTCTGATTGGAACTTTCTTTTTCATCACCTTCTTCTTCAATGGAGAGTGCAAGTTGAAATGGTCATGGGACCATGAACCTCTGCTCAAAATTGGGGCATCCCACAAGGGTTAGAAATTTGCTTTTGTCCTGGTTTCATCTGCATGCTGCCACATCATTCATCATGTATCTTCTTCTTCTTTGCCTTTTGGTATCTTTTACACTTGTTCCCTCTGACAGTCCTCTAAAATCCCAAAAAGTGACTGTGGTCTCTTGTCCATGAGTACATATGTTCTTATGTCTCACTTCTGAATGAAAAGTGCCTGGAATCAGCTTCTAGTCCATGAAGGGGGGGGGGGAATCCATTAAGAGTCTCATTTTGTCCCTAAACCAGGCTATAGACATACTGTCCCACATCCCTGATTCCTCTTTCACAAGGGAAAAAGGGGGAAAGGCACTTCCCTAATCAACTAAATAACAGCAGTCACTTGGGAAACTCTTTGATATTTTTCTAAATTGGGAGCCCTGTACTGTGCCATGTGCTTCATATAGTTCAGCCCATTCAGTCCTCTAATATTGCTGGCAATGTATGTTATGTTCTACATATAGATTGAACAGACAGGGAAATAAAATATGCCCTTGTCTGACACCTTTTGTTAATTGCAGACCATTCTGTTTCTCCCCCTCTCTCCTAACACTACTTTCTTGTCCACTAGATGAGGAATATCAAGGATGGAAGCACAGAACAACAGCTTTTCATGAGCCACACAGGTGAAGACTTTGCTGTAATCTATAAAGCACAGATCGACTTTCTTTTGAAATACTTTGGTATGCTCCACTAGCCAGCATATATTTTCATGTGATCCCTAATGCCTCATTTCTGAATGCATCTTGAATATCTGGAATTTCTTGCTCTGTATGTAGTAAAAGCCCTTGTTGCAGAATCTTGAATCACATTTTGCTTCCATGAGAAACAAATATAATAGTTCTTTACTTTTTGTAGCTTCTGGCATTTCCTTTCCTTGAAATTGGAATGTAGACTGAACATTTCCAGTCTGTGGGTCATGTTTTTGTTTTTCATGTTTGTTGATATGTTCTTGTTAGGATTTCAATAAATTAAGTCTCTGTTACTTGCAATACCTCTACTGGTATTCCAACTATGCCTGGTGATTGCTCTCCTCAAACTGCTTTCTCACTTGACTTTCTAAAACTGTGGGTTCTTCATCACATTCTTTATATACCATCCAGAAAACAGCATTGCACTAATGGAGCAATATAAAAATTTATTTTATTTTATACTGGTCAAATAATATATTCCCTCTTGATCTTTCTTTACGTTATACTTTATTTTTCCCCCCAAGACTATTATATATATATTAGCACTATGATCATTTTAGTGTTCATCTTCAGCTTTACTCTAATTTTTGTTATTCATATTTCATGCTCTGTAGGACAACCTGCTCCTGGCCTTGTTTTGTGAAGAGATGATACAGCTTCTCCATCTTCTGCTTCCAATTATAATGTAGCTGATTATTAATCATTCAATGACATCCACACATACACATGCCTGGAGAATGTATTTGCATTAAATGAAATGTTGGGTTCAATGAAATTATATGAGTTGTTCTTCTTTTTCATTTCTGACCCCGAGATCAAATTTTCCAATGATGGGCTCAATCACACATGTGAAAAGAACCTGTTATACCAATTCTTTTCATCCCTCTGTTGTACCAGTACATTTTTTCCCAGTGGTCACATGGTATTTATATTGACGGGAGTGTTCCCACAGTTTTGAACTGCATTGCTATGTTTCTTTCTATTTGAACCTCTATAGTAGGCTACACTGCTCTTCAATTTTGTATCAGTTCATCTTGTCTACTGTTTTTTGAAGCAATCAGGCTGTTCTTTTTAAAAAAATGTTGGGGGAAATGAATCAATTTTAGCTGTGTGTTGTGTGAACAGAAAATTTTGAAACAATCCAAATAATGTCAAAAACAGTGTAACTGGTGTTCTTTTGGCAAGTGTCATCAAGCCCAATGTTTGGTTCTGCTTTGTTTCATATTTGTCTGATTCTCTGAAGATTATCAATACATTTTCTTGGGTGTGGGATTAATTTTCTTCTGGATATTTGCACAAAAGCTTTTCATTTCTTCTTCTTCACCATCTCTAACAGGAACATCAACTTGCACAATGGTTATGTTGACCAGGGATGTGGTGCTGCTGCGGGTTAAACCGCAGAAGCCTCTGTGCTGCAAGGTCAGAAGACCAGCAATCGTAAGATCGAGTCCATGTGATGGAGTGAGCTCCCGTCGCTTGTCTCAGCTCCTGCCAACCTAGCAGTTTGAAAGTATGTAAAAATGCGAGTGGATAAATAGGTACCACCTCTGTGGGAAGGTAACGGCATTCCGTGCCTAGTTGTGCTGGCCATGTGACCACGGAAACTGTCTTCAGACAAACGCTGGCTCTATGGCTTGGAAACAGGGATGAGCATCGCGTCCTAGAGTCAGACACAACTGAACTAAATGTCAAAGGGAACCTTTACCTTTACCTATGTTGACAGGCTTCCTATAAAGTCAGATTCTGCACTGTAGCTTTTAAATATATTATATCTCATCTCAGTATTAATGCCACATCATTCTTCTGAGTTTGTAGTTTCCAGAGTAAAACACTCTGTAATTATATGACAGACAATGAAAATGTCCTATATTTTAGTTTGCTTGCCTCAGGTATTGCAATGTTTAAACGACCAATTTCTTATTTTTAAGGTTTTCAGCTTGCCTTGATTCATACATCTCACATTCCATGTTCTGATTATCTGTGTTGCACAGTACTGGACTTCCTTTTGCTTTTATGCACATCAGCAACCAGACATCATTTTGGCTTTAATCCAGTTGCTTCCTCAGTGGAAGCACTACTTGTACTTATTTTTTTGACCCCTAGTAGCTGATTATGTGGCTTCAGATCTGGGGATTAGATCTTCCAACAATGTGTATTGTCTTATTTTTGAATTTTTGAGGTAGAAGTATCCAAGTCTGATTGCCTTATTCTGTGACGTATTAACAGTTAGCTCGACTGCCACTGCCACTGTATACAAACGGTCTTCCACCATTATAAACTTCCATTTCTACTCGTGCCCCATAGTCATTCTTCAAGAATTTTCCCATCTCCTTCATGACTGGAATGATCGATTCTCCTTTGCTGATATAATTGTTATCAGCAAAGGATACATTTTACTCTGGATGCATTTTGGTCTGATAGCTTCAATCATTCTGCCTGATTAAAGTCTAGATTTATAACAGACTCTAGCCCTTTGACAGGGCAGTTCTCAGATTGTCTGATACATTTGATCCTCTCCATTGTGTTAAGCTATGCATCCAAGAAGGGAACTTGTAAATACTTATAGTCATTTTTAGTTACCCTGTTGCCAGTTCCAGGTATGGATGTCTGCATGAATGCAGAAATGTTAGTCTGGGCTTGAAAAGTATTGATTATACCTCTTGGCTATATTAATCATATTAAGTGTCCTTTTTCTTTTAATCACCACAGAGTCACTGTGCTTTGGATTAGTGATTTATTTGTGCTATATAGTAAAGCTAAAGTCTAGTTTGGAATTCAGCTGCCTCCTTTCCTTCATCACTCATAAACTAGGTCATGTCCACCCCCCCTAAAATTTATGTATTATTTTATGTGTTACCCATCCAACGTGGAAAAGTCATGGGGGTGAACACATACAGAAATTCTATTAGGTAGATCATAAGCATCATAAGCAAATTTTAATTCTCTAGTTCTCTCTAGTTATTTACTCTTCTAAAGTGGGCTTACTCAGAAGAGGGGAAATTGTGAGATCTGGTTTCTGTCACATTCACAATTTAGACTTCTGTTTCTGTGCCTTTCTATACATCTCTCCTCCCATACACCTAACCTCTTTCATCTCTGCAAGCCAATACAACCTGGAAATCACCAGTGGCTGTTCACTTGCCATTTATTGCAGAATGACCACATGTTCCATGATTCCATTCATATAATTGTGGTGAGAAGTAGAACAGCAAGCGATAAACAGCGATGCATAAAAATTCCACTGGATCTGAAAATTTCAATGAAAGTAATTTTTGTACCTCCTGAAACAATGTTGTGAGAAGAAATGCAGCCCGTCTTAAGCATTTTCACATTTGTGAAACATTTTAGAGAAAGTGTGTACAAAACCATGGCCCTACACCAGTAAAATTCATGCATTTGCGGTGGGGATGGGGGGAAAGTACAAATATGTTTAATCCATGTCTTTGCATATATACATTAAGTAAAATGTATTAAGATAAATATATATATATATTGGGTAAAATACATAAATAAATGTGCACGTTAGGAAAATGTTCAAAAATGTATATGAATTTCTAGGTGGGAAGGAAGTCTCTTAATGCTCAGTTTCGCTAGTCACAGGCTCTGCAAATGAGGTTGATCTTGTACATACAGTTAAGATGGTGTAACTTCAAGAGCAAGACTGGGTGCCTTGTTTTTATAAATAGTAGTTCTTGAATCCTTCAAGAAACAGAAACATGTCATGGAAAAGTAGACTACTGCGTCAAAACAGTCTCTCTTCTCCAATTGCTTCTGGGGAAACACTTTTCACTGTGGAGGAATTCTATAAATGCTGGTGAAAGAAATCTGTGTTGTGCTCACAAAACAGACCAGTGGGAAGAATGGTACATTGTGACATACCATCATTTCTGGGATATTGCTGGAAAAGATGTCAAGCCTCTACTGCCTCTTCTAATATAACAGGACTCTCCCCACCCCTCCCATCACCAAATAGGAATTTGAAACCTAGTCTCCTAGTTCCATCTCTCTATACACTTACACATGACACCCATTACCCTATAATTGTCTACTTCAACCAAAAATGTGTGATGGTACATGTACTTCGATGGAACTACTAGAGAACCCCAGCTGTATGCATACATGGAAGTGTACCAGGGACTCTATCAGTAAAACATTTCCCACAGCATGCTTCTTGCCCAAGGAATGGATAGATACAATACTTAATGAACCAGAAACTAAGAAGGATTGTCTGGAAAGTATTACAGCAAAAGCCGTAAGATATGGATAAGTCTAATGGGTTTCTGTCAAAAGCTGGCTCTTTGCATAACCCTGCTGATTTACTGCTTCCTTCTAAAATGATACTGTAAGGTGAAAAACGCTTCTAAGCATTTCCAAGCACCTGGGAGAACGGATGTACTTCTACCTGTACAACTAATTAGCCTCCAAAGCTGCTTACTGCTCCTTGGGACCAAAAGATATAATTCCAGCATTTTCGTTTATGTTTTGGAAAATGCCCTGAAGTGTTTTGAGCTGTTTTAGTATACTTGTTCTTTTAATTTTAAGGTGCAATTCAGTGCCAAGAGTGGGCCCTCTATACTGGCTGGGTATCATGGAAATAACACACGTTGCCAAATGGATGGATTCTGAAGAGTGTGTCCCATCAAGACAAAATTCTAGCTCGACCACTTGGAAGTTTCTTAATAGACTTTGAAGAGAAACAGGAAGATCAAAGAATAATCATGGAGGAAAAAAAAAGAATGAACACAGTAGTACTTGGATACAGGACAAATTTTCTGTAACTGTGGAGAAATTCAATCAATGTGGCACTTCCCATTCCCAATTCTATGTTGATTGGTTCTGCCTTTGTACTGTGACAGTCCGGCATATTTTCTCCCTTGCATGGAATTGGGGGGGGGGGGGGAAGAGATTCAAGTGGAAGTTTGCCAAATTAGTTGGGATGGCTCACAGCAAAGAAGGAGACTTATATATTGTCCACACTCTGGAAATAATTACGGAAATTAATGTCTCTGAACTCTTGATAATCCCTTTTGGCCTTGTAAGGGGCAGCTAAAAGGGCTCACAACAACAACAAAAAAATCAGACAAACACAACACTTATTCATATCCAACTTGCTTATCATTTCTCTGACACTGAGGACAGCTTATTTTTACGCTGCCATCCTGAACATACTCACAAGGGAGTAAGCCACATTGAAAACGAAAGGGCTTACTTCTGCATAAACGTACATAGGAGTGCATGGCACAACTGACAGTGATTCTGGTTATAATAATTAACCGAACAGCCACCACTCAAGTACCTACAGCAATATGTACCTTCTGGATAGGGCAAGGGGAGGCAATGAAGGAGAAGCAGCATAGGGGTATTCAATGTTTGTGTCTGTGTATGTACATGCAGGTGCATTCAGATCAGTCCACCTCTCCTCAAGATTTAACTTCTAGAGATCTGGAAGGCAGACTGAAACATGAATGGGTTCAAACCTCTTCCTGTTTCTCAAATATAGTACACATAAATCCATAAAGCATGCCTAGAATTGCTGTTAGACTGAACACTTTGGAGTGTCTAGAGCAGTGGTTCCCAATTTTGGGGTACCCAACTGTTCCTGGACTGCAACTCCCAGCCACCACACCCAGTGTCAAAGGCTTCTTGGACTTTTAGTCCAACAACACTTGAATTATCCAAGGTGGGGGAACCACTGGTCTAGAGCAGGGGTCTCCAAACCTTGGCCCACTGGCCACATCCGGCCCGCCTTGCCGTTTTATCTGACCTGTTCCCTTTAACCAGTGTGCGCGTGTTCAGTTCTGACTCAACAATGCTTAACAGCAACAAATATCAGTAAAGTCATAAGCTTCTGTAAACAAAGAGGCCCTTGTACAATTCTGGGGGTTTCTAGGCATGCTAGCTTGGTACATGTGCACACAACTCTGAGAATCATGTCAGGAAAGGAAGCAAAACTTCTGACTTTGCTAAAGTTTCACAACACGTTTTTGGCCAATGTACTGCATGTAACACCTAACAGTAGTCTTCCAGAGTTTCATATAGGAAATTTTTTTCCAAGGGATTATAAGAATTTACCTAGGAATTACAAGAATTGAACCTGGAACTGCCCTCATGCAAAATATGCTTTTTCATTGGATGATGAAACGGCATCTGATGCGGAAACATATCAGAATTACCCACCCAAGTATGGACAGGTTAGAAGGAGGCAATGCTTAAGCACCGCATTCAGAGATACTATATATGGCCCTATCTATCAATTGCTGCTTTGTTTAGTTTAAAATAAGAAGAATTTCTTGAAGCAATTGCCATATGGCATACAATTTAGAAATCATTTGCCTACATAGAACCTGTCATTACTTCCCCTTTCTTGGTTTGTTTGTTTGTTTTTTGGTAGCTGAGTTTGGCATGGGCTTGGCTGAAACAATATATTTTTTAAATAAGTAGAATAATGAGTCTATTTTGCATTCTGATTATGGAGCCTGGAGATTCCCCTGCTGCTGTACTCCCCTAGAAGCTCATAAATGGAGCCACCATGAGACACTGCAAAGGTCTGCTAAGAATGAAGGGAACTGTAGTTGTCACTGTTTTTATCCCATAGGCCATGTCTGTCCATGGGAAACATGTTCCTGACCTCTTCGGATGTCAAGAATCAAGTGAACCGCATTTCCTATGGTTCCTATTGGTCTTTGGCCACATGTAAAATTAAATGGAAATTGCAGTCAAGATGCTGCAGGTTAAGTGTCATCAAGGAAAGGGAACAGCTAGCTTTGGCAGTTTTAACTGGGAAGGAAAATTTACTTATGTCCAGCTGAACCAGAACTTTGGGAAGTCTGAATTTGATCTAACACAGACTTAGTAAATACTGAGATACTGCAATTTATGTTTGAACTCTGTACTCCAAATTAAGCCTTTGAGCCATCACTACTCATTTTCTTGTAACTCTTTATTCTCTCTCTCACACACACAGTCACTGCTTCTTGCAACTGTCAAAATAATATGGCCATGCAGTATTGCTGTTTCGAGCAATCGGCTGGAGGTGTGATGGTGAGGCCTGACTGGCTATGTGCAGCCAGTGATTCAAAGGCAAAGTCTCATGCTTTGCTAGCATCAAATGGAATCCTTTATGGTTCTGTGAGGTTCCTTGCATAGTGTGTCTGCAAGCTATGTGTTCGGAAATACTATTTGGCAGAGTTTGGGCTATGAAATACTCTTTCCCTTGACAAAAATAAATAAATTGTGATCTCCTTTTCTACTGTAACATTTTGCTGAGGGAAATTATAGCCCTTGATTGCCAACAGATGTATTATTGACAAAGTAGAACAAGGGGGGGGGGAATGGGAAAGCCTCAAGGTGAAAAACCAGTCTGTAGAAAGATGTCAAAGCTGTCTCTCACCTGTCCATCTAAACCTTTCTTAGCATCTCTTTGTCTTGAGAAATAAAGCTAACTTCTTTGAGCTGGGCATAATGCCATTCTAACAGATGGCTAGATGTGAAGGCAGCCAAGAGTCTATGCCTGTATTTGTAGCCAGCGTGAAGAAGAGAACATCTTAACATGACAGTTAGTAGGAAAAAGGAAGTGCAATGGATGGAAAGATCTTGAATTTTATTTAACGAAAAACTTTAACCCTGAAAAAGCAGTTTTCCATATGCACGTCATAGATTTAAGGCACGGTCTTGCCTTGCTCCTTATAGGAATGAATTTGGCTCGAATTTAAACTGAGGTTGTGATCTTCCGCCGGCGGCAAGGAGGGCAAGGAGGAGGGGAAGCTGCCGGCGGCAGCGGAGGAGGAGGAGGGGAAGCGGCTGCGGTGGGCAAGCGGGCAGCTGGCTCAGCAGCGGGGGCAGCGGGCAGCCCGGCAGCGGGCTCTGGCTGCTCAGGAATGGCCGGCTCTGCTTCCTTCCCTCCATCCAGACCGACTGCCTGCCTGCCTGCCCACCTGCCTTCCTCCCTGGCTGGCGTGGCCCCCACGTCACTCACTCAACAGCAGCGGCGGCTCTTTCCTGGCCCAACTGAAGTGCACCTGGTGTATAAGATGACCCCTCCCCCCACTTGGAGGCATGTTTTTTGGGCCAAAAAAAGTCATCTTATACACCGGAAAATAAGGTACATTAACCCATTAAACTACAATGATCTTAAGAATGCAGAAATTGGCACTGTGTTCTTCTGTAAGTTTATCAGACCACAAGTAGAGAATAATCACAAGTTTATCTTCAGTTATAGATGGGTGAAAACTTTGCTTATTTTTTTTTATTTTTTTCTTTACGAACTTTCCAAAATTTTATAATGTCATTAATAAATGCATTTGAAATAACTTGAGGTTTTTTTTAAAAAAAAATGAAAACAATTATGGGAGAAAGGAAAACTGACAGTCCTGCCCATCCATCAACAGAGCTATGAACGTCTAACTGTTATGAGTCTAGGCTTGAAAGCCTACTTATTCAACTGAGTTTGTGATGCTGAAATGGCTACTCAAAATCCTCTATATTTATGAGAAGAGAAATAGGTGTGTGTGACAATTTCACCAAACTTTTCCAAGGGAAGGGGAAATTCTCTAACAACATCTCAGAGATGGAGCTCACCATTAGTTGTTGCAGCATGGCTTTATTCTCCCCCTGCCAAATGGCAAACACTTTGTTTTGGTTCGGTTTTGCACTCCCTCTGCAAGTGGCAACAACAGTAACCCTGTTAAGCACCCTGGTTACCATTTTCTTTCCTTTACAATACACTGTCTAGTGTCCTCCTAATGTACTGTGGTAATGGTATCAGGAAGCTGCTATAAAAAATGGTGAGGAAATTTTGGAAATAATTCTGGTGAGTGGCTTTCTCCTTTTAGGGGAAGAGGATGGAAAAAATGTTCCTCAGGGGGGAAAAAATACTGAGAGAAATTTTGACTCAAGACTTTGTGGACATTCTTTAGGTTTCACACTTTCCCTGACCTTCCATAAAGGTATATTTTAGAAGGTCAATAAGACACATTTTGTCTTATAATACAGGTCATTTCCTGTAAACACTGGAGCCAGTATGATGAAGATCAGTGTTGTGCCCAGCTCCAGGAAAAAGGTGGAGCTAGTGCTGTGCCAACTTGCCCTCCTACTTTCCTGAAGGTTTATTTCCCCATGAAAGAGGCTTCTATTTTGTCTCCCTTATTCTCAAGGCTACATTGTTAAGGTTATTTTCTTTGCATTACATATTTCATTATCCCTCTGCTGGTCCTCTGGTTGCTCACACTTACTGACTGAAAAGTCTAATAGAAGGAGTTACATTATGACATCTTTCCATGGGCTTTAAATGTGCTGTGGGGAGCTGAGGAGGTGTTGCCACCTGCCCCATAGATGACTGTACAGTGACAGATAAGACATGCACACAAATTTTCTGCCACCTAATAAATAAACATAAGAATATTTCCAAAACTTCTCTTCCTTTCCCCTGCCCCGGAGGAAATATCTTTTCTTTCTAAATGATTTGAGAACTGTCAAATTCTCTTGGGATAGATTTTCTGCACAGCACTAGCAGAAACTGGTTTGCCACCTCTTAATTTCTGATGTACCTCTTATCTTTTCAGGTAAGCAGGGCAACATATTTAACAAGCTGCTTTAATAAGTGCATGCGGCTGATGCAGTTGGATCAAATCTTACTTGGCTTATTTTCAATAAGAACATGCCAACCTCTGCAGCTTTATTCATACACAGGATGGTAAGAACGTGAGCTATTAAAAATAAAAATGGAAGAAAGTGAAACTAACAAATTCATTGACACCAACGTTTAGACCAATCATGGCCAAAATAAAACCAAATAATACTTGTGCAGACAAAGCAATCGTACATGTGCTTGCCTTGTTTCCTGAAATCCTTGTCACATCCTATCACACGTGTGTCTTCAGAATCCATTGTATGATCCGGGAAAGACTGGGCACATTGTAGATGTCTGAAAAAACAAACAAACCCAAATACCTTGTATTGTATGACTGCCCTAATTTGACTGTATAGGTCAACAGAGCCCTGGCCATTATGTCCAGCTGTACTTCATGTTAGTGCAGATTGGTTCAGATCCTATGACCTCTTCACGTATTAATGTGTGGCATCACTATCCCACAAAGCAATTTTGTTACTCCTGTTCAAACTCATTTTATCTGCCATTGAAATCTTTGGCCTAAATCCTACATAATACTGTGCTAATGGACTGAAAACCTCTGTTGGTGCAGATGCACTGGATTCTCTAATCAAACAGCTGAAGTCACATTTTGTACCGCATATATAGCTTATTTGATAGAAGGTAAGTACATGGCAAGTCACTGCCTTAGGTTCCTTTTAAGAAGAAAGGCTAGATAAAAATATATATAAGTCTCAATGCTAAACTTATGGGTAGTCCTTCATTTTCCTCTTAATGTCCATCATATGATTTACCTCAGGAGAAACCCTCTCCTCCATTCTCTTTAAATCACTATATTATTATTTCTTCAGTATAGCTGTTTTTTTCTCCTTTTCTTAATATATAGCCCAAAACACGTTGTATGGGTAGACTCATTCTGTATGAGGAAAAGAAATATAATGTCTCCTGTTCAAATAGCTGCTTTAATAGGAAGTGAAAGGAATGGGCATTGATACCTACAGTATAATTAAGAAAATAAATCAGCTTTCTCAAAATATTTTTAAATGAGATACACAAATTAAAGATTAGATTGATAGTGATGCAGAAAGAGAATTCTCTAGTTGATTATCCTGAATTTAAATAAAATAAAATAAACCATACTGCACTATTGTTGTGGTCACTCATTTCCAATATTGATAGCCTAAAACTGTAGCTATGTTAAGAACTGTCAAAGACTTTATATTGTCAATCGAGAACCCTGGTGCTCGGTTCCACATGTTGTCTAACAGAATGGCAAGATAAACTGCACTGGAGAGTAGATAAACGAAAAAACATGCCAAGCCACAATAAAATCCATATACTGCAAGCAAGGAAGCAAAACAAGCAAGCCAACAATCTGATTTACAAAACTTTTTGGATTTCAATAGCATGCAGGGTAGTGATAGAAATCCTCACTTGCCTCGTCCCTGCACAGAAGGACAAAAACGCACAAATTATTCTCCTTGCCCTGTGATAGGGTGAGCCATTTGACAGCACTCTCTACAAGAGAATGAGAGCGAGAGCAATAGTTTGAGCAAATCCAGAAAAACTGAGCAAATAACAGATATCACATAAATCATGCAAATCATACAAATGACAGAAACAATTGTGTCTGCTGCTTTCTTTCATGAACTTTGAAGAATTAGGAACCTTGGATAGATTGTTTGCCTCTTTTTAAACAACTAGTTGTTCTTTGCTTGCGATGTGTGTGTGTTTTGTCACTCAGAGGCAAAGGGATATTAGGCTTGCACATAAACACCCTTGCACAAATTATGGAGAACATGATTCTTTTTACATCTATGATCCAGAGTCATTTCTGCTATGGTGATGGAGAATGTCATCTCTTTCAGGTGACAATCTAGGAGAGGAAGGATGGTGACAGCAGGAATTTACATATCTAGATATTGTAGCTGGAGTTTTTTTTTAAGTACCGGCACTCACCAAAGGGAGCACCAATTGAATACAGCTTCCAGCAGCAAAATGCTTTTGGTTTCCACTGACAGCACCCAAGCAACTGTTCTAGTCAAAAACCTGATTTCTTTCTATTTTCCTTGGAAGAGAGTATGAGAGAACTAAAAAAACAGAATGTATTATTGTGGATGTGCTCACAGAAGACGTTAGAGCCTGTAGAATGGATTAACACAGATCTGTTCTTCCTATTACTTCAAAGTTTCTGGCACATCATCCTGTCAAACCTTATTTATAGACAGCCTGTTTCAGAATAATAATGATTGGAATTTCATTCACTTAACATATAGCTTAAAAATGTACAATGCTCAAATCTTTTCTTGCAGATGTGACTTCCATGTGTATCTGTTATACAGGATATCCAGAATTCAATGAGTGTGACATTCATGTGAATGCCACACAACCCAGATGATTTTTCACAACTATCCAAGCACAAGATATATTTTTCCTGTTATCTTGTGTTCTGGACATATCCTGGTGAATTTTGACAACATTAAAGACATTTTCTTTTCTTTTTTAAAAAAGCAAACTCTTCAAACCTGGATTGGTCCACAGAATTTCAGCATTTTTGGTTGTTCTTATACAGCTTCTGGTTTTTGACACAAAGCCCCCTCCCCATCCTAAACAGTCCAAGGGAGGAATGTTGCAAAATTGCCTCTGACTATCCAAGGGTGTTTTTTGTTTGTTTGTTTGTTTTGGTGAAAAATATAAAATAGAAATATATTCGAAGAGGGTAGAGGTATTGGGGTCCTAGGGGACTGACTTTGTGTCCCCCTCCCCACAAAAAATGATGGGCTAGAATTAACATATGATTGCCACAGTGAATGGTTTGGGACCTCCTAAATACTAGCTCTCCTAGGAAGCTAAGGAAGGGTGGCCATGGAGACTGGCAGGATGGAACTCTTTTGAGATCCCATGTAAGTCAGGCTGAATGTTTGTACATACAGTAAAGCAGGATGCTACAATTGCTGTTGTTTTTATCAGCCACGCTATCACCACTACCAAACAAGTGAGATGAAAAGATATGTCCCAAGACAAAACAAAGGAGGGTGATAGGCCTCTGAGAAGATGGACTGAAAGCCCTCTTTTGCCCAAGGACCCTGGTTAAATATACAGGGGTGGTACAACTTAGATGAACTAGTAAACAGGCAGAAGATTTGGTTTATATTTCTTTCTGGAATGTATTGTGTATACAATAACCAAGCACTTCACATGCTTATAGGAGTTGCCTTATATCACGTCAGATCCCTGATCCATCTAGATCAATACTATCTACTAACACAACTTTTTAGGCTATCAGACAGGAATATTTTCTAGCCATACCACAACAGGGACTGAAGCTTGGACCACTACATACCACTGAGCTCTGGCTATTCCCTATCAGACACCTTCTCTATCTGCCTCAGTATTTTCTACCCTGACTGGCAGCAGCTCTGTATGGTCTCAGGCAGAGGTATTTTCCATTGCCCACAACCTCATCCACCATACTAGAGAGAATTGGGACTGAACTTGGGATCCTCAGCATTGAAAGCAGTTGTGCTACTGAACTAGGTCTTTCCTCAGTCTGTCAAACTGTGAAGGTTTCCTCAATCTGACAGAGTGCAAATGCTTTGATTCATGTGAAATTGCTTGTGGCTTGAATATAAGAAATGGATTTTAAAGGAATGCCTGCAATGCACAGTTCACGAAGTGTGCAAAGGCATACTGTTTAAAGAGGTCCATTTAGCAAGTGGAATCTTGCAGTGGTGTACATGCAAACACTGATGTTATAAAGCAAGGAGAACAATTTCTCCAAGCATCCCTTGATGAGAAATCTGGGGAAGCATGACCTGGAAAATCTGATGATAAAAGGGCTGATCCAAGGCAGGTATTACTGGTCACCTCACAAGGACCATAGTCATGTGGCAATAGGGGCACTGTCACTGTCCTGAGGCTCCTGGTCTTGCTGGTTCTCTTCCTTCTTGCTGTCGCAACTTCTTTATTTGCCTTTTCCAAGTATGTAACCAATGACAAGAATGAGAAGATGGAGTGGCGTCATCCATTTACCATGCGCTCTCCCTCTAGGGAAGGAAATTTTGCAGATTCAAAGCTGAAGGCTATGGCAAGTGACAAGAACGTTGTCCTTTGGAAACAGGAAGGCTCACTGTCAAGCATCTTGCCTGGATCCACTAAAATCTGGAGCCAACACTGGATGGTACCAAGTTGCTACATGAATATTGATAATTTACTACAGCAGTGCCTCGACTTACAACCATAATCCGTTCCAGAGGATGGACGTAACTCGAAATGGTCATTAAGTCGAAGCACCATTTCCCACTGAAATGCACTGGAACACAATTATTCCATTCCAGAAGAAGAAAATATCCCCCCAAAATAAAATAAAAATAAAACACTGCAAGACCCATAGGAACCTGCTGGAGCTGCAACAAAAACAACAACAACAAAAACCCAGGGAGCAAGCCTCGAAGGCACTGGGGCTTAAATAAATAAATAAAAAACCAAAAATAAACCAGGGAGCAAGCCCTGAAGGTGCTGGGGCTTTTAAAAAGAAAAAAATAACCACAGAGCAAGCCCCAAAGGCGCTGGGGTTGCAAAAAAATAAAAATAAACCATGGAGGAAGCCAGGAAGGCGCTGCGGCTGCAAAAAATAATCACCAAAAAACAAAACAACAACACAGCACAGAAACATAACCACCCCAGCCCAAACCCACCCTGCAAAACCCACTCAAGCAGTTTTTAAAAAGCAGAAAGCAGCACCTTACCTTACCAGGCAGTCCGAAGCCTCCCTGCAAACACACACACTCTCACTCAGAAGCCGAAACCAGGCAGTTCCAAACCTTCTCCGATTGCACACTCTCTAACTGCTGGGGCAAAAGAGCTACAAAGGAGCAGCCTCTTTGCCACCAACGGTTAGCAATTTAAATTCCTTTCCTTTTCCCCCTGCCTTTTTCTGGTTGTAACTTGAAGCTCCGGCTGCAAGTCGAAACAAAATTTTGCGGCCGGAGCTGGTTGTAACTTGAAATGGTCATAATTTGGGACGTTCATAAGTCAAGGCAACACTGTACAGTGGTGCCTCGCTTAACGGGCACCTCGTATAGCGACGAATCCGCATAGCAATCCCTTTTCCGGGATCGCTATTGCGGAGGCATCGCGTCGGCCTCTATGGCCGAAACTCGCATAGCGAAGATCGGTAAGCATTTCGCTTACCGACCTTCACTTTGCGACCCACGGATCAGCTGTTCGGCAGGTCCAAAATGGCTGCCGGAACAGTCGAAATGGCCAGGCGCAGCGTTTTTGCGCCCTCCCCTCGCTTACCAAGGGCGCAAAAATGCTGCGCCTGGCCATTTTGGCTGTTCCGGCGGCCATTTTGGACCCGCCGAACAGCTGATCCGCGGTGTTGGTATGGCAAAAACTTCGCTGAACGGTAAGTTTAGGGCTGATTTGGAACGCATTAAACAATGGCTTTTTTCTTACTGCTTAACAAAGTTTTCACATAGCGAAGGTTAATCCAGAATGGATTAACCTCGCTATGCGAGGCACCACTGTACTTGGAAAATCGTATGTGTACATCCTCTGGCATTCATGAAATAGGCAAAACTTTCTGCACAGGCTTTCTAAAGACAGCTATTTCAAATGTTCTGATAGATTCCCATGGTACTAAAAACACTCTATCTTCAAGTTCATAAAATGATTAATCCCATGCATACTGATTCAATTAGTTATAGTCTCCAGCATCAATATTACAGTGAAAGTAGCATTTCAGTTAATGTCTAACAGCTCTCTCTGGGGTAATTCCTTTGTTTACTTTGGGGCCCTGTTTTACAAGAAGCTAGCTACTTCCAGTTATTACCCAGTTATGTGTGAGGCATTTGATTGTTTTCCATTATTTTTTTCCCTCACAGGTATGCATAAATGCTTATCTGAGAAATATAGTTCTACAAAATACAACATTTGAATGACACCTTTCAGTTCAATGTTTTAATGGTCTTTGAGGCAGGGTCATGCCTTTTTTTGCTTTTACTTTCTCTGTGTTTTTACCTAAAGTATAATCAATGATTCTGTATGACTAGACATGCAAATATATAGAGGCCTTAAAAACTAATTAAAAATTTTAGTATCTTAATGTCCATATCCTTGTGTATTTCTCATCTTAGTCCCCATTTAAACTTCTCCTCACAGTTGTATCTTCCCCTCTTTTAAGCATAACAAACATACTATGCTTGGATATATCCTAATAATAATCTTGTGAGATACAGGAATATTGGAAACTGTTTCATAAGAATCATGGAAATTATATTTCTGACATTAAACACTTATCTAAAAAAGGCACTCTGCAGTTAAATTGATATAAAACATGTAATGTATAATGCCTGCAAGGCTTCATTTCAGATATTATGTAACATATACAATCTAATGTGCAAGTTTTTATTCCCTTTTCATGCCATAAAGCTCAGAAGCCATACATACACTGAAATGTACATGGCAGAAAGCAACAGGTGCCATCACCTTCCTTATGCATATTTGTGGGTTACTTTGCAATGTGACAGTGCATATTTGTTAACACATGTTGAGTAGATCCACACTTCTGTTTACTTAGATTAGATCCACTGAAGTCAGTAAGATTTCAGTTAGTCATTGGTCAAATTTCTATTGAGTTTTCAATGCTAACAAAAGGCAACCAGCATAAATCTTGTTAGGTAATTACATATTAAGAAGCTATAGTAGGCATGTGCATCAAGTCACACAACTGGGTGCACAACAGCAATTTGCCTATGCTAACTTCTGAACTTGCACCAATTTGCCGACAAGATTTTCAGAAATATATTATGCCACATGGTATGACTACTAGGATTCTGGCCATTATGTTTTCTTTCCTGTTTAGAAAATATATATGAGGATTGATGTCACTGCAACTTTACAACTGTAAGGTAGGTGAGGCTGACTAGGGGTGAGGAAAGGAAAACAGAGGCCGAGGACAACCAGTGAGTTAAGTGGGGAATATCAGATTTCTAGATACCAGCTGACTTTGAATCTAGAAAGGCTTCAACTTTTTTTAAAAAAGTGAAAGCTGTAATGTGTAGGAAATAGAATTCTACAGCCAGCACTACATCCCATAGCTTTCAGTACTTATCCTGAATTGCAGCATGCACATAACCTTGATATGTTGGGAAATGGCTCTGAATTTACAAGTCAAAATTAACATCAGTGTCTCTGCACTAGAGAGAAATGGGAAGAAAGACCAGTTACTGTTACATTTGACACCATTATTATTGTTTTTAAAGTGACTCATATTAAAACAAATGTCAGGCTTTGGGTAAGATATATGTTGGCCTTTTTCATGGAAGTTATGGGATACCCAAGTTTACTTAATAAATATTTTTATTGTATTTTTCTACTTTTCTGTCCATTGCAACCAGAGTGATTTATTACAATATGTTCCGTTCATTTCACCTTATACTCTCTAACATAATATTAATCTAATCTATTCTACTTAAATTGATGTAGATTTCATCCAGGCATAAAAAGGTTCCCATTTATTATTATCCAGTCTATCATTTAGTGTATCTGTCAAAATATCCATTTCTGTTAGTTCCAAAATCTTCTCAATAAATTCCTTCTTTGTTAGCACCTTTGTAGTCTTCCACTTACTGGCATATAAAATTCTAACTGCAGTTATCAGGTGTAAGGTCAAGTAAGTCTTTGTTTTTTTTTCGAGTGTAGCTGGTAAAATATTCAATAAGAAAATTTCTGGTGTCAAAGCAATTTTAACCCCTAAACTTTCCTCTATCATTTCATGAATCATTTCCCAAAAGTCCTTGGCCCTACTGCACTACCACCACATATGACAGAAACTTCCTTACTTTTCAAATTTCCAACACTTATTAGAAACATTTTATACATTTTTGTTAATTTCTCTGGTGTTACATACCATCTGTAAAACATTTTGTATATATTTTCTTTTAGATTTATAGATTTAGTCATTTTAATGTTTCCTTCCCAAATTTGTGACCAGGCACTTGGCTCTATATTATGACCTATATTTTGACCCCATTTTACCATGCAATCCTTCACAATTTCATCTTCCATTTTTTGCTCCATTAAAGTATGATATAAACCTTTAATCAATTTTTCCTCTGAGTCCAGCAACCCCTTATCCAAAGGTATTTTGTCTTTCTGAAACCCTGTAGTTTTATCTTTTGCATATTTTGATTTCAACAAGTTTATCAACCACCAATCTAAGATAAAACCTTGTTCTGCCAGTTCATCTACTGTATGTTCTTTAGATTAAAATCACTCTCTAATATCTCAGCATATCTCCTGTTTGTCCCTTGAAATGCTCTTGCCAGATCAGATAACGTTTCTAATGGAGCTGCCCATAATGGTATCTTTCTATAATGTTGTCCCTTAACTATCTTCAAAACCCATAACTGAGCTCTCCTGATCAAATGTAAATTAATACTCTGGTTTCTCTTCAGATCGCATAAATCTTTCACCTTTTACTAAAGATTTCCATGGGGATACCCAAGTTTAATCCCATTAGGCCCATAAAAAATAAAAACCAAAAGGGAAAAATCTGGCCTCAATGAGATGCTCAAGATTAGTTTACAACTCAAGTCTGTCTAGAAATCTAAGGAATTAAAAAATGGCATGGAATAGGGGAAGAGAAGAACAAAGGAGGCATTTAAAATCAGCTTCTGTAGCATCATGGAAAAACAGCTGAAACACCATCAGATTATTTTTATTTGTAAAATCTCTTTTCATGGGCATATTGAACCAATAGGCAATTGCTTTAATAGTGAGCTGTCTTCATTTTGGCTTTTGACACAAATCTCCATGAACATCTTGGTCTCCACTTTCAGTAATGGTATCAGGCACTGTCCCACAGAAGCCATGATTCCAAGAACAAGCACAGAATGCATTTTTGATTGTTATAAGACTAAACATGTTATCTGTGAGCTGAGAGTGGGCATGAGGGGAGCATAAATAGAAAACAGAGTTTTTTTGAAAAATGCTCACCAAGAAGTTGGGACAGATGTTTTGAGGAATGGCTCCTAACATTCTCACCTTGGAGAAGGAGTTGTCATGAGATCAGTCTTGCTATAAACAGATCAAAGGTGCATCTCTTCCAGCATTCTATTTCTACCTGAAGCTAGATGGGTGTTCCATTGGGTGTTCCATTGCACCTGGCACTTAAAATTACACCACTCTAATTCTATTCTACTTGACATTACTTTAGCCTACTACTACATGCTGATACAGTGGTGCCCCACATGACGATGATAATACGTTCCGTTAAAATCGCTGTACAGCAAAATCGTCATCACGCGAAAATAAAAGCCCCATTGGAATGCATTGAAAACTGGTTAATGCGTTCCAATGGGGGAAATACCTGCTCATCCAGGGTGGCCATTTTGTGATCCCTGTCTTGCCGAAATAGGTCCGGAAAACAGTGGGGAGCCATTTTTTGATCAGCTGTGTTAAATCATTGTCCAGTGAAAAAATGGTTCCTGAAGCAGGGACCAAATCAACGTAAAGCGAAAAAAACCCATAGGAACCATTGTTTTGGTTACAGCGATCACAAAAAAGGCATTGTCAAGCAACTTCATAGTTTAACGGGGTAAACGTCTAGCGGGGCACCATTGAACACTTCTTATCTTTTCTGAATCTGTTGAATTGTTTTTGAAACCATTTGAGTAATCAAACATCTTTTCAAAAAGTTAGTTCAATATTGTCTGAGGGGGTACCTCTTTTTGTTGGTGCACAACATATTGCCAATCTTAGTTTTACAAGTTCTACAATTATGAAGGACAGAGGGAAAATCCTTCTTTCACTGCATTGGCCATAAACCTTTGGATTTCAGCAGCATCTCCCTGTTAGGCATCAGTTTCTCCCTGGTACTAATCAAATCTCCCCTCCACTGCAAGACTGAAGACCCTCCAGCACCATATCACACAGAAGGGTGAAGCTACAAATTTTTGGGTTTTCCAGATTCATTTTCTCTAACTGCTAATTGATTTGCCCTTGTTGACTGTTTGCAAATACAGTAAAATTAACTAAAAATCTGAATGAAAATGCATATGCATTTTTGTGCGTTTTCCTAATTTAGTTTACACTTCTGTGCACATTTCTAAACATTTTTCGACCCACTCTTCCTAGCATACACACTTTCTTCAAGTGTTGTTCCCCTAATGCAGTGGTTCTTAACCTGGGGTTTTCAGGGGGGCAATGGAACGAAAAGGGGAGACACAGGGGCATAGGAACAGAAGGGGGGGCGATATGGAGGCAATGGAGCAAGCCAAACATGAGAAGGCGGCTGCAGCCACAGTGCTGGCAGTGGATCCAGCAGCTGGTGCTGGCAGCAGATCTGGTGCTGCCGCTGCACCGCCACCGCCGCGGGAGGACGGCGATGATAAATTCCTCAATGGCTCAATGGGGTGATTCTTTCAAAAAAGTTAAGAACCGCGGCCCTAACGTACTGCATTTTGGTTTAGAATTATGAACAGGATCACAAAAATTCAAAGACATTTTGATTCACTATGCAGCTGCATTCTGATTTGCTTACATGACTGGCTGGTCCGAACTCAATAATGCTGTTTTGTTGTTGTTGTTGTTGTTGTTGCTTTAATAGACAAGACTAATTTGTCCTTTTTAATTTACCTTTCAACCCTCCCCCACAAAGCCTACCATAAGCATTCTGAGACTGAGAAACTAGAACTACCAAGAGAATTCTAAATATGCTGAAACATAGATTTATACAAAAGCAACACCTTACATGCTGCCCTATTTTCTTTTTCATGCTTGTTTCAAACACCGTATTTTACTTTTTCACCAATACACTACACCAAGATGCTGGTGTTAAAATATTTTGCTGGGATATTAAAACAAGGTTGAGGTTCAAAGAACTACTCTGGGCACAGTATCTGCCCAGGCATAGCCAGTGAAATTTCTGTATCTGTTGCTTTGAACAAAGGACCCTCTGAGGCATCATGAAATGCTGTTGAACATTCCCTTAGCCTCAAAGTGGTTTCTATGTGGCATGAGATATTGCTGCTTGAGAAACAAAAGTCCAAAGCTCCCTTAGAGATGCAGCTTTGAGGTTTTTTGTATTTTTCTGGATTGGGTGGGGGGAGAATCCACTTGAAATATATTGTTTTTTTTCTTCTAGTTACTGACATGAGGCAAAGCAAGCATCTGCCAACAAGTAAGCTGTGCCCGGATAGATTTCAACCTTCTTTTAACCTCAAGAAAAACTTGGAGCACACTGCTTTAGATTGGCATCATTTCTTGAAGGGTAACAAACCTAACCTCCTTCTTCTTTCTCCAAACCTTTATTGGCATAAATACAGCTGGGATTACTAACAATAAACACAACGGGTTATAATTTGGAAGTTAATTTAAGAATCTCAAGCAGAAAAATAGCGACAGCTTCAGTGATACGGGAGGAAGAATCATTCAGAAAAATCTCAGGGGTGTTCGGCAGGGAAGATAACCAGGGTTCTAGTAGTGCCTTACGAATGGAAAAATGAACTGAGCAGAAAAACAATATATGGTCAAGTGTATCCGGAACCAAATGGCAGAACAGGCATAATCGATCCTCTTTAGGAATATTTGCAAATCGACCGGTATGGTTCGCTGAGGGAAAAATGTTAAATCGGGCTAACATAAATGCTCTTCTTAACCTGGGGTTGATAAGTGAGGAAAAATAATTTGGATGATAACCAAGTGAAGGGAAAAGACCAAAAGAAAGCGGGGAACAGGTAGGATTCAGTTTGGCTGCAAGAACCTCAAACTCATGCTGCCAGAGTTTAGATTTAATAAGAGCATGGGCCTGTTGAATTCCTAAATCATTTAGGGATTCTAGATTCAAATCAAGGGATTGAAGTTTAATCTCAATCAACTTCAGCCACTTGGAAAGGAAATTGTCTCTGAGTAGATCGTATAGTAAGGAATTGGGCTTAGAGTTTAAATGTAAACGAAGCCAATATTTAAATGTGGTGGACCAAGCAAGGGTAGAAGGGAGATGGGTACCCAATTCCAAAACTAAAGTTGAAAGACGAATCATGTTGGGGACTCCTAAGATTTTCCTGAAGAAGGCGGCTGCCAAAGTGTCAACATCGTGATCTATGGCCTCAATCCAAATAGGAGCTCCATATAGTAAGTGGGAAAGCAATTTAGTCCGAAAAATAAGCAACGCTGCAGGCACAAATTGATTGCCAGATGAGTAGTGAAATTTTGAGATGGCATTAAGATGGAGGCTAGAGGAAGATAGAACCAATTTTTTGTGGGGACGCCAACTGAGTTTATGATGCAGAGTGATACCTAGATATTTAAAGGATAAAACCTGCTGAAAGGTTTGTGCTCCGATTGTCCAGGGAGATAGTGATACAGAGTTGGAAAAGTTAATTATTTTAGTCTTGTCAGCATTTATAACCAGGTCGTTAGCTGAACAAAAAGTTTGAAATTTGGATAGGGTACGACGGAGACCAGCTTTTGTTAGAGATAATAGGACTGCGTCGTCCGCGTACAAAAGCACAGAAATTGGGGAACCATTAAGAGAGGGTGCAGCATTAGTAGAAGCAGAAAGAGAGGAAGGCAGGTCCGCTAAAAATAAATTAAAAAGTAGTGGGGCTAAGACACATCCCTGCCGAACACCTTTGTCAACTAATAATTTGTCAGAGAGCTCATAGGAATTTGGCAGCCGAATCTGACATATATTGGAGGAGTGGAGACGCCTAAGCAAAAAAAGCAGTCGGGGTTCAAAACCTAACCTTCACAAGACGAATGGGAAAAAGCAAAATGTAGTTGAGTAGCCTCCAGTGACTATCCATTGTGTCTTCCTTTCAATCATTCATTTGTGAAGAATCTTAGCAGTTGTTGTTCAGCAGCCCTCCTCTGTTACAGCTTATTGGAACATAAGGATGCATAAGGATACCATGTGTAGCAGCTTAAAGACTTAAAAAAAATACCGTGGAACAAGTTTGCAGAAGTAAGAACATATGTTATCAAATGCATGAAGATGTCAGTACTGAATGACCTAAGAATAAGGGGGTATTCTAGCATACTGAAAATGAAATATAAGGGAGCACAATATCCTAGAAATAGAAAGAACACACATGAATCAGCTGATGGACTTACCCAATCACTGGGCAGCACAGGCTTCTATATGTTGATAGCAGATCTGATCTGAAAAGTAAATAATATATTTTACTCAAGGTTGTGATTCATGTGGGACAGAGTGAAATGTGAAAATTGTATTTTAATTAGGTGCTGCAGGCCCCTGCTTGGAATGGGTGTCAAGAGAAAGAAGTCTATCCCAGTTGAATCAATTAAGTTAGTACCCTGTTTCCCTGAAAATAAGACAGGGTCTCATTTTTGCTCCAAAAATGCATTAGGGCTTATTTTCAAGGGAAGTTTTATTTTTTCACGTACGACAATCTATATTTATTCAAATACAGTCATGTCATCTTCATCTGGTTGCTGCAGAATGGTGGAAGGCAGGGTTTTACTTAACTGGGGCTTATTTTGGGGGTAGGGCTTAAATTACGAACATTCTGCAAAATCATATTAGGGCTTATTTTCAGGTTAGGTCTTATTTTAGGGGAAACAGTACTTACTGTAACATTCTATAGCACTACAGTAATGAAGTAAGCTTCTATAATGCTAATGCAATGACAAATCTAATTGGCTAAATCATGTCCTGACAACATTACATTTGCTACATAATCTCTAACTGTCAGGGAAGCTGTAATGTTAGTGACTAAAATCCTACCAAGATGGTAGGAGAAATTGCAGACTTTTTCACAAGTCCGCAATGTGGATTTGTGACAAAGTATGAAAATATGCTTTACCTTATTCATCTCTGCTGTAATTACAGATAACATTCAATGGAGTTAAAGGCAAAAACAAGCTGGATAACAGTCTTTCTGACAAGCTTGAAGCTTTGATTGTTGGCAGAAACACAACCCTGGGGCCAAAGTCAGAGTTAAGTAACCTTTCATAGACGTCGGCATAAAAAACTCTACCTCCCTGGAAAAAGCATTTATGGGCATTAAAAAGGCTTGCTGCATGCTTTTGAGGGTTTGGAATGCATCCTTTAGCCCACAAAGTTAGTGGCAAGAAAAAAAGCAAAGAGTTTGACCTGAGTTGTAAGTAGTTCTGGGAGGAAGTTGTCAGATTCAGAGAAGGGCGGTAGAGCATGCAAGCGGGAAATCTCCCTCCTGCTACTGAAGATGACATTCCCTCCAGTGGGAATGTGACACACACCTGCCATACTATCCTTTACATTGTGAGGATGACGTTAACCTTACATTTAAAAGTTCAGCTTTTCAGAATTATTTACAGAGTATTTCCTGTTACTGAAATTAATGTTGAATTAGATGGGAAATGCATCTCATGTTGTTGCACATACAGGAACTGTCTGCAAAATATCAGATTCAACTCTTTCTATCATAACTGGCCTATAGTGTATCATTTGTACAGTTCATTTTGGTAGGAGATTAAAAAGCTGCATTTTTGTCCTATGGAAAACAAAACAAAAGACTAAAGCTACATAAAAAGACAGTTACGTTATCCATGGGTTTCATTTAATTCCAGATACATTCTCAATGGCAATATTCATTGTTCCATTTCAGTCATGTTTACATATTTTTAAATATTTTATACCACATTTGACACAATTATATACAATCAAATAACAAACACTTAAAATAGATATCCTTGCAAATGAATAAGTGAAGGTTCTTACAGTAGTCTTTTAAAAACTTGATGCTATAATGTGTAAAATAAAAAAAACATGATTATGTAAATCCTGCTAAAGTCAATTGTGATGTAGCACCATTGATACAAGTTACAGAAGCTAACTAGCACTAAGTTTCAGTACTTTCAAAAGGAATTATGTTGGTTTGGAGATAAAATATTAAGCTGTAACTTCTAAAAACATGATGAATTGGTGAGAATGACCTGTTCTCATGCTTAGTTTATTTTAAAGATTTGCCCAGCAGCAAAACTAACATTGGGACTAAGAGTGCACACCTGTTTGTCTTTTGAAACTGTTTTGGTTCATATCATATTCTGAGACTATATGATATGTGATATATTTTTCCTGAAATGTTATTGCCTTTTGTTAATGAATAGTAACTTGAAATGCAATATTGAAAGGCTATTACACTTCCTTTACTGTCTTCAAAATGAGCAGATATTAAGATTTTTGTGATATGCAGATATATTTAAATTTAATCAGCTGGTTGAAATGCAGGTGATTAACCAACTAACAATTCTTAATCAGGCAAGACTAATGGCAATATGTAATTGGTGCATTTGAACTGCTCTGTCAAACAGCACCAGTAATTGAATCTTCTGAAATTAAAAAAGAGAGAGCTGTCATTCTAAGCAGCTGCTATACTGTGTGGGGTATTTCTGTGTCCTGTTGCTTTTAGATACCATGACTGTATTCTTTTTCAGAAGTTGCCTTCCTCAAACATAACATCTGGACGACATCAGAGTGATCTGCTCATGTGAGCAATGTAACATCAGAGTAACATACTGGTATAAAAATTACATTGCTTCCATGAGCAGGAACTTTGCAAATTCCTTTCCATGGTAGGGAGCTTCTTGTGGTCTTCTGTGAATATATTCTTCAACATCACACTCCACATATGAGTAGTGTTCCCTAGGAGTACTTACCTGAATGAATAGGCTGGCTTTGAGAGTATAAGAGCTCAGTTTGCATATTTGCACAATGACCCTTTCTATGAGAAAATGCTTTCTCACAAACATTCACTACCATTAGTTGTGCTGCTTTGATGGCTTTACAAAGGGGTCAGGGGAAAAAATCACAGAGAACAGATTTATTAATGGGTACCATTCATCATGTTTTGCAGTGGACAAATCAGTCTACTTAAAGTCAGGTCACATGTTCATTCTCAAGTCTGTTACATCTTATTTCTATTGTGATTTTATTTTTAATGCATAATTTTAAAGCATATTTTTGACAAATTAGCATTTTAGCCATAAGTGCACAATGTATATGCATTTTTTCTTTTCTTTTCTTTTTCTTTTTTTTTACAGTTTTTTGAGCCAAGAGCTATATTACAACCTTGGAAAGGTATGGATACTGAAAAATAATTCTGTTCCAATATGCAGTGGAATACAAGAAGCTGGGTCGATGGGCATAAACATTTGGACTGAGCAAAGTTCCCAAGCTTTGGTAGCATATGAAGGATATTTGGCAGAGCGAAAGATTCAGGGAACTTCAATAAAAAGAGTGACATTGATAATTGTTCCTATAGAGTTCCTTCTGGCAGAGCAGACAGGAGGAAGAGAGCAGTATTGTTTTAATGGCCAGCTTGTAAGTTTCTGAGAGGCATCTACCACGTTAAGAAGCAGAAAAATTAGTGCCTCCGACATCCAAACAAAAGCCCTGAAATCCACACACTTGGTACTCCCCATGCAAGCACAGACTGATGTATTTATATAGGGTATATATGGATAGAGATGATGTCTGTTTACATAATGATAATTGCTTGAAAAAGAATGTTAGAGCTTCTGACTTAGGACTTGGGCACAGCATTATCTGAAATGACTAAATATTGGTGCATGGAGCCCATACTGCAGGCAGGCTGCTTTACATTTTCTTGAGAGTTCTTAAGTTTACCGTGGTGTGGAGGGAATTTCTCCCTAATTTGACATAGCGATCCACCGCATACAAACGGCTTGCTGTGCAGAGACAGCCACCACAGGGGGTAATTTAAAGTGGCCTCCAGGTGGAGGCTGCTTTCATGAGCTCTGGCCCTAAGCCTTGCAATTCAGTGTAGAATAAAAGAACACAGTGGGAAGCTGGGCTGGTACGTCAGTCAAAAGAAAGACTTTGGCTGTGCTTTAGGGAACAAATGAATATTGTAGTGGAAATCCACACATCTGTATATCTTCAAATGAGACATTCTGGGGGAACACATTTCCCCAGAAATAGTACGTCCATTGATTTCAGGGTTATCCCATTTTGAAATCTGAATCTGATTTTATTTTCCCAATATGTGGGTGAACACTTCGTCCTTTCATAAATTTGAACAACATGAGATGTTTACTCTTGTTCCGAGATGGCATGATGGTATCGTAGTCACACTTTTTGGGCACATATGTAAAAATGGACCATGTCTTAATATTATAAAAAAATAAATATGGCCGTGGGTGTGGTGATGGTGACAATATGCAATGTGATGCATTCTTGCAATGGCTCCAATTACCTATCCGCAAATGTAGTATCTTTCTTCCAATATATTTTTTGTAGTTGCAGTCCTACATAGTCAAGTAAACCTCATTTAACTCACTGGGACTTCTTTCTGACTAAGCAAATGTAAGATGAACTATAAGTCACGACTATAAGTCACCTATTTGTACGGCAGTTAGACAAATATCTGCCCTAAATTCATTCTGCTTCACAAGAAAATCAGTATACCTTCCTTCTTTGTACTGAATTCACTATCAGGTTTTGGCCATCAGAGTATGAGAGTTTTTGTTTAACTGTCTCCTTCTTGAATTCTGGACCGCTGCACCACCATGTTAAATCTGAAGATTACTAAAATTAAGAGACTTAGCCAATTGATGTTATTTTATTAATTAATTTATTAAATTTATACCCCTCCCATCTAGACCGAAATCTACTCTGGGCGGCTAACAATAATAGATAAAATAAAAATAATATAATAAAAAATAAATTTAAAGAAATTTAAAAGAAGAATAGATTTTTTTAAAAACAATGCAACATTTTACAAAAATGTGTGTAGTGCAAGGAGGAGTAAGGTGATCACTCATTCAGAACTATTCCTTTTTTCCATGGATGAAAATAGCTAATATTTATACAGTATCTCTTAAGTTACACAAATGGTTTCTAACAAAACCAGGGGGGAAATCCAGTCACCTTCCTGATTTAGCACAGGAACAACAGCTGCTACTTACACAGTAAGTTTTCCAGATGTCAGTCTGCTATGTGGAATAGCTGTATAATTTCAGGAAGGAAGGGATATAATTACATTATCAGATGATGTTGTCAAACACTCCACATTTCACTGCACTGATGTGGACACAGCTGCAATGCATGTCAGTAGTCCAGCCTTTATACGTGTTGAACTGGAAGCCTCTCAGGTAACTGACTGGAGTTTTGGGAGCACTGTAGACCAATATGTGGAAGGCACTCAGTGAGCTACCACAGGTTAGCTACCACAGATTCTACATTGGGCCAGATTCTTTCTATACTTGTGAAAATTGTGTGCCTCTTATTCTATAAGGGTGCACTTGTTTCAATCATTCCTATATTATGGGGAAAAAACAACAACCACGACAACTATCTGTTTTTGAGTCTCCTATCACTATGTGTGAGGGCAGACCTAGAAATGATACTAAATGAGTAACCACTATAATTGTAAGCAAATGATTCTATGTTGCTTCTCTGCCCTTGCCAAAGTTTTGACACAAGATTATGGAAATGTAAGATGATCTACTTTTAGTCCATTTCACTTTTATGACTTTTAACCAAACAATTCTATATTATTTCTCCAATAATCTATGCTATTTATTCTCCCCAGCAATGTATACATTTCAATTGCATATTATAAACATATTTTATCATGAGACAGCTAAATATTTGAAAAACATACTTAACTGTGCATTGTAATATGTTAGTCCACCACAACTTGGAAAGAACTACAAAATTTCTGGGATATCTAAGTTCCATTAGTTCAAGAGGTATGCATTAGGTAATCTAGCACATGAATTCACAAAGATAAAAGGTCATAAATATCCCTGAAGATGAAAAGAAATTGCATTTTGGACTAATACACATAAACTGGGAGGGGGGGTGGGGAGAGACTTAATTGCTCAGTAGTAAAAGACATATAGTGATGTAGAACAAAGGCCTTCCAGATGCTCTTATACTGCAACTTCCAGCATCTCTTGCCATTGACTATGTTAGCTAAAGCTGATGAGATCTGCAGACCAATATCTGGAGGGATACAGATCACCTATTCTTTGGGCACAAGGCAGGAAAGGCCACTGAATGATATCCTAGACATGTGGTTCACAGCCTTTGGTCCCCAGATGTTCTTGGACTAAAAGTCCCAGAAGCCTTCTTCACTAGCTGTGCTGGCCAGGATTTCTGGGAGTTGTAGTCTAAGTACATCTGGGGAGTCAAGTTTGGGAACCACTGTCCTAAACCATACATGCTTTGTGATCAGACCAGGGGTAACCCCTGAAATTTAGGGTGAAGACTACCTTCTAGTATACAAGCCACCTCTGTTATAGACAAGCACTACTAATCAGATAAAACAATACTAGGTTATATAATCCTTCATGGATTGCTGCCTTGTTGTGGCAAAGGGACTTGGGTAATTCAGAGAAACTATGGGCTTTGCTGTGCAGGGACACCCACGACAGACAGGTCATAGTGGAGAGTTCTGACTAAACGTGATCCACCTGGAGTAGGAACTGGCAAGCCACTCCAGTACTTTTGCCAAGAAAACTCCATGGACAGAAATAAAAGGCTAAAAGATATGATGCTAGAAGATGAGACCCTCAGGTTGGAAGGCATCCAACATGCTACTGAGGAAGAGCAGAGGACAAGGACAAGTACCTCCAGAGCTAATGAAGTGGTTGGGCCAAAGCCGAAAGGACACTCAGCTATGGACACGCCTGGAAGTGAAAGGAAAGCCCGATGCTGCAAGGAAAAATACTGCATAGGAACCTGGAATGTAAGATCTATGAACCTTGGGAAGCTGGATGTGGTCAAACAGGAGATGGCAAGAATAAACATTGACATCCGGGACGTCAGTGAACTAAAATGGATGGGAATGGGCAAATTCAATTCAGACGATTACCGTTTCTACTACTGTAGGCAAGAATCTCATAGAAGAAATGGAGTAGCCCTCATAGTCAACAAAAGAGTGGGAAAAGCTGTACTGGGATACAATCTCAAAAATGATAGAATGATTTCAATACAAATCCAAGACAGACCTTTCAACATCACAGTAATCCAAGTTTATGCACCTACCACCGATGCTGAAGAGGCTTAAACTGACCAATTCTATGAAGATTTACAACACGTTCTAAAACTGACACCAAAGAAAGATGTTCTTCTCATTATAGAGGACGGGAATGCTAAAGTAGGGAGTCAAGAGATAAAAGGAACAACAGGGAAGTTTGGCCTTGCAGTTCAAAATGAAGCAGCGCAATGGCAAATAGAATTTTTTCAAGAGAACAAGCTGGTCATCACAAACACTCTTTTCCAACAACACAAGAGACAATTCTAAACATGAACATCACCAGATGGGCAATACCGAAATTAGATTTATTATATTCTCTGCAGCCAAAGATGGAGAAGCTCTATATAGTCAGCAAAAACAAGACCTGGAGCTTATTGTGGCTCTCATCATCAGCTTCTCATAGCAAAATTCAAGCTTAAACTGAAGAAAGTAAGAAAAATCACTGGGCTAGTCAGGAGTAATCTAAACCAAATCCCTTATGAATACATAGTGGAAATGAAGAACAGATTTAAGGAACTCGATTTGGTGGACAGAGTGCCTGAAGAACTATGGATGGAGGCCCGTAATATTGTACAGGAGGCAGCAACAAAAACCATCCCAAAGAAAAGGAAATGCAAGAAAGCAAAGTGGCTGTCCAATGAGGGCTTACAAATAGCAGAGAAGAGAAGGGAAACAAAATGCAAGGGAGATAGGGACAGTTACGGAAAATTGAATGCTGCCTTCCAAAGAATAGCAAGGAGAGACAAAGGGCAGTCTTAAATGAACAATGCAAAAAAATAGAGGAAAATAACAGAAAGGGAAAAACCAGAGATCTGTTCAAGAAAATTGGAGGTATTAAAGGAACCTTTTGTGCAAAGATGGATATGATAAAGCACAAAAATGGTAGGGACCTAACAGAAGCAGAAGACATCATGAAGAGGTGGCAAGAATACACAGAGGAATTATACCAGAAAGATCTGGATGTCCTGCACACACCCAGATATTGTGGTTGCTGACCTTGAGCCAGACATCCTGGAGGGTGAAGTCAAGTGGGCCTTAGAAAGCATGGCTAACAAAAAAGCCAGTGGAGGTGATGGCATACCAGTAGAACTATTTAAAATCTTAAATTATGACGCTATTAACGTGCTACACTCAATATGCCAGCAAAAAGTCAGCAGTGGCCAGAGGATTAGAAAAAAATCAGTCTACATCACAATCCCAAAGAAGCTCCAACTACTGTACAATTGCACGCATTTCACACACTAGCAAGGTTATGCTCAAAATCCTCCAAGGTAGGCTTCAGTGGTATGTGGACCGAGAACTCCCAGAAGTACAAGCTGGATTTCGAAGGGGCAGAGGAACTCGAGACCAAATTGCTAACATGCGCTGGATTATGGAGAAAGCCAGAGAGTTCCAGAAAAACATGTACTTCTGCTTTATTGATTACACAAAAGCCTTTGACTGTGTGGACCACAGCAAACTATGGCAAGTTCTTAAAGAAATGGGAGTGCCTGACCACCTTATCTATCTCCTGAAAAATCTATATTTGGGAAGGAAGCAACAGTTACAACTGGATATGGAACAACTGATTGGTTCAAAATTAGGAAAGGAGTACGACAAGGCTGTATATTGTCTCCCTGCTTATTTAACTTATATGCAGAATACATCATGCGAAAAGCAGGACTGGATGAATCCCAAGCCAGAATTGAGATTGCCGAAAGAAATATCAACAATCTCAGATATACAGATGATACCACTCTGATGGCAGAAAGTGAGGAGGAATTAAAGAACCTCTTAATGAGGGTGAAAGAGGGTAGCGCAAAAAATGATCTGAAGCTCAACATCAAAAAAACTAAAATAATCACCACTGGTTCCATCACCTCCTGTTATACAGTATAGAAGGGGAGGATATGGAGGCAGTGACAGATTTTACTTTCTTGGGCTCCATGATCACTGCAGATGGAGACAGCAGCCAAGAAATCAAAAGATGCCTGCTTCCTGGAAGGAAAGCGATGACAAACCTCGACAGCATCTTAAAAAGCAGAGACATCACCTTTCCGACAAAAGTCAGTATAGTCAAAGCTATGGTTTTTCCAGTAGCAATGTATGGAAGTGAGAGCTGGACCATAAAGAAGGCATCCAAAGAATTGATGCTTTTGAATTGTGGTGCTGGAGGAGACTCCTGAGAGTCCCCTGGACTGCAAGGAAATCAAAGTTATCCATTCTGAAGGAAATCAACCCTGACTGCTCACTGGAAGTACAGATCCTGAAGCTGAAGCTCCAATACTTTGGCCATCTCATGAGAAGAGAAGACTCCCTGGAAAAGATCCTGATGTTGGGAAAGTGTGAAGGCAAGAGGAGAAGTGGACAACAGAGGACAAGATGGTTGGACAGTGTCATTGAAGCTACCAACATGAATTTGACCAAACTCCAGGAGGTAGTGGAAGACAGGAGGGCCTGGCGTGCTCTGGTCCATTGGATCACATAGAGTCGGACACGACTTAATGACTAAATAACAACAACAGGTTATATAAGCCAATAGTATAAAGGTAAAGGTTCCGCCTGACATTTAGTCCAGTCATGTCTGACTCTTGGGGGTGGTGCTCATCCCTGTTTCCAAGCCGTAGAGCCAGCGTCTTGTCTGAATACAATTTCTGTGGTCACGTGGCCAGTGCAAGTAGAGACGGAACACTATTACCTTCCCACTGTGGTGGTACCTATTTAACTTCTCGCATTTGCATACTTTCGAACTGCTCAGTTGGCAGGAGCTGGGACAAGCGATGGGACTTCACTCCATTGAATGAATTTGATCTTAAGCAAATAGTATAATTTCACATAAAGCAGATTCCTATGTAACTTTATGCAAATTGAGAGGGTAATGTGACATGGAACTTCTTGTTGGGAGCAGTAATGGGTCAAGTATCTGACCCGTCCTCTAACAGATTTGTTTCCATGTCAGTTTCCTGTGTTTCCATTTTCCTAAAATGCTCTCTTCACTTTCAGATTCCTTGGACTTGAGGGATCTTGAGAGGGATCTCTGAGCAGAGTATTGTGAGGAAACAACCATCAAATAAGAAAGGTTGGTTTTCATTTTATGTTTTAGTGTCACAGTCCATATTCAATAACACATGCAAACAATCATCCACAAAACATAGGGTAAGGCACCAATGTATGCAATGTAGTGTAAATAGGTTCCCCCCCCCATGAAAATGCTTGACGTAAAACTTTTAAAGTTGTCGAAAACCAACAAATTGAGGTTAAAAAATCCCGTGTCTTTCCAAGCTTCATTTAATTGCCACAAAGTATGGGAGCACGTAGGAAAAAGCTTATGCAATAAGCAAAGATTTAAGTAATGCTGAAATTCAACGGAGTGAATGGAGATTGCAATGGCAGATCTAGCCCTCGATGTCTTTTCTGTTGTCAGACTTTATATTATTTTAGGACAGAAATAGGTCATGGTTGGATGACTTGATTAACTCTTACTCAAGTTCCTCTCATACACATCTCAGCTTTTTAAGATGGTTTCTTCTCAGATTCCTAATGTATCCAAATCATTCTAGTCAGTGTAGCAGTAATGCAGAGCAGTCATTCTTTTTTTTTTCTTAAAGCCCGTGTTGTAAAGTTAACAGTGCAAGAACCTGATCTGTCTTTGGATCTCATGTTTCCATACTGTTAGATTTAGCTGTAGCCCTAACTTGCCCATCAATGACAGTAACGTAGCATATGGTTAAAGTATATGGAAAATACAACAGCCAGATTCCTTTTAACTTTGGTAATGGATGCTCCATTCAAACATCTGCTCTACAATGAGTTTGCCTTAAATGCAACTGTTTGAGTCAGGTGATTATAGGAAGTGGTTGCCTATGTACGTTGGGTAAATTTATGCAATGCCATTCGAATTACTTAGGAAGAGAGCTCTGTAGTTATCGCAACTCCACTGGAAAACCTTTTCAGATAAAAAAACCTTCCACCTGAACTTGGGCTTGCATTAGTGCACATCAAGCAATAACCAGCATGCAGGTAGAAGCTATGAGCAGGAACCACCTCAATCAGTACCTTCAGTTGGTATAACAAGAAAGGGCACTGTTGGCCCTCCACATATTGCTGAACTGAGACTCACTGCACTCCAAAGGAGAACAGCAAGGGTGATGGGAATTGCAGCCCAGCTGCAATCTTGAGGGGCACTTTTTCCCCATCCTATTATAAAGGGGCACTAATGCAAGGATATTTTACTATCATAAAATGTAGCCAAAAGGTTCCTTATAAATTGTTTTCCATGGTCTCCTGTGCTAGGGGTAGCTTTCTGTTGTACACTTAATGAGTTCCATTCTTGAGATTTACTGCTACACGTATGTGGTTCAGTCTTTCCCTGGTGGATGCTGTGGTTTCATTTCCTTTAAATTTTCCCATCCTGTGTGAAAGGTGATGAATACTAACAGTTCGGTTGTTGTCTAGAATGCTGGACCTATGGGTTTCAGTTGGGATTCATTTTCTCCCTATAGAAAAATCCCCCAATTCTCAGAGCCCCCCCCCCGAGGGGCTATTGTAGGACAACCAGTAGAATCCTTACAGTTTCAGAAACTACAGTGGGGTCTTGACTTGAGAACTTAATCCGTATTGGAAGGCGGTTCTCAAGTCAAAAAGTCTGTAAGTCAAGTCTCCATTGACCTACAGTGCATTGAAAACCGATTAATCCCGTAACAGGCCGTTTTTGTTCCATTTTGGGTTTTTTCTGGTCTGTAAGTCAAATCTCAGTCTGCAAGTCAAACCTAAATTTTGCGGCCAGAGAAGTCTGTAACTCAAAAAGTCTGTAAGTCAAGCCGTCTATAAGTCAAGGGTCCACTGTAAATGGAAAACCTCCAGAGGACTACTGCTGTAGAATACCATCTTTTTTAAAAAATCATAATTACTTTCCCAGAAATTCTTAGTCACATTTCCCATTGTCTTAACATCCACTAGAATGCTTGAAACGCTGAAGGCTTCACAGGGATTTAGGGAGAAGCAGTGGATTTTAACTAATCACATTAGAGCAGTGTAATATATTACTAAGTGCTGCCCAAAAATGGGCAAAGAATACATTCTATTTAAGTGGAAGATGTGGTGGCACAGTTCAGCAATGAAGCACATGCTTTCGATGGATGATGTCACATATTCAATCTAGGTTATCGGGTGCTCTTTTAACAGTCCCAGTAGCTGGAAAGGGAAGTGAGTTGGCTAGTCAAGATGAACAGTACTGGACCACTTTAGGATAAAGCAGCTTCAAATACTCATTAAATGTTCTACTACTTCCTTAGCCTATCTTCCTACAAAGATGGGCAAACCTCAGGTTATATGACTGGCTGTTTTCACTAAGTAGACTGAGTTGCATGAGTCCTTGGTGTCCATCTAAAGGTTATAAAACCTTTCCAACTTCTCTTCAACATATAGTGATAAACAAGAGTTAAATGCAGCAAACTGACTCAGTGGTCAGCACAGCCTACATACAGGCTCCAGATTTTTCAGGGGAAGATGTTATGTCATCCCAATACCTTTTTATTCCTACAGGATAGCGCCCCGCAGAAGTTATGAGGATTCCAGAGCTAACTGCAGTGATGGAGGATGTAATACTTTCATTAAACATCAAACTGAGATATTAACAATTAATATACTGCAAAATGTAGCCAGTTCTTTGCAGATTCCTGGCATATTTTGGTCTGAGCTGTTTCTAAAATGGCTGGAACCATCTTTGATCACTCAAAAAACTGAAGCGCAAACTGAGTATGGAAACAGAGGAATAGGACCTATGCATGTATGTTCATAATTTCTTTTCAACTAAGAAATTTATTTGCAATCAAATATTTCTTTTAAACCAAAACGGCTACAAATTTATATTAAAAAACAAATATATCATCTCTGTTACATGTAATTAGAAGGATGTGTTATACAAATTGTTGTTGTTTAGTCCTTAAGTCATGTTCATCTGTTTATGACCCCATGGACCAGAGCACACCAGGCCCTCCTTGGCTTCCACTGCCTCCTGGAGTTGGGTCAAATTCATGTTGCTAGCTTTAATGACACCGTCCAACCAGCTTGTCCTCTGTCGTCCCCTTCTCCTCTTGCCCTCACACTTTCCCAACATCAGGATCTTTTCCAGGGAGTCTTCTCTTCTCATGAGATGACCAAAGTATTGGAGCCTCAGCTTCAGGATCTATCCTTCCAGTGAGCACTCAGGGTTGATTTCCTTCAGAAAGGATAGGTTTGTTCTCTTTGCAGTCCAGGGGACTTTCAAAAGTCTCCTCCAGCACCATACAGTGGTGCCTCGCAAGACGAGCACTTCGTTTAATGATGGGTTTTTTCGGTTTTGCGATGATCGGTTACCTGCTTCGCTAACCGATTATCGCAAAATGAAGATTTTTGCACAGCTGATCAGCGGTTTCAAAATGGCCACCGGGTAAAAAAATGGTCGCCCGCTGTTTTCTGGGATGGATTCCTCGCTGCAGAGGCAGCAAAAATGGTCATGCTATGGAGGATCTTCGCTGGACGGTGAGTTTCAAGCCCATAGGAATGCATTAATCGGGTTTTAATGCGTTTCTATGGGCTTTTAAAAATCGCTTTACGATGTTTTTGTCGTACAGCGATTTCGCTGGAACGAATTAACATTGTGATGCGAGGCACCACTGTAATTATATTGTTATATAATACTTCACTCTAAACCATAATCTCTGCTTATAGAGATTTCTGCACCCTTTGAACAATCCTTGAGTCTTCTTGATACTGAGACAGCACTGTAACTCAAATGCCACTATATATCTTCTTCTGAGTGTATAATAATATCTAAGACTGGGTCTCCTTCTCTCTCTCTCTCTCTCTTTTAAAGAAAAAGATTATTGGTCAAGAAATCCGAGTTTCTTTCTTTATACTGAGAGAGAGAGAGAGAGAGAGAGAGAGAGAGAGAGAGAGAGAGAGAGAGAATGAGAATATCATCTATTTATATTTTGGATCAACATGGTGTACCTATAATTCTGACTGTCAGTGATTGCTAACTACTTTTGTCCATCTGCTCCAATGGCTCCTATTATTATGCATTTGCTTTTGGCTAGAAAAAACAAATAGTATTTCATATGATGTTGAAGAAAAGGTATATGGCTTACTGCAGGAAATGGCATTTAAACAATTACTATATAACAGTTCAAAATTTGGGACGGGGAACCATGTAACATCTGCTATCAAAGCAAATGAATTAGATAGTTTAAGAAATTTTATTTTTAAGATTTTCAAGTATCTGAAAGAGGCATTATGGAATAATTAGTACATACTTTAGAGAAGCAGTGCTCTTTGAAAATAATGTTCTTATGTCTTGGTTGAAATTATTCCTGCTGCATCCACACAGACCTGCACATAATTGGGACAGTGTTCTATATTTCATTCCACAACTTCTGATGATCCCTTTAAAAATCTGATGTAGTCAGTGAGTCAAATTGAATGTTTTAATGAAATAACAGAAATGCTTAATACAATGGTTGCTTCGCTGTTATTGTTATGCAAACTTAGTGGATGAAGGAAGACTGTCAAATCTCCTGTAAGTTATGCTCTCTCGGTTCCATTGATTTCAATCAGAAGCACATACTCAGATTTCTTCAAAGGAAATCAACAGGACTTAAAGTACTTCAAACTGACTGGATCTTGCTCAGGGTGTGTATCAGTTTTGTATACTTTTGATTCCTTTCACTAAATGCTAGCTTATCAGCTCTTTCCACCCTTAATTTTGCTATTACTGTCACATCTAGAAATCTCCGATTCATTACAGAAGCTGAACAGAACTTAATGAATGCAAAAGAACTGGTGACAATCACATGGAAGTATGTTTGTTACATTTGTACAACACAAATAAAAATAGTTCTTAAGTGCTTATTAAAAATAAATGTGGTGAGATATGGAGCTATTTCATAAATATTAAACTTATGCTAGACAGATTACTATAAAATGTTTTACTTCCTATGCAAAAACATACTGTATGAACATACAAGAGCTGAACTACATCATACCATAGTTCTATTTAGTAAAGTGGTCAGCTAGGATATTCATATTCCGTTGCTGGTACAGAGAGGCTCACTACCTCTGATACTGGAGATGACATAGGACCATCAAGACTAATGTTCTCTGATAGCTGTATCCTCCATTATTTTTGCTAGTTCCCTTTTTAAAGCCATCCTAAATGATTTCCACCTTGTGGGAGTAAAATTCATAGTTTACTTATGTGTGGTATGAATTTTACCTATCAATCTGTCTACCAACATTCAGCTACTAGGTCCTGCTATTATGGCAAAGAAAAAAAACCTTCCACTTGTACATTTTCCCAACACCATCCATAATAAGGTGCCCCCTTCTTGCCTCTGTCTTATGCAGTGCAATAATGTGTCTTTGCTGAGGAGTTGCAGCAGCCCCCTCATTCTGTTTGTTACCCTTTTCCACCTCTTTTCTCACTTTCACAATATCCTTTCAGAGATGCAATCAGCAGAACAAGATTCCAAATAGGCCCAGGCACATAATGTATTGTAATACTAATAGTTTTCTTTTGGGTCACTTTTCTATTGCTTCTCCAACATAAATTTTGCCTTTTCACAGCAGCCACCCACTGGGTTGATGCACCCCAAGAAGCATTTACTGCCCAATCAGTGCCAGCTCAGAGTTGGACCCCACCAATGCATGTGTGAAGTTATGATTTTTGTCCCAATATATATTGTTTTACATTTGCTTGCACTGAATCATGCTCACAGTTTTAATTGCAACCCCCTTGTTTGATGAATTTCCTTTGGAGTTCATCGTATTTCAGAAAATGTTGGGGAGGAGTTACAAGTATAGTCCAGCAGGTGAGAGCAAAACAATTCAAAGGTTTTTTTTCCCTTCTTCAGTTAGCTCATAAGACTTTTAGTGCATTTTAAGACTTTTTTCTGTGAAAAACAGCATGGAGATTTTTGGGTGCAAGAACCCTGTATTTGCATTAATAATAATTTCAACCCATCCTTTGTATAAAATGAGAAGATTTTTGTGCAGCCCATCCCCCAGGCAGCTGCAGATGCAGGAAAAACCTGATGATCTTTTCACTCTTATGGGGGTGGGGTGGGGAAGAAAACTTACAGTACTTAATCATTTTTTGACCGAGTGCTTCAATGCATCATGATACATTTTGTTTTTGTTGAGGATGAGAAAAATTCTGGATATTCATTACACAGTTAGTTATATAGCAACGAGATCTGGATGGCAGAAGAGAGCGAGGTAAGAGAGTAGAAAGTCAATATGGGCAGCACTATTGATGAAACCTGGTTTCTGTCACAGGAAATTACTGGTTTCTATTCCAGGGAATTCCTCAGGTTTGTATGTAACGTTTCTCGAACAGTTGAAGATACACAAATAACAGCAAAGACTTCAACAATTTTAGAGGTTGTTATCAAAATATGGTTCAATATTGTGCAATATTTGGTACAATTTTAAATTTGTTAACTTTACATAAAGTAAAGTAGAGCCATATGACTCATGGGGATAAGTAGAAAGCATTTCTTCATACAATACATGTTTAACCCATGAAATATGTTGGTCCAAGAAGTTGTGGATCAATGGACACTCAGATTCAGATGCTATCCACATTTATGCAACTGTCAGCCTTACTTCTAGATAACGGTGCACATGGCCAGCTGCAGCATTCACAGCATTCATAACAGTACTGAATGAATGTACTGTACAGTGATGCCTCGCAAGACAAATGCCTCCCAGGACAAAAAACTCGCAAGACAAATGGTTTTGGCAATGGGGTTGAGGACTCGCAAGACAAATGTTCCTATGGCCGTGCTTCGCAAGATGAATGTTTTCCGTTTTTTGTTCCTGCCTCATGTTTGCTGATTTTAAAATGTTTTCCTATGATGTTTAAAAAGTTAACGTTTTGTGACTGAATTTTTTAAAATCATCTGCACAATATGTATGGCTTTAAAGAGCACTTAATAAACCCTTTGTAAACCAAATTTGACTTTATTCTGACTTTTTTTGCCCATATGAAATCATTAATTAGATTTTAATGCATTCTTATGGGAAAACACGTTTCGCAAGCCAAATTTTTCACAAGACAACACTGCGGAACAAATTAAATTCATCTTGCGAGGCACCACTGTATAGGATGTTGTAAAGGCTACTCTCCATTAAACCAAATTAAATTAACTTTTAATCAAATTAAACAATTAACAGATGGGCAGTTATGTAACATGGATAGACATTTTGACACCACCTTCTCAACCACAGAAACTTTAAAAAATGACTGAAATTTAATATCATCTTCTTATAAGATTGTACACCTGTATGGTGGGACCACATTTATGTATGGGGTAGGGTGATGGAGACAGAGAAGAGGAGGAGAGGAAGGAGATGTTAAGAATGCCAGTGCAGCCATTTTCAATCTATATTTTGAGAATGGCATTTTGTTAAGATTGAAACTCGGGTGCAAACAGACATTTGAATATGACCAAGGTATTTAAATATGCTATCTAATTTTCAGGTCCCTGTACTAAATACCATTAATGCATCTTCTTAAAATCTTCATCTATCATCAGCCTGCATGTGAAATTTATAGAGGTAAGTTATTTGCAGTAAGATTTTTATGCAAAATATTTATGTCTGTTTGAGACAGAACCTGCACAGTTTAGAGCAGCCCTTTATACTGCGAATGAAACATTAGAAAAATACCATTCTCATTGCCTCATCACTAGCACAAGACAGAATGAGTCTCTTTAAATCACTACTCTTCTATTTGCCTCCTCTAACTTGGATGGAATTCTATCTTTTGGGGAACTGGGTTTGAATAGTGAAAAGTTTTCAAAAGACTTCTGAGATATTTCGGGGGGGGGACATAACTAAGGAGCCAAGCAATATCATAAAAGACAGCAACGACCAGCACCAGCAAACACACACACACACACACACACACACACACACACACACACACACACACACACACACACACACACACCCAAACACACACACACACACACAAAACTCTCAAAAAATTGAAAACAATGTTGTAATGCTGGCTCCTAGGCAACCTACTATTAGCAAATCTGGGATGACGGATTTGTTTTGACTGCAGAACCGAACAGACAAATGGAACAGACAGATGGTATGATGTGTATTCATGATACATGCCCACATATCAGTGTCTAGTCCATAGTCGGTTTTATATTTATGTATAATAATAATAAATGGGGCCAGAGCTTAAATCTCAGCAGTGTGAAAAGGCCTAATCAGGGTGGAGGGCTCTCTCTTTTTCACTTTGAAAGAATGCATAGAGGGTATCATGCAGAGGGATCTGAAAACATTTCTTTCCAGAAATTCCCATTTCTAAAGACGGAGCACGGAGCCTTTAAGAAAGCCGCAACTGAGGATTCTATATAAAAGAAAACATAAAAGGTCTAATCATGAGTACTCCCTTTCTCCCCCTGGGATAATATGTGACAAGGATGTGGGTGCAAATAGCATAAAACATATTTTAGAGATATTTGGGACTCAGGTGTTGTTCAAGCACAGGTCAAGAATCAAATAATGTAGCAGTTTGTTTATCCTCACTGCAAGGGAAAGAAAACCCACCCCCTCTTCTTTCTAAACTTCTTTTATTTGGATGTCTAGTTGACTAAACAGAGAGAAAGCAATTGCTTGTCAGCAAGTGTGTTAAGCATTGTTCAGCATAAAAGGAGCCATTTGTGTAGAAACAGCCAACATGTAAAGGGGGTAATTAAACCACTAGTTTCCCACTCCACCCCTGAATGATTTTTTTTTTTTTTTTGCTTTCTATTTCAGTCTTCCTGCTTTGTGAAGCATTTTTCAAAATGTTTCATAAAGGTCCCAACAGAGAATGCTATAGAGATAACACAGATGCCATCATGAAGCCAAATATTCACTTCTTTTGGAAAGTAAAGGAGTGGCACAATGACGAAGTGTGTGAACAAGAAACCAGAAAAATCCCCTGTTCAAATCTCACCTAGACTATGAACTCAGTAGGCAGCCTTAGGCAAGCTGACATCTCTTAGTCCAAGGCGAAATTCAATTTCTGAGAAATTATCAGGAGCCACATCCCGGTAGTTGGCATGGCCAAAGGCAAAAAGGTGGGACTGAACATGCCAGCATATTTTCCTTTATAGCTCTCAGTGTCTTAGGAGAGGTATTTCAACCCAAGACAAAAGAAAAGAAAGAGCATTGCAAAAGTTAGGAAGCCATCACTTAATGGTGTCATGGAGAAGGTATTGTTATAAAGCATCCTAAGAGCCAAACTATATGTTACACTGATACAAGGTTGGTCAAAGTGGATTCTCCTGCCCACTCACTGACTGTTAGTAGACTCAGTAGTATGAACTGGGAGTTGGATAGGGGACAGATTGTATTTGTCTTCAGTGTGGAAGGGATGTCACTTTTGAATTGGCCTTCTCAGCCACACTAGATGCTGTTCCAAGTCCTCCATACAGAGCACATTATCATATTTTTTAGAGACTGAAGGATGCCTAATCTAATCTAATTCAACATATGTGCTTTAGGTAAAGGTTCCCCTTGACATTTAGTCCAGTCGTGTCTGACTCTAGGGTGCGTTTCCCCATTTCTAAGCCATAGAGCCAATGTTTTTATGAAGACAGTTTCCGTGGTCATGTGGCCAGTGCGACTCGACACAAAATGTCGTTACCCTCCCACCGAGGTGATACCTATTTATCTACTCGCATTTATACATGCTTTCGATCTGCTAGCTTGGCAGAAGCTGGGACAAAGCGATGGGAGCTCACTCCGTCTCGTGGATTCGATCTTATGACAGCTGGTCTTCTGACCTTGCAACACAGAGGCTTCTGCGGTTTAACCTGCAGCACCACCACATCTTTGCTTTAGTTGGGACCAAGAACTGGGTTAAGCATTGTGATACTTTTCATTGAAGACAATATACATACCAAATTATAAAGGTGTATAACTAAAATATGTACTTAAAAATAATGCAAGTAAACACATTTAGCCACACAAGCTTTAGGGAAAATGTACATCCAAATATGGATGAATTTCTGTAGAGGAAATGTCTTACAACCTGACACAGAACACGAACATGATGAAAATGCTGGTGGGATTCTGAGAAAAGGAAAATAAAACAGAGATTTTCTCACCCCTGTCCAGCAGCCACCAACAATGTGGAATGTGTCTTATGAACATGAAAATCTTAATGACATCCCCAATTTTTGAAACGAGTTTTAGCTGGCAATGTGACAATAGCAAACCAGAGGATGGGGGCTTCTCAGAAGGATCTAGTTCAGCTTTCCAACAATATACATGAAACACTCAAAGTGCACACATCAACATGAATGTCAATAATGAGTCTACTGTGTTTCCCCCCAAAATAAGACAGGGTCTTATATTAATTTTTGCTCCAAAAACACATTAAGGCTTATTTTCTGGGTGTGTTTTTTTTTTCATGTACAACAATATCCATTTATTCAAATATAGTTATGTCCTCTTCTTCTGGTTGCTGCACAAGGGTGGAGGGAGGAGTTTCACTTAACTGGGGCTTATTTTTGTGGTAGGGCTTATATTACGAGCATCCTGAAAAATCATACTAGGGCTTATTTTCAGGTTAGGTCTTATTTTTGAGGAAATGGGATAACAGAAAAGAAAATATTCGATGGGGCACCACAGGGGTAATGTATGTTGGGGAATCTCTGTCCCATGTGCTAGAGTTTTGTGTGTGTGTGTGTGTGTGTGTGTGTGTGTGAGAGAGAGAGAGAGAGAGAGAGAGAGAGATTGAAGTTGACTGCACATTAAATTTTATTTATATTTATTTTTATTTATTTATTTATTTACAATATTTTTCAGCCGCACCATTGCCAGTGGCTTCTGGTCTTGAATCTTCTAAAGTAACTTAATGGAATTTGAGGGAATTCTTTTTCAGAGATGCATGCTTAGAGTTCCAGAGAACAAATAATTTTAATTTGTATGTGAAAGGTGTTTTTTCTTCAAGTAATTAGAGGGTCTAGTAATAGGGGAAGGAGGAGCACTGGAGCTGTTCATCATGTTTTCTTCTGATCCTGCTGATGGGCAATATTGCTCCAGTCTGGTGCGCTCTCCTCCATGCTTATCCTTGAAACAATTCAGCAGACTTAAAGATAATAACTCCCTTTTCAAAATCACTGCTCTTCACAGCTTTAGTACATAGTGGCTGAAATCCTGTTGCTTAATGTAGTAAGTTGAACTAGAGTAGGCACACTGAATCAGTAGGGATTTTTTGAATCAACTCCATCGGTTCCATTGATTCAAATGAGACTACTCTAATTGTAACTTTCTTTAGTGTAATCAATCACATCCACAGTAAACCCATTAGAATCAATGGAGATTATGGAGGTTTTACTGATGAAATCACTACTGATTCAATGAACCTACTGCAGTGTGACTTACTACATTAAACAACAAGATTTCAGCCACTGTGAAACATTTAGTATGCAGAACCTGGAAGCATTTCCAGAGCTTCCCTTTCTTATCTTCTAATTACAAGCTAAGTATTCAGGCCTCCAATATGAATTGGAACCAACGTGCATGGGTAGGGGAGGTTTAAACCTTTCCTTTAAAAGCAAAGCAAAGTGTACTGCTTACATACCGCCCCACAACACTTAAAGTACTCGCTAGGCAGTTTACAAGTTAATTATGCAGGCTACACATTGCTTCCCCCCCCCCAGCAAGTTGGGTACTCATTTTACTGATCTCAGAAGAACAGAAGGCTGTGTCACGCATGAGCCAGCTACCTGGGATTGAACCCTGGGTTGTGAGCACAGTTTTGACTGCGGTACAGCAGTTTAGCCACCGTGTCATGAGGCTCCTTCACAACTGTTTCATCCTTAAGCCTACCCCTCTTTGTAGATGTGGGGGATAAACAGAAAAATCTGCATGCAGACCAAAATATCTTCTGCCCTTTGCAGCCACTATGTGAAGGAGCAATTAATGTAAGGGAGGAAAAATGAGCATTAATTTACACAAACAAACACAAGTGTGTGGAGTGGTCCCAATCTGTGTTGGGGGCTGTCCCACTTATGTGTAAGTAGAAAAGAAAGGGAGGCTTGGCTATGCACTATGTACTTGATGTGACATGTAGTTCAGCCCTCAGAGGCTCAAAACCACTGAAAATGTATCAGTACTGATCAAGGAAGTATACATACAGTATGTGGGGAGGGGGAATAGCTTTAGGAGTAGCAGAGAAGAGAAGAAAAACAACACTAAAGGAGAGAAATGTTAGGAGGCTACTGAACTTTTCAAAAAAAAATTTAATTATTTGTTCTCCTCAGTAGTTTTCTGTTCCTAAACTGACTGTCCATGGAAGCCCTAATCTTTAATTTACCTCCCTCTAACAGCTGCTTCTGATGGCACCACAAATAGAGAAATTACAGCTTTTAGACTGTCATTTTATTCCTTTCACCTATAATTCTTGAGTTCCAGTCTGTCTGTCTGACCACTTGGTGAGGGTTTTTTAAAATTACTGGATCTTCTCTCCCATGGATGGGGATAGACTAGAGAGGAAATGTCCTTAAATATGTTTGTGTACACAAAAAGAGCAGATAGCCTTGGAAATGTCTGATCCCACACAGAACATCCTGTCAGGAATATGAAATAGCAAAGAGTGTATAGCACAAAAACACACTTAGCTGAAGATATCAGGGGGTGTATTAGAAGGAGTAATCTGCCTGGGACACAAAGTTTTTTGTATAGATTTCCTTCTATTGTTAATACTAGTCTCTTATTCAGTGCCCTGTGGCATTTCAACTGACAAAGAGAATTACATGAAACTACTTAACTAGAGACTGTCCATCCATTAAGCATAACCTTTTAGTTTTTAATCCTTTTTGCTAATGATAATTTGACAGTTTTTGCTTTCTACCCAGGCAATGTTTCAAGCTTTGCTTTTAGTACTTTTTATTCTTTTTAGTTGGATTTACACAAGTGATACTGTCATTTAGATACAATGTCTAGAAACCTCATTCTGTTAAAAAAACACACACTTCTTAAACCAAAACATAACATTTAGTCAAAAAATAGACAAGGTATTAACTCTATGTGTTTTTAACTATAGTTTAACTATAGTTAAAAAACACATAGAGTTAATACCTAAAACCATGCGCAGTATGGCTAAAAGCATTAGTTTATAGTTTAAACTATAAACTAATGCTTTTAGCCATACATGGGTTTTTTTAATGGGAAGGGCAAGAAATTCAGTGTAGATGCTTCCATTCTCTCCCAACCCCCCACCCTATCTCTGCATTTGGATACAGTTGGCAGAAACAGCTTATAAAGATCATTTTCCAATGATGTTATGTCTGAACAAGATAATCTTGTACTGTACCTTGGAGATCTGACAACAAGCCTCTTCTGCTCCTCCTAAGAAGTCCGAGGTGCTGGACCAACCATCTCAAGCTATTTTTTTCACCATTCTGTCTCTCTTTACTCATCTGGCAAGAGAAAAGAATGAAGATATTTAGCTTAACGAGTGCATATATCTATATATAAAAGCAGAAACAACACAGGAGGAGCTGTTCCATGGCAAGTTGTATATACAGAGGTTACAATTAAAATGTTGCAGGAACGTGGCATCAAGCTTTAAGAACAGTTAATACTGAGTAGACAAAAGTGGTTTTCATCAGGACTGTGGATTGTGGGAAGAAGAGATGTGAGTTTGATCTTGACCAATAAATAAATGATGTCCTCAAGCTCAATATTGTATTTTAAAAACTCTCGTATTGATCTAAGCAACATGTAAACTTCTCTCTTTCACACACACACACACACACACACACACACACACACACACACACACACACACACACACACAAACTTCAGCTTTTAGCAGGCACTCCTGCAGCTCCAAGTGGCTGCAAACAGCTGATCCTGTGACTTCTGCAGCACACACATTTCACCTTGGACTCCCTTCATTCTGTCACACCCACATTTCTTCCAAAATGAAGGGTGGTCCTATACATAGTGGAACAGGCTCCACTCCCAATGGATGTTGACGCTACTGGGAGGAAGGCTCAAGTCAGGAGCTGAACTGGAGGGAATTTCCCTTCTATAAGGCAACAGATGTTGGGATTTCAGATAATCCCACCCCCACCTTGTTTACTATCAGTAGTCTAAAGTAACTGCTTAAGCATTACTGAACAAAAGCTTCCAAAAATTTGTACAAATATAAAAGGTGTGTTGAACGAAATAGTGCTAAGAATAGGGATGCAAACAATACAGGCTTTCACTCTTGGTTAGAAATTGAGGGGAAAAAATCTCCCACTTCTTGCACCAAGGGGTGTGTCTATGTGTGTGTCTGTGTAATAAAACTTGTCACTTTGAGCATGTTTTATGGTATTTCTTACCAAGAAGAAGCACAAATAAGTGTGGAATTTTTACGATTTCTGCAAAAATTGCCATCTTTTGTGCACAGGATTTCCTGAAAAGAGCACTGAGATGTGCGGAATTTAGCAGTTACTTGAACAAACGGTGAAAAATTAGAAAAGAACAAATGGGGAAACCAAAATATTGTGTTGGTGCAGGGAGGGCATCTCAGCAAGAAGTCTCATTATTGTGAAAGGTGAAAAACTGCTGAGAATGAGGAATTTTAAAAATAGTTTTCATATCCTTAACTTTTAGGGTGTATTTAGAAGGTTGTAGAATAATCTATGATTGGTTTACAAGTGCCTCATCTGTAGCTAATGGTTTTACTATGAAGTCAATGAGCTGTACTTGCAATTGTGGGTTGTGTATTATGCCAACTTGTATTAAAGCAACATATTCAAGTCTCAGTCTGAAATATGCTGTAACAACAATGGAGCTGTGATCTGTGGAGAGAACATTGGTGCCCCCACATTGGGTTTCAGACTTCTAAATTATACACCCACAAAGTGGGTCCCTCAAGAAATTGCCCTTTAGCAGCCGGCTTGGGGAAACCCAATATTCACCAAACTTGGAAGGGTTGTAGAGAAGAGTAAGTATTCATTTCTCTGTAATTTTGGTGTCTCTAGGTTCCTGTAGGGGACTTTCCTGGGGTGTCCTATTTGTAGGTGTAGAACTCAAACATCTAAAACCCAATCTTCATCAAATGTGAACGGTTTGTAGAGCAGAGTCAGAAGAAGCTTCTCTGAAATTTTGGTGTCTCCAGGTGAATGGGGGGCACTTTATAGCCAAACAAATTATCAAATCAAAAATTGCTAAGAATATATTGATTTGTATTCATTGGGGGCACTGATTTGTACAAATACAAATTTATGACTTAGTGGGTTTTGAATGAATTTGGTGATTCATTTTTTAATTTGTTCCTATCTCTAAACAATACTTTTTCATGACTAATGGTACAACTACACAACAGGGAAAAAACCCTGAAGTGATCTGGTGCAAAGTCTTATGGTCACCAATCTGGCCAAGTCAGATTTCCCCACCTGAATCTGGTTTAGCAGATCACACAGGAGCCAGCAGTGATAGTAGAGGAAGTTGCTAATCTGTACTTCTTAGCACCTTGTTAAGATGGCTCTACCACAACAAGAGAGCTACTTCAATATGCTGCAAAAAAAAGAGTTTGTTGATTTCTTCTGATTTCTTTCTCACTTGCTTTTTTTTATTCCTAGGTGATCTAACACACCAGCACTAGCACCATGCCACCAACCAACCAACCAACAGAACAGTTGAGGGGAACTGGCACCCTCTTCTTTGCCAGCCCTAAGCTTCTGGTCACCCATTGCATTGGCTCAAGTGATCAAACCGAATTAACCCATGTGAATGCATTCAATTTTAGGGGTGGAGGGAGCTAGAAGATTGAAAAAGTACAGAATGAGAAGAAAATTCCATGCTGGTTCTCATTGACTTGTATGTCATGTAGTCAATGGAAAATAATGTAAATCCTACCATCCCAATCCCAGAGCATTAACTGTATTATTTGTCCATGTAGTTGCCCCCTGCCTCCTGGAGTTTGGTCAAATCTCTGGCAGGCAGTGGAAGATGGGAGGGCCTGGTGTGCTCTGATCCATGGAGTCATGAAGAGTTAGACATGATTTAACGACTAAACAGCAACAAAGTTGCCCCCTAACTTGAGCTGTACTGGAGCAACACACCAGACAAAATTGAACAGATTATAACATATGTCTACATCATGATGGGAATTTTTAAAAATCCTTACCCTTTCAACATTTGCATCTTTATTTGACTTTAAAGCACTGTTATCAAACTATTCCATGCCAGACTAGGAATAGTAATAAAAACACGTTAAACTTTTTGTTCGTATTGATTTAGGCTGTGCTGATCCAGCAAGCCACCTTGATGTAGAATTTTCAACCCCCTCTAGATTCCTCACTTCCAGATGAAAGTGAGACAAGGAGTTAGGGTGGGTTTTTTGTTTTTGTTTTTGGTAATTTACACAAAGAGTGTCTGCACAAAGTAAGCATCCTTTTCCTTTGAGAAGCAAGGTTGCACACATACAACAAGCACAAAACGGCTTGGTATGAAGTATCAGCCATAAACATTTTGCACAATTTAGATTAAAACATTTATTTGCATCATTTGTGCAACATTGTTAAGATGTGTTACATGCCAGCAAGTTGCTTCATGCTTATGGTGACTTGACAGGGTTTTCAAAGTATATGAAATGTCCAAAGAGTGCTTTGCCAATGCCACCCCGCTCCTCCACCTCAGTGAATTTCCATGGCTCAGACCATATTTGAATCCAGGTCTACTGAGTCCTAGTCTGCTACTCTATCCGCTACACCAAACTGGTTCTCGTAATTTTGCTTGAGTTGTGCTAAGAGTCATTCTCATTCTCTTCTCTTGTTGAGAGTGCCACAAAATACTTCATCTTATTTCAGGGCAGGAATAATGTTTGTGATTCTTTATTATCAGGTGTAAGGCAAGACAAGGAAGAATTTACATCCTCACACCATGTGCTTTGATAATCTATGCAGTCTTCAACTGCTTATAATTAAACGACCAGTTCTGCTAAACATTATGACACTATAATAATGGAAAGTGATGCCATATGAGCAGCTAACGAAGAAATGTTCAAAACCAAAACATAAAGGCAACATGACAGTGAATGAACCTCAGTTTAAAATAAAAATAAATAAAATGACCACAAGCAGCAGCAACATGAATAAAAACAGACAGCAGAATTGACTACTTGGTCAAATACAGAGGGATTTGCTTCACTTATAAAAAAGGTGAATTCATTTCAAAGTATATTTTACTGTCTACACGACAAAGCTGATTCAACTTCTTCTAGCAGAAGTTCAGATGGAAAGATCAAAGGGCTCTCAGCTTGCAAATAGGGAGAAGGAGGGTGGGTATCCCAAAGTGTTTTGTGTGTGCACGTCGGCATGCATTTCAAAGTCTTGACTGTTTTCTTTTCTGGGATAATTTCTAACAATCTTTGAAATGCACACACAGACACATACATAGGTACTCCTGACCTCCCCATAATCAAACATAGGAACAGGTCAATAAGAGAATCATCACTACCTCCCCTTACTTTCCTGGCTTTCATTTTCTCACACAAAACCATAAAAGGATTATTGAGGTGGGACCAGAAGGGTGGGCAGAAGCGGGATCAGAGGAAGGAAGGAATGAAGGAGGGCTATGGGCTGGAATATGACTCACATCACAGCATGAACAGTGAACTCTTGAATCAATCTGCAGCCCCTGTGTGGGCACTAATTGCAATTTCAGATGTAATAAAAATCAAACCACAAACCAAGTTAAAATGTTCCAATTCAGTTCTCCTATGTAAGGTAAAGGTAAATGTTCCCCTTGACAATTTTTGTCCAGTCGTGTTCGACTCTAGGGGGCGGTGCTCATCCCCGTTTCCAAGCCATAGAGCCAGCGTTTGTCCGAAGACAATCTTCCATGGTCACATGGCCAGTGTGACTTAGACATGGAATGCTGTTACCTTCCCACCGAAGTGGTCCCTATTTATCTACTTGCATTTGCATACTTTCGAACCGCTAGGTTGGCGGGAGCTGGGACAAGCGATGGGAGCTCACTCCGTCGTGTGGATTCGATTTTACGACTGCTTGGTCTTCTGACCCTGCAGCACAGGCTTCTGCGGTTTAGCCCGCAGCGCCACCACGCCACCACGTCTCCTATGTAGCCACAGCCAAAAAAGAACTGAAGACCTCAGTGGTAAGGAAAATGTTAAAAAGTCTTCACCTGGCAAAGGAAGTAAGTAAACAAAGACAAGGTGAGCCTCTTTAGGACAACATTTCTATGACAGCTCCCCTCATCTGATAATGAAGGATGGAAAAAGGTGAACATGTGGTGGTGGTAGCTATGCCTATGTTCATGGGCTCTTTCAATAAATTTATTTAATTTATTTTTATTTTATTATAAGTTTCTTGTCAGTACAATGGGGACACCAACAACAGAACTTGTGGAATATGTCAAAGCTGCCACCCACTATATATAGTATTTTCCTTAATTCTCCCCTCCTCCATTTCTGGGGAGTTTCTTGATGTGAAAAGGGAAATGACCTATCCGGACAATGACACCGTTGTGCCCGTAGTTTTCATCTCTGTGTTTCTTCCTTCCTTATTTTTGTTCAGCCACATCATTCCACTCCTTGTCTCATGAAGTTTTCATTTTCCCCTCAGCCACTGCATTCCATTACATCTCCTACCCAACTGTCAGCAATTCATACCTCTTTTAAGTAGGATCCTCCATGTTTAGCCTTCAAATATTACTTTAGTGGCAGCGTTGAAAGATGCAACCGCCTCCACACCAGTCTGAGGGAAGTACGTATACAGTCTAGAAGCCAATATTACTGGAAATGTATTGCTCGCAGAAAGAAGCAATGTCACAATCTGCACATTCCCACTTCAGTAACAAACAACACACAGATCCTGATGTGACATGATCATATGGAAATCTTCCCCAGCCCATCTTTATTTATGGAGTCTCCTACTTGCTGAAGTAGAGGGAAATAACAATATAGTTGCATGGTTACTTTTATTGGATACTACTGCAACAAATGACAAAGATCTGCTGTTTTGGACCTTAGCTGTGCACCAAGTGTATGAACACTCTCTAGAAGCAAAAAATGATGAAACTGAGGCTGTCGTATATTGGCCACATCATGACAAGACTTGTTGGAAAAGACAAAAATACAAGGAAAAGTTGAAGACAGCAGGAAATATGAGATGGGTTTACTCCATAAAGGATACCACAGCCATGAGTATATAAGACCTGGCCTGAGCTGTTAATTACAGGATATTTTGCAGGTCATTCATTTATAGGGTTGGCAAAAGTCAGAAACAACCTATGGCACATAACAACAATACACCAAACTTTCCCAAGCTGGACTTTAGCCTCAGCTTCCTTTGAGACTCCTTCTAGTTTCCTTAATTTGCCACATTTTGTCCATAGGTCTGCATATTAAGCCATTTCATTGCAGTAATGCATTGCATGATCATGCCAAAGGTGACTGCTCTTTGCTAACACAACACATGGGAATTCACACAAAAAAAAATCAAGAGGGATTGCTCCAAATCCCAAAGATTGTAAGGAAGTTATTTTCAAGTCTAAACTGAATATGACCACCCTGAATCTTTTAACTCTCCCGAGTTTCTCCTCTTGTTGTTTTGGACTTTTCCTTGCCCTGGGATAAAAAGAGAATTTCCATGCCTTTATATTAAAAGAACGGCTGCTCACTAACAAAACAGGGTACATCTCTTGATAAAAGCAGTGTGCAAACTGGCTAACAGATCAACGTTTTCTCAGAAAGGAATAATACTCCCTTTTCTTTAAATGGGAATGCCTAAATAATTAATACAAGTAATATTTTACATGTACTGTACATCACTCTTATTCTTTAACTGGCAGTTCTGTCTCATAGAATACCCTTTTCACCTATGCCAGACTGGCTGCATAGGCAACAAGGCCTATGGTTGAACCTACAGCTCATGCCCCTCCCTCCTCATTGCCCATCTTGAAACTCTATGAACTGATGTGCATACATTTTTACCAAATAGGCATAGTTCCTGGAATCAGCAGCGTGCCTCCACAAAATGAACGAACTTATCATATGACTTTGACCTAACAGCACATGCATTTATATGTGTAAACCCCAGATGGTTAAAAATATTATAAGCAGAGGAAGGAAATGCCGCAATATCATTTTGCATGTACATCATATGGCCTACTGTGTGAACAATCCCATAGAGTCGACAAACTCTATGTTTCACGCCCATCATTCATTATTTCTTCCACGGTAACACAGCACAATTTATCTTTTGGCCTGTTGCTCACCCATTTTTTGAATATTTGTTATGACTTTTGTGGAAATAAACCATAAAGTTATCCCATATTCTTTATGCCTAATCATATATGCATAAGCATGTTATCTTGTGTACACACAAGTCTTTGTAATTCAAAGAACCAAAATACTATGAAGGAATATCTTGGGTATACTACAGGGCAAAGGGTGCTTTAAAAATCTCTTTCCTACTCACCTCTTTCATATGGCAGAAAGAAAGAAAGAAAGAAAGAAAGAAAGAAAGAAAGAAAGAAAGAAAGAAAGAAAGAAAGAAAGAAAGAAAGAAAGAAAGAAAGAAAGAAAGAAAGAAAGAAAGAAAGAAAGAAAGAAGATGCATGTGCTCAGACAACCTCATGCAGAATTAAACAACAACTTCATAAAAGGAAGACAGCACATCCTGTCAGCTAAAATTACTAAGCACTCAGCATGAGACACCCAACATGAGACACCCAGAAAAACTGGCATGGAAGGTCAGCTGCTATGCCTCTCTGAGCCTATTAAGATCAACCTTGATCTCTCTACCTGATGGGTAACTGGCAAAATTCAAATAGTGGGCCATCTCACCCTCAGTACTGCTTTCCAACCCAAGTACGTATATCTGACAAATAGAATAATCAAGTTCTTAGACTTCCATGTTTTCTTTGTTTTCCAAAGTGTACCTGAAGTGTGAACTGTATCTGTGCATGCTACACTTTCCCTGTCTGCTAATACAGTGATCTGTACTAGTCATACTTCCATTTGAGCAGTAAATTTTACATTTCCAGTAGTGGTGATGAAGTGATTGATTTTTAAACACTGGTGTTCAGAATTATTTTGTAAAACCTTACATGGATCATGAAATCTTCTAGCATTACATGAAGATGGACCATGAAACATCTATCTATCTATCTATCTATCTATCTATCTATCTATCTATCTATCTATCTATCTATCTATCTATCTATCTATCTATCTATCTATCTATCTATCTATCTATCTATCTATCTATCCATCCATCCATCCATCCATCCATCCATCCATCCATCCATCCATCCATCCATCCATCCATCCATCCATCCATCTAGCTAGCTAGCTAGCTATCTTGCCATGTTTATGTAACCACGAACCCCACTGCTCATGCATAATGCCTCTGGCCAGTCATATCAGACAATGTAAAATCCAGAGGCAACATAAAATTGTGAGTCTTTGATTCTCAATTGTTCACCCAATGCCAAGATCTTTTGTTTAAATAAAAGGTAGCACCACTTCACCCTCCTCTGCTAGAGATATAGCATATGTTTAACTCTGTTGTCCCTCTTACATGATTGGAAAATTATGCTTCTGTCTTGCAAACAGTGTTGTTCATAGAGAGACTGAAAGTCAACCAGTTCAAATCACATTATTTCTGCTTATGGACTGTCCTACAAAGCACATTGCCACTGGTCTCTGCTACATCAATAAATATTATATTGCATTTTAACAATTATTTTGTTCAGTGATTCATCCTTGTTTATGCCATTTTATATTAACTTCCTGATCTAAAAATGTGCTTTAGAGAAATCTCACAATCTTCTTCTGCCCTTTTTATTCTCTCCCCTGCATCTGTTTTATTGGCTTTAAGGCAGTCTACACATAGCTTACCAGTGAACATCAGCCAAGGTGAACTTAAGAAGCCAAACAGCAGCCAACTGTATTCTGCACTCTGCCATGTTTAAAGAGGCTGATGTGCCAGGAATGTTAAACTTTCATACAGTTCTTGTAAGGATGCTTTTTAAGAAATTCTCTTCATTACTAGAAAAGAAGCTCACAACAGACTGATGAATCCTGCCAAATGCTAAGCAGAACTCTCTTTTTTTCTTTCTTTTTTAAAAAAACTTTTTATTTTTAACAAGGGGTGACAAAAAGGAAAAAGGGAATCGAGGTTAAGAGGGAAGAGGAGAAACAATAACATGCTAACATCCATTCTATACATATTGCCATATCAAAATTCCAGACTACTCTTTTTACTATTTTCTGCCTTCCAGATTTAAGTTCTCATTTCAATGTATGCTCTATTACAATAACAAATCAACTTTTTGCTTTTGCACAGTTTGATTACCCTCCTGCTTTCATCTTATCATTTAATTTTAGTTTAATTCTATGTTACTCCAACACTATCTGATAACTGCAGCCATTTATACAATACATCCCATCATTCAGTTTCCTTTTGAATTGAACAGTCTTTAAGCCCATCTGACAGAATATCCATTTTTGTCATTTCTCATATTTTCACAATAAGATCCTCTTGTTTCAGTATCTCTGCTTTCTTGAGATTTTTAACATAATGCTTTTTAATTTTGGAAGCTGCATAGGTCACTGGATAACTCTCTATCCCATCTATGTTACCTGGTGTCATGCCCAATAAAGACGGTTCTAAAGTTTGTGCAGCATCATTTCAGTTTTGTTTGGCATCTAATGTCCACTCTTTCGTCACTTTCATCAGATCTTCTTATTGTCTTTTGCATAGTAATCTGCCATTCCTTTTCTATTTCTTGTACCACTGTTCCAAAACTTTGGGACTGAACAGACCAAGTCTCCATTTGTTGTCTTAAATTTTTGGAGGCCATCTCAGGCTTTCCAATGAATGGGGTTTGTATAGATGATACTATGCCCTTAACCACAATGATCGCCCCTTAGATATCCTTCAACAGTTTCCACAATTTTATCAACAATCCAAACCCCTAGTCATAAACCTCCCCTTAGATCTCCCTCCAATCTTTTCCAAATATTATAATACAAAAATCAACCTTTAACCCAACAGATTCAAAATCAAATAGAACTGTGGCACAATTATTTCTTCTTCTCCAGAGTTTAGCAAGCTTCTATTATCAGACTCACACGCAGCCCAACAAACAAAACAACAATCACAGAGTCTCAAACTGTCCAGTAGTTGTCCTTGAAGCCCGTCTTATGATCTTTCCATTAACCCCTTGATGCTCCTCAGTCCAGTCGACCACGTCAGCTCCTTCTTTCTTCTCCAGAAAACCACCAGATTCTGTTATCAAAAGTTCACAGAGTCCAGGAAAAGGAAAAGAGAAATACATCCAAGCCAAACTGCATTCACAAAACTCAAGTCTCTTAAATCCTGTCCTATGGCATTACTGTCTGGGATTCTTTTCCAGAAACATTAGATTTATTTTTCCATCTCACTCTCTCGGCCTTGAAATTAGCCTGCTATATTAAGAGTTCACTTGGAGAGGAGAGTTAGTTTCGCTTTTGAAGCAGACTGCTAAGATAGGTTCGCCGCTGCTTTTCTTCTTTCAGCCAAATATTTTCATTCTTCTTTTCAGCTTATTGGGGCTGTTTCATAAATCAAAGGCTTCAGCTTACTTAGTTGTTTTATATTTTAAGCTTATATTGGTTGTTCTCCTCTCCCCCGGTAAAGGGTTACTCACGGCTCTGTGCCAAATATGGCTCCCGCTCCGATCCGTGCTGGGTGATTTCTTCAGAGGGAAGAAGTCTGGGTTTGCCTCCCATTCTTCTCCTTCTGCTGCTCTCCATCTGCTTCAGAGAGAATTCTCCTAGACTCTCCTTTGATCCCCATTTCAAAAGGGACCGGACGGTTCCAGTTTTTCCAGAGAGAGCTCTTCTCTGGAGCTACTGGCAGCACTGCAACAAAGCCCCCAAATCCAGAACGCTTAAAAGCTTTGGTATGTTATACTTGAGCACTTCTTCTATCGTTTAGTTATACATCATACATTACATTTTTAAAAATCGGTTTAAGCCATGACTGTTTAAATAGTAAATGCAGTATTATACAGTCCAGTATATACTTTATTTATTTATATTTACCTATTTACTGTATTTATATCCTGTCTTTCCTCCAAAGAGCTTAAGACATCATACACTGCAATTGTTCTCCCCACTTCAGTCTCACAGAATCCCATGAGGCAGATCAGACTGAGACACTGACTGGCCTGAGGTCTCCTTAGCACTCTGACCATTGCTAAGCACTCCTTAGCACTCTACCCACGGCTAAGTTTTCTCCTTGTGCAAAAGGTGTGTGTGTTGGTATAGCTTAGCAACACTTGTACAAGCAGCATGATTCCACATTACCACTCGGGAGGTGCTTGCCTCTCAGCTGAAGCTCACTAGGATACAGTATTCTAAAATACTAGCAGAAGTGCCCTAGAGGGTGGCCCACTTCTCCAACAAACGTTTCCTCTGTGCTCCAATCACTTGGAACAAAACTATATGGAATATTTATAAGAACATATAATATTTATAAGAATTTGTTACAGCCAAAACTTATCCCTTGGTATTTATTGTCAGGAGCAGTCTAATATCAGATGCAGCATGCCTCACAGTATGAATGACTTAGTTCACTTTCCCCCAATTCATATTGCCCCACCTCTGTGTTCTATGGCCTTCCTTCCCCACCATTCTTGCAACCTAACCTGTTGAAAACAATCTAAGTTCTGACAGCCTGAATCTCAATTGGAGCATAAATTATTCACATTCAGCAAACATGTACAGGTTGACTTTATCTGCATAATTTATTGATGGCACACATTCTGAGTTGCCTTGTTGCAACTTTTGGAGAAGCAATCTTGGTAAAGAGAATGAACAGCCTGAAGCAGAGGCTTCTTATGACGTTCTGTGCAGTTTCCTTCATGTAATCTATCATGCCGCTAAAGAAACCTTTTCCAGCACAATGCCTTTCCTACAAATCTCAGTATCCTAGGCCAAAAATGTCCTGGCAATGGTAGGTCTGGTCCAATACATTTGGAGGGCACTATGCTTAGGCAAAGCTGTTGAAAAATGTCTTTTTGCAGCTGTTTTGTTGAGCTCTGAGTACACAGTTCTCATCTTCCTAAGACTATTTCTTCCATGTGCATTGCCCCTGAAGCCATAGATACCTTGCCAGCTTTCTATTCTTCTTGCTGGTGTTTTACACATGAAGTTTATTTTCCTTAAGCAAATGGGATCTCCATGTCTTTGTCTCCTTTGCTAGCTTTCAGGCATGTTTTGGCAGAAGCTTTGACTGCTGAGGCACTGGGAGGTGGGGGGAGGAAGGGACTGTGCAGTCATTTATCAACTCCCCCCTTCTGCATCTGTAATTTTTTGTCCACTCAGCACTATTAAAGGGGCTTAGAAAAGGGGAACTTTCATAGCTGGAGCAAGTCAAAAGCTCTTAAAACAACTGCCAGACAGTAACAGTCAAAGAGGGGAGGGGTTTGGATTTAAGCAAAAATCTACTACATGAACTACGAGCAGTAGAAGACTTTACATGGTTCTTTTAAATTTAGAAAAATGCAAGCAAAACTTGCAGATTTCAGTGAGCAGAGACATGGCTTGCATACGTTGCCCTTCTTTTTTGAGTTAAAAGATGTCCCAAACAATGTTTTTAAAAGCAAATGCTTTTTCAAATATATCATTTCGAAACTTAAGCTCCCATATCTTCTCAACCAAAACAAAAAGGCCCCCACCCTCCTTTGAGCATTTCCCTTAAAGCTGTGTGTTTCTCCTTACCTTCTACTGTGACGCATAAATTTTCAGTTGGCCATATAGTGACATACGAAAGCCTCATAAAGCCTACAGGACACCAGAATTTTGGTTTGGCATGGGGGGTCCTTTCTTTCATGCTTCATAGAAATCTCACTTCCCTGTGTTCTATGGAACGGTACGGCTGATCTTTCACAATTTTTGCAGGCTGTTGTGATCTGAGCTCCCACAGAGAGCTATTAATTAATCAGCCTTATAAACTGAGAAATAATCCACCTGTGTAAGAAATTATGACTCTGGTGACTAATATGATGGGTAGGAATTTCAATGTGATCCTTTGGTGTGAAATAATGAAATCTTTAAATGTTTTTTTTTTTTTTTTTGGCTAAAAAAGATTGCTATCTTAATAGCATGAACAAGAACATACACATCAATACTTTCCTTGAAAAGTATAGGCAGGAGTTAAAAGAGCTTCTCCTCCCCGCCAAAAAAAAATCTGTTTCTCAAAATGAATAACAGGAAACAAATAAATGGTAACAGTAACATGCAACGAGTAACTAATTATACATCCTAGATGAGCAATACAGCTTGGTGTTAAGTACTGTATACAGGAACAGCTAATTCTGGAGGCAAATTAAAACTGTACCCCAGACTAATGTAAGTACGCTGTATCAGATGATTTGAAGTCTAATGATGAAGATAATGTATAATTACTGCTTCAGATTCTCAACTTTAAAAACACTGAATTATTTCAGTCCAAGTTATTTTTTCTTTGTAATTATTTCGAATGCTCTAACTTGGTAGGAAGACTTTCATGTTTAATTAAAAGCAACCAAAAACATTCTAGACTCTTCCTGGAACAAAAATGTATATATTGGAAAATAAAGAAAAGCACTACCAGTTCAGAAAGAAAACATTTTTCCTGATCTTTTTTAAAAAATAATTTAATTTAAAAATACTTGATTAAATCAAACTATACATATTTTCTGCACACACTGTTCTACATATCAAACTACACTTTTCTACATATCTTGGGTTATCTGTATGGTGTAGAATAAGTTATGTAATGCATTTTGAACCTTTAAATCAAACTGATGTAGTTGCTTATTTCCTTCATCATACATAGTACATATCAGTAGTTGTATCCAGAGTGGTATAACTGACAGAGTGTCGGATTGTGACTCAGGAGGCCTGGCCTGGAATCCTTGCTCAGATTTGGAAACTCACTGGGTATGTGAAACCACTCCTTAAATATCTCACATACCTTGACAACCCTATTAGGGTCGCTATACATTGGTTCTGACTTAACAACACATAACTAGCTAGTTATCCATGGATGCGCTGGCAGATATTTTCAGGCATCCTGTCATGCACTATCTATTAATCTCAACATTAAGATCCCATTTTATAAATAGTCACAGATGTGAAGATTTCATGGTAAACCTGTTTCTGGACTGTAGTACTGCAGACTGGAAGCTAAATTACATGTCCAAAACCTCAGTCATTTTAAATGAACAAGCATGCCACAGATACTCAAAATGAGCATTCAAAGAAAAAATGTAGCCTAGAACTCTTCCATCTGATATACCGATTTTCTCTAAAGATTAAAAAAGAAAACGAGGAGCATTCAATTTTTCCCTAACCCAGCAATCTAAAGTGTATATCAGAAGAAGCTTCCAGATTATATTTTTCTGTTATCCAATTCGAGCCTCATGCACAGAATTTATGGAAGTATTCCCAGATACCATTACTTTCTATGGTAACCCTGCTGTGTTCTCCCATGATTTCTTCTTTTTCCCTTATCATAAAACAAAACAAAACAAAACAAAACAAAACAAAAAACCTGTTATGGAGGGAAAGAGACAACAATCACACCATGTCTGTGCATATGAAAGCACCCTAAGAACAACTTTGCCCTACAATCTACTGTTTGTGTAGATGTACTTTTAAGTATAAAGACCAGATAGATGACTTATTGGTATCCTAAGTCACTGCCTATTGAGAGTTACTGTGTCTGTATTTTACATTGCCAAAAGGAAAAAAAAGTGGGTAAGGATCCTTCTACGCAAGTATAAATATATAGGAACAATAATTATTTCAGAGCATGGACTGAGTTCCTACTCCAGTCCTCTAAGGATTCCTGGCGAAACATCAGGAAGACCAACCTTCAGAACACGGCCAAAGAGCCTGAAAAACCCACAACAACCATCCATATTGATTTCCTTACTGTAATAATGTCAGCAGTGTTGCCTTAGTTTAGGATCAGAACTAGCTGTAGTCAAATATTTTTCCCTCTCCGCTTACAGAAAGGGCTGACATTTATGGAACCTGAAGTCAAATACATGAACGCAAGATACAGGAATATACAATTTAATATTAGTCGGTTGTGTGAGACTCAGCTTGATGAATTATGGCTACATGTTGTCTTCACTGCAACCTTGAAGACTGAACTGTGAGGATGACATTTTACTGATGCAAACATTGTAAATTCTTAGATCTTCACAAGACTGGTCATTTCATATATAATGACTAAAGTTGATTTGTATGTCCCTCCTCCCATTTTCCTATAGTAGAGGCAGAAACAGAAAACACTGAGAAGACGGGGGGGGGGGGACTATATGTTTAGTCACTTCCTCTCAACTTCTTTTGTACTTGGTAGATTAAATGCTAAACTGCAGATGGCAATGGAAATAAATACTAAGCAAGAAACCCCATGGAACTCTCTCTCTCTCTCTCTCTCTCTCTCTGTATATGTATGTACACACACACACACACACACACAGTATTACATATCCATTTAAAGACCACATCATTTAAAGTCCATCCTTCTACAGTAAGGAAGATTATTCACAAGTGGAAAATATTTGAAACAGTTGTCAATCTTCCCAACAGTGGACTTTCAAGCAAATTCACCCAAACGTCACACTGTGCAATGCTTAGAGAAACTGCAAACACACACACACACACACACACACACACACACACACACACACACACACACACACACACACACACACACACACACACACACACACACAAACCCAAGCGTTACATCTCAGTTAGAATGTTAAATGTTAAATTTCATGACAATACAATTAGAAAAAGACTAAACAAGTATGGTTTGTTTGGAAGGGTTGCCAGCAAAAAGCCTCTTCTCTCTATAAAGAACATGGCATCATGGTTTAGGTTTGCAAAGTTGCACCTGGACAAACAACAAGACTTCTGGAACAATGTCCTTTGGACAGATGAAGCCAAAACAGAGATGATTGGCCATAATGCACAGTGTCATATTTGGTGAAAACCAAACACAACATATCAGTACAAACTCCTTGTACACACTGTAAAGCACAGTAGTGGAGAGGTGAAGATTTGGGGCTATTTTACAGCCACAATGACCTGGACACAATCCAGTCATTGAATTGACCATGAACTCCTCTGTATACCAAAGTATTCTAGAATCAAATATGTGGCCATCTGTCTGATAAGTCTTGGTTGAAATTGCGTCATGCAACTGGACAATTAGCCCAAGGACACCAGCAAATCTACAACAGAATGGCTGAAAAATAAAAGAATCAAGGTGTTGTGATGGCCCAGTGAATGGGAATGCTATCTCATTTGAAATATTTTCATGTAGTTGTTTAGCAGTCTAGAAATGTAGTGATGTTAATATTTTGTATAAAACAAAAAACAAAAAACACCCACCACAGTTTGGTAAGAAATTCAAACTCTATATTAATATGTGCTCTTATACACAGGACTCTGATAAAGCTAGATCCTTCCTACCAAAGTTAATGAGAGAATAAATCTGCAGGATTATATTATGCCACAAAACCCTTGTCATTCCTTCTGCAGAAAACTAATACTCTTTTGATTACTGTAACAGACTCTACGTGGAGATGCCTCTGGAAAGTGTTTAGAAACTTCAGTAGATCCAGGATGCTGCAGCTAGACTCCTGACCAGAGTTGGTCACAGAAAGAACCAAAAATCCTATTTACAACAGCTTTACTGCATACCGGTCAATTTCCCGGCACAATCTGAAGTCGTAGTTTCAATCTGTAAAGCCCTGAATGGCTTCTGCCCAAGCTCTTTGAGAGACTGTATCTTTCAATACTAACCGTCCTGGTCTTAAGATATTTGGGGAAGGCCTTTCTTTTGGCCCCACTGCCCTCAAAAGCATGCAGAGAAGGTCTTTTTGGTGGCTGCTCCCAGGCTATGGAACTCCTATCCACTGGAGACCAGACTGGGCCCTTCCCTTCTGTCCTTCCACCAGCAGACAAAGACCTTAATTTTTCAGACAAGCTTTCAGTTTGTAAATTGCTGCTAAGGAAGGAATTTTAAGAGACTTGTTTTTTCATTTTTTTAAAAAATGTGTGTTTTAGCTGGTTTTAGCAGGGTTTTATTTTGTGCTTTTAAATAATTAATGGCTGGAATTCTGTTGTTTAGCATAGTAGGCTGCACTGAGTAGGCTCATTTGAATCAATGGAACTTATGGAAAAGTTGACTCCCTAAATCCCCACAGATTCAAAAAGCCTACTCTAGTGTAGCTTACTATGCTTACCATCAGAATTTCTGCCATTGTGTTTAAAAAAATTGAATGATGTGATATTTATATTTGTAATTGTTTCAATATTTGGCTTTTAAAAAACATTTCTAAAATGCCCTGAGCTGTTCCATAAAGAAAAAGGTAGGAGAGAAATTAAACAAACACTATAATCCTTCTAAGCTTCTATACAGATTTTTATAAAGATATGACTGTATTCGCGAAGGCTTTCATGGCTGGGATCTAATGGTTGTTGTGGGTTTTTCGGGCTCTTTGGCCATGTTCTGAAGGAAGCCATTGAAATCAACAAACATCAGCAGAACTTCAACAAAAAAGAAGAAAATTTGAAAGTCAATAAAACTTGGTTCCCAGCACTGAAAAATACAGCATGCAAAAGGTCAACAAACTCTACCCAGCCACAAGGACCAGTGATCACTACAAACAAAAGACCAGCCAACAACATTCATCAATCACAGTGACAGATAATCTCTCCTCCTTATCACAACAATGCATCCACAACAAAAACACACTTATTACCATAATCACCCATCTCCTGAAAAGGACAAAAGCTGATCTCACAGCCATAAATACTCAACTCCCAAACAAACTGCACCAGAGCACAGAGTGCTGTCCTCTGAAGATGCTGGCCACAGAGACTGGTGAAACGTTAGGAAGAACAACCTTCAGAACATAGCCAAAGAGCCCGAAAAACCCACAACAACTAAAATATATGACTAATGAAGTAATCTCTTGTCTATGTAAATTAATACCACAACATACACAGTGTGTGCTGTAGAATTTTATTTTTCTGGCACCACAGGTATTGGTGGCCCAGATCTAACTAAAACTTTGTATCACCCTGTCATAGCAAAATGAACTCTCTTCTCACCGTGGAGAATAGGCACTCTGGCTGTAAGATTGTTTTTTTCTTGAATGGAGGACAGAATTCTGTTCCTTGCATTTCACAAATACAGATACAGTAAAAGCTACACTTAAATAATGCCTCCTGTTCTTGTGCCCTGAGATAATTTAATAAGGCCTTAATGTGTATTGCATTCCTTTCTACAATCAGAACAAAGGGGGCACAAGGTAGGGTTGTAATTTAATGTCATGACACCTGCTCTGTGGAACACCCTGTCAAAGGAAGCTTGGTTGACTCTCTTATTTGCATTTTTCACAGCTAGCTCAACACTCTTATTATCTCTTGTAATCACTGACTTTTGTTAATTGGTTCCTTTAAAAAAATCTGCATGGCTCAGATTGACTTTCTTCTGTTTTCTGCTGATCATGCCTTTAATGTTCTTCCAAATTTACTTTTCGATAATTTTATGTATATCATTATGAGTGCTTGTTTAATTAGAAAAAAATACAACTCAGATATTTTATAACTCAATGACAAGTATACAGCTAGAGAGACTAACAAAAAATATATCATATTGTTTTTCATTAAGAAGGTTATGCCAAACAGAAGTCACTTTTCTGCTGATAACACCAGGAGGGAAACAAAAGGAAGCAAACACTTTCAATTAATTTCAAAAGAAAAGGAAAAGAAAAGGGGATAGGCTGTGTGTTTCTCCTGTAAAATCCAAAAACAAGAGTGAATTATATCTTATCTAGACCACTAAAGTCTCACAGTCTAGCTTTCAAGTCTTCATCAAACTAAATCTTGTAGGAGTTCAGACAGGGAGGAGAAATAGAAAAGTTCCCTAAATCATCCTGGCCTAATGTCAAGGTCTGACTCTTTTGTTTACAGTTAGTTCCAAAATGGAGTCTGCAGCCCCTCAGAAGTAATTTGAGGTTTTAAAAAAAAAGTGTTAAGTATGCAGACAACAATTCACCCCACCATCAAGCTGAGGACCCATTTTAACGACCTTAGAAAGATGGAAGGACATATGTAGGGAGGATTTAACAGAGTGATATTCATGGATATTAAAGTGATGTGTGGTTATAGTAAGCAAAGAGATGGAAAACTGATTTAAATAATTTTAGACATAAACATATGTTTGAAAAATTAGAAAAGGGATTAATTGAAATTTGGAAAATGAATAATATTAAAGGTAGAAAAAGGGGGGGAAATATGGGTTACTATGAAGTCTATAATAAGGGGTTTATATTTCAGAGGAGCATACAAGTTAAAGGAAAACATGGAAATAACAAAAACCTGGAATCATATTAAGGATAGAATCTAAATATATTAAGAATAGAGATATAAAAATTCTTTTAGAAATACAATCTATTAGAAAGCAGTTGCAAGATTTACAAACAGAAAAAAATCCAAAGAAATATAATATATTCAAAAAGGGAAAATTTTGAATTTAGTAATAAAAAATTAAAAAGGTTAGTTAAGGCCGTTCAAAAAAAAGAGAGTAAAAAATCTAATTGGAGTGATTAAAGATGAGAAAAGGGACCTTCCTCAGAAGGTAGAGATAGAAAGGTGTGCCTACAGAAGCTTTTGCAGGATGAGAATAAAGAGGTAACAAACAGAGCGGCCAAATTTGGATGGCTGGTGATAAAACTAAGGAATAACTGGCTAAATAATGATAGAACATGAAATACTAGATATATGGTATAGGATATAAAGCTGATTAGAATCTACTTAGTTTATCAGATGTACAACCTTATTATTGTTGTATCATTTCATTGTGCAATTTAATGTATATATATATGTTCATGCTTTTAACAGCCAGTGGCTATAATAAATTTTTACGTTGTGGGAATACCTCATACCACATGAAATGATTTGGCTTTTAAAATTGAAATTATATGTACATTTTGATCTTCTTGTATTTTGTTTTTAACCCAGCATTTTGGAAAATGTACGTATTTGTATTTATACTTTTTAATTTGCTAGCATTGTGGTTGTTCAGCTGGCACCAAGCTTGTGTATATATTTTTATTTTTACTTATGTTCTAAATTTGTGGAAGTTGGATGACCGAAGTGGTCAAAATAATAGACTGATTTTCTGATTGATGAGAGAGGGGCAGGGTGTATCCCAATGAAGGATAAAATTAAGGCTTTCCAAGAATTTTATATAAAATTATATGCAGGAGGAAATGTCCCAATGGACAAGATAGAGGTGCTCATAGGTAAAAATATAGCTGATAAGTTTCAAAACATGGATAGAGAACTAATGGAGAAGCCTATTACAGAAGAGGAGTTAGAACATAGATAGGTTAAAGATAGGTAAAACTCTGGGAATTGATTATTATGTCCAGAATATTATAAAAGTTTTAAAAAAATTAGTGCCAAAGTTAAAAAAAAATTAATAACATAATAGAAGGAGAAGAAATTCCATCTTCCTGGATATATTCAAAGATTATTTTAATATTAAAGCCTAATAAAGATCCTATGAATATGGAAGCTTATCACCCAATTTCATTAATAAACAAAGATGTTAAAATTTTGATAACATTATTGTCTAAAAGGATAAATAGTTTTGTTTGGCAAACATATGAGGACTTATTGAAATGGATTTATAAAAGGAAGGCAAATGACAAATGTAATAAGAGTACTGAAAATAGTTCATTTCATAGTTAAAAATAAAAAGAAAGAAAAATAATAACATCAGACCTTTTTAAAGCATTTGATTTGGTGGAATGGCCCACATTTAAACGGTTAGTAGAAAAACTTGGATTTGACATAAGATTTAAAGATGTGATACAACAATTATATTCTGAAAATGTTCACACAGTATTAATGAATGATAGAATAGCTGAACAAACTTCCATAAGCAGGTGTATGCACCAAGGAAGCCCTCTTTCCCCAATTTTATTTGATTTGATTATAGAACTTTTGGTAAATGATAGGAGATATGATTTAACACATGGTATAGCTCAAAAATTAAAATCTAAGATTAATTTATTTGCTGATGATAAATTGCTAACAATGGAGGACCCACATAGAGTTAGGGACTGTATAATAACCTGTTTGATATAATTTGGCGAACTAACTGGATTACAAATAAACTGAACCCCCCCCCCAAAAAACCCTGATAAATAATTGTATTTAATTGTAGCAATGAGGAAAAAACATTGTTAAAAGCAAATTTGATATTAAGATAACAAAAAAGTATTAAATAGTTAGGGATATACTAACTACAAAAAATTACTGATTTTTAAAAGAAAAATGTTGAGAAACTGACAATAGAAATGAAAAGTAAATTAAAAGAATATAGGAAGATCAGGCTATCCTGGTTTGATTGAATTGCGTTGTGCAAAATGAAAATTTTAGCAGTGTAAAGCTTTTATTTTGGTTGTTATCAGTATTGATAAGACAGAAATGAAAGACTGACAAAATACAATAAACACATTTGTAATTGTGATAGAAGAGCTAGGATACATAAAAATTATAATCTCAAGAAGAGCATGAACTATGTCTTTCTAATAAATAATTTTATTATCTATCTAATCAATTAAGATTCATTCCTGATATCATATCTTCCCAAATACTTTGATTTGACTAAACTTGGAAATACAAAAATTTAAGGGTAATATAGATTATTACTTTTATTAGAAATAGTAAGATTTGTATGGAAGATTTGAAAAAGCCCTTTTTGAAAAAATATGTTGCAAATTTAGATTAAATAATTTCCCCATTAACTCATCCTTTAACACTTGTAGTTCAATTGGAAAAGTTTCCAGAAAATTTGATAGAAATTTTTCAATATTTATTGAAAAGTAAACAATTGTATAGATTAAAATATTGGTTGGGGAAAATTATTTCTAAAGAAGATCTCTGCCTAAACCATGTCTTTGGAAAACTAAAATATTTCAAGCTTCTAAAGAAAAGTTGTCTATATAGTTTGGCTCTAAGCAATTGGTCTTGTTTTGTCTATTTTTTTCTGGTTGTATTAGTCAGGGTAAGAACCTATACAGAACCCCCATTCAAGACACTCTTCTTAGCCTCACTACTGCTTCCCTCACTGGCTCACACATTCAGAGGCTCATTGTAAATATAACATTTTCATATCACAGCTACCACATGAAAGCTCCTTTAAGTCATTCCACATGGAATCCGTTCCTCTGAGGGTTTGGTGACTCCCCTGAATGGAATGAGTTATGTATAGGAGGCTTCAGGTAAGCCACATCATGGGAAACTTGATGGGTAAACTTCTCTCCAATTTACAGAGGTACTGTTCTCTGATCTTCTCTTATCTTCCAAGTTAATATACAGCTATTTTCATTGAATGTATAAACGGATTATTCCATCATTTAGCCATTTGATTCCTCTTGCTTCTTTCTTAAAAAATAACTTTAAAAGGGCAACACGCCTTCTTATACATACAATCTGCATATTACTCCCTTTGAACCTCCTTATCATTATCACACCTTTCTAGGCAATTGCTCACAATTAAGCATAGCAACGCATTTCAACACCTCTTCTCAGATATAAAATCTTAATGTAGCCACAGTCCAAAGCACATAAAGACAGACTTTTGACACTGATCACAGATTTATTTTCTGCTGAGACAACTTCCAACTAAGGTAGGCTATGGGATCCTTTGAACTCCTACCTTTTACTAATCCACCTCTTTCTCCAGATTACCTTTATAATAAACTCTTCTTTTCTTAACAATTTTAAAAAAAATCTCTCTGCACTTTAGGTACTAATACTGGATATGACTGGATCCCACAGGAACTTTTACAATCATAGCATCTTTTGCATCCACACCAGCAATTTAACAATGAGAATTATAGATGTTGTTGACATATCCCAATAAACTTTGCTTCATTCACCTTGGTTGTTTTTGCTGCTCTTCATGTACACTAATCTGTCTACATCTGAAGTTCCAATTTAAAAAACAAAAGCCAGGCCTTCACATTCCTTGCTTTGTAACAGCTGCAATATTTGCAAAGGGTAGCCAGTCTCCCTTTTTACATGCCATGGCTGCGGAGGCCAGATGGAGACCTCAGTGGCGTCAGCGGCAATTATGGTAAGGGGGTGTCAGCGGGTGTGGGGGGCTAAGGTAGGGAGAGGAAGGGGGTGAGGGTAGGCTGTGGAGGGGGGTGGCTGTGGGGGTGGGTGCCTGTCTATCTGCCCACCGATCGGCGGGCAGTAGGCAGAATGGTTTTTATTTTTTAATTTATGAAAGACTAATAAAACCAGGAAAACATTCGTCAATCCGTGTTCATCAGGACTTAAAATTTGTCGAATATGGATCAATGAATATTTAACGAATCGGCTATTTTCGTCAAAAAAGCCGGTCCGTTTTTATATCCGTCCCCATCTCTACTTCTGGTAATCACTAAATACACTTTTCCTCTGACACAATAAATAGGTACTTAGTGGCAAGAAGTAGAAAATGTATATAAAGATCACATAGTAAGAAAAAAAAATTCTGTACTGCTTTCTCCATAAAAATTTAAATTATTTTTTATCAATTACTGAGTAATTAAACAAGATAAATGGTGTTTGTGTTCAATGCGTTTAATGGATGATGAAATTTATACCTCAATAAATTGACACATTTAAATGACATTTATTGTTAATAGATCTTTGGATGAGCCTTTCATAAACTGAGCATTTGTCCACAATGCTGTGCGTAAAGACATTTATGCATTAATAAAGTGCACTTAGGCAATGTATTATGCAAAATATCTTCCAGTACTGTTGTTCTTCCATAATTCTTTCATGCTATAAATGCACAGGTTTATACTGAATGTATGGTTTGAGAGTAATTTGCCACTAAATACACTCCTTAAAATCATTCTTTGCATATTTAGATCTCTAAAGTCTACTGGATGTTTTCAAAATATTTGATAAATGGAATGTTTAATATCTGCAACTGACACTCAAGGACACTTGCCTTCACTATGTATGAACTCAATATTTGATAATTTACTGTTAACATTTTATGATAGACATGCTGTGGTATTCTGAGAGCATCTGACATGGGACTATTTTTAATAGTTGAATATATTTCATCCCATTAACACTTAATTAATACTTAATGTTTTGACATGAGACAGTCACTGACTTCTTTGACAATAAAAACAATCAAGAGGCATAAAAAAAAGTTAAAAACTCAAATTTTTAATAAAAAATAAAAATTCAAAATTTGAATTTGAATTTTACTTTTGTAATATTACACTGATTAATTCTTCAGATAAATTTCAAATACATTTGTTTCATCTTTAGATTTCACAGTACTCCTAATTCAAATGGAATATGATTCCTTGAAGCAAGCTGAAGTAGGAATTCAAACTCTAGTGTTATAGTAGTATTATGGCTTCCAGCCAGATGATTTCTATTGAACTCTGCTCATGAACCACAGCCTTCTCCAAAGCCCTCACCTCATGTCACTCTACCGATTTCTAATATGGCAAATCCTACAACTTTATCATGGTGCCCTACTCACATATTTCTTTTATTTTAGCATTTCCTCTTTTAACCCCCCCCCCACCATTTTGATGCCTCTTGTGAGTTCTATATTGTTTTAATGTCACTTTCTCCTGAGTCTAATTTACTTAGGGGGGAAAGTGTGGGACATAAACCATTTTAAATAAATATATACACTAATATGTCCTTGCCATGTTGCAATTCATTCCCTCGCTTGCTCAAGATGCTTTTAACTGGAAATGAGAGAAGTACCAAACAACCAAGATGCTCCTCAACTGCAAAGAATACACACGGAGGTACCATTATCTTTTAACTGACCACCATGTCGAGAACCTTTAAAAAATGCCCAGCAGAAGGAACGTTTTGTGCATACTACTGTACATTTTATCCAATAAAAAAATGCTGTGAGAACCATCCTTAACACCATGAGGTGACAATTAACTCATTATACTGAGGGAATTAAAGTTGAGATAAAACTGAACAAAGTTACCTAGTAAGTTTAGGTTACAGCTAGGACCAAACTGCAAAATAGCAGTTTCCTTCTCATGGCAAAGAGAAGCGTTAGAAAATGAGATTTTTGCCAAGACTGCAGCATGAGATGCAACATGTGGCGTGGCTGTGATCCTCATAGACAACCATTTTTTAAAAATAATATCAGTTTAACACAACTTGTGGTTTGGCCCCCTAAAAAAGGCTAGGCTTAAACTGCCCGGAAGAAATCTCACTTTAGGTGGGAATGCGTTGGTTGTGACTCCTACACAAAAATATACACTTCTCTGACTAGTAAACACATCAAAACTTTGCTATCCACATCTTTACACTTCTTGAAATCTTGTGATACCGTTTTTGGCCGTTTAAATGTACATAGAGGAGAATATATTGAAATACATTTGAATATATATTTTAAAATATACATTTTGCAGGAACATCTTTACAATTGTAAACTTGCGTGGAAAAGAAACAGAATAGAATTATAAGTAAAATATATAAAAATGAAACACAACAGAAACAGACAGGTTTGTGTCTTCCTATTAATTTATCCATTTAAAAATTTTTAATCCACAGTGATCATATTATAGTGGCAGGTAGTTTGCTAATGGCTATATCTAAGATTGAATGGTCCTACCAGTCCATTTATTGAACCTTGACAGATTTTTATTAATCCTGTTGGAATAATATTTCTTGGCAACTAATCAGATGTTGTTTTCTATCTGTGTTGAATAATTCACAATGACTAATATTAATAATAATCTTAATAATCAGATAAAGATTCTAAGACATATGTAGAATCACTCCACACAAGCAACTATAGTACATCTGTTCACCTTTGGCTCCTCATTAGCATTTTTAATAGCATGCAAATGCTAGTTACCTTGAAAGTATTTTGTAGCTTTTACACTAGATGAGATTCAATGAGATGCTGTCTTGGTTTATGGAAAGCTGATATGTATCAAAGACTTCCTTTTGCCTCAGGATTCCCCATGGTACTAGTGATACTGAAAGTTTACAAATAAGCAACTTTTCTGTAACTTTTATTGAAAAAAAGGGAGAATTAATACACTGTAACTGATTCTAGCACTCTTTCAAGTTCATTCCGAGTTGCTACTTTTAATATGTTCAGAAGGACATATCCCAAAACCAACCTGCAGGCTAAGACCCTTTTACATCTACATTTGAAAACAAAACAAAACATGCTAGGTATCTAAATGTGTTTTTATTATTCTAATGACTAAGTATTCCTACATGGTTTTATAGTCCCTAGGACCAGGCATTATTATGTAGCTACCTCGTGTAGCTTTTTCTTTCTTCTATAAATGTGAAATGGTTTGTGAACTAAATAAATTAGTTCACAAACCAACCTATATTTGGGTGTTCAGGGTTTTTTTTAAAATCCCTTGCTGCCAGAATAACTTTTGTCGTTATCCCAAAAGCTATTTTTCACTCTGTAACTGGCATATATTGTAGTTCTTTCCCTTATTCTTTAGCTTTAGATGCAAGGATTAAATTACTCTTTGATGATTATGGCCTTGTGGACTGCATTTTTTTTTCAAGCAGCAGCTTTTAAAACCAAAACTCCACCTCGTATAAAATTTGGCATCATAGTTCGGAAATATACTCTTCAATTTTCTGGAGAAGTACCACAAATTTGCAAAAACGGATCAAATAGTATGATTAGACAGAAAATGAAAAGTATTATAGGGTTTTCTTGCACTTTAAAAAAGCATCATAAATGAAGATCAAATCATCTAGTACACTCAATTAGTTTACTTCAAGGCACAGAACAGTACTGTCTAAAATATACTAAGAACGGTCTGCCTCTTAATGGTGAAGCCTGAATGATATTACCATGAAACAAAATCGCACAATATCTGCTCTTTCTCCATTTTTTCACTGAAGATCCTGGAAACAGATGCGCAATTTGAGTATTTCATTCAGTCTCATCCAGATGTTATGCTTGGAGAAGTGAAGGAGCAGAAAAATTTGCTTTTTATTGTCTTACATACTTTTAAAGAAATGTTAAAATATCTTTGTGCTCTCCATTTCTAATAACGAATACATGCATTATGTATTCTACAGTCACTTATCTTCATTTGGTTTAGCCCAATGTAATTGCAGCTCCTAGTTCCAACATGCACATAAATCATAAACACATCATCCAAAATTGCAGTAAGTGCATCTTTGGAGTTCACTGTCCCTTTCTGGTCATTATGATCTAATTGCATCGACACATGAAACATAAATCAAACTGGAGGCTAAGTGATTGTTCTACAAGGCATACTTTGAGAAAACAAAAGAAATACTATGGATATCTGTGGCAGACAATGGAATCAAACACTGATGCATGACATGTTTTCTTTCTTTCTTTCTTAAGGTGATTTGGTGGGGGGAAGAGAATAAAATTAAAATAAGTTTTGAAAATATTTTTACCTTTTTTGCTCCTCTTAGATCTTTCAATTGTAGATGATCCTCTGAATTTGCAAGAAAACATAGTGCTCTAAGCACATATTTATTGAGTATGGCAAAATTGAAGGTTCCAAAGAAAGGGATAGGTTCTTGAGAAAAAATATTAGTCTCCTTGGATAAGGAATGACTGACCCAGTCTATGTATCAAAATGTTTAATAAAAATTTCACACAATGCTGCAAAAATCAACATACAGAGGAGAATAGTATGTTATATAAATCAAGCTATTTTTGCACAATGGCCCATTAAATACAATTCTGTTTATATTGTTTAGTAATATTTATGGCAAGCTGTCTCACCCTTTTTTTCACCCCTTTCGGCCTATGAATGCAACATCAGTGACCATTTAATTGATTCTAAAATGGATTGCAGAAACAGATGGATGCTCATGGACCTCTTCAGTCAAACCCAGAAATGATCTAACTAGCAAAATGGGTTTTTCTGGAGTTGGAACAGTCCAAAGAATGTATAAATCCCCCAGTCAAACTAACATCTGACCTTAAAGTGAAGCTTCAGTTCAGAAGCATTAGGACAGAGCACAGAGTGACTCAGAAATATGTTTGTACAGCTGGTACACTTGGAGGCTTTCTTGAAGAAACAGAATTCAATCAAGAAGGTCTTCGTTCAAAAATGAGTTTGCATAATGGGACATGGTTGGGGGAAGCTCCATTGTCATTATAATGCAGGATAACATTCTTCAGAGATTACATAGCATGAAATAAAATATATAACAGGCTTGTTTATGTCTTTTTTTAACTCTTACGAAGCTGCATTTTATTAAGTCCATTGGGTATCTTTGCCTAGCAATATCAGTCTCTACTATGTGCATGTACACATGTTTATGTGTGGTACCCCTACCCTACAATTGTAACTGTCCTATAAGCAGATTTGTATGCAAGCCATACTTTGGGCACATTGTGAGAAGACAGGATTTTCTGGGAAAGACAAAATTGCCACAAAAAGTGGAAGGCAGCAGAAAAAAGAGGAAGATCAAATATGAGAAGGATTGATGCTCTAAGATAGAGGTTTGAGTTTGTGAGAGCTGAGCAGGTTCACGATGAGTTAGAAGTGACTTGATGGCACATAACAATAACAACAACAATTCAAGGCATCACCCTTCAATTGTAGAATTAAATTCACGATTTCAGAATCTGCGAAATCTTAGTTTGCATAATCTCACACTGTTTTTGTTCATTTAATTCTTTTTAGAGAAACACTCTAACCCATATGGCTGCAAAAAGAAGGTTAACAAAATGTGGGTAATACGGTGAAACTGCAGATGCCAAGCTGAAAGAACTGATGATGTCAGGGCTTGGCTGTATAGCTCTTCTCTTTTGCTTATATATAGGGTATGAATAACTGTTTGGAGTGAGACCAAGTTATGACTTGCAGCACAGCTTCAAAGTCCAGAATTTGGGCCACAACTACACATGGGGAAAAACAGATAGACTGTAATACAACATTTGCCACTTCAAATGATACAGGCTTTACTGTGTGCACAGCATTTTAAATCTAAGTACAACTTCCTCTGTGGTCAGCTGGGCTTGTCCAGATGGCAGCTGGGCAGTGGCAGCCAGAAGCATGATGGCAGGAGTATTGCCACTGTTATCTCCAATGGCTGGGAAAACACCAACCTGCTACCATGTCTACCAACATGCTCTCCAATTGCCACTGTTGCCATCCAACCATCATCCAGGCAAGAGAACTTGTCTATTGGGCAGCTGGACAGTGATGCCCAAGAGCATAATGACAGCATTGGCATCTATAGCATTGGTATCAGCATACTTCAAAAGGATGCTAGTTTTGTGCAGAAATATATTAGTTGAAATCTTGTTGCTTAGTGTAGTAAGTGGCACTACAATAGGCCCAATAAGTCAATAGGACTTGGTACATCAACTTCTCTGGAGGTTCTGCTGATTCAAATAGGCTTACTCTATTTGTGACTTACTATGGTAAATCACATCTAGATTAGACCCACTGAATCAGTGGGGATTTGGTGAGTCAACACCTATGCATGTCCCACTGATTCAGTGGGCCTACTCCAGTTATGGCTTACTATTGGATTTCAGCCACTGGGTATATTACAAAACCTCAACTAAAAAGTCATTCTTGGAGATAAGAAACCTTATAGAAGTCAAAAACTTCCAGCAGTCTGCCTCAATGTATCAAAACAGTTTATCTTTTTAAGTGTGAGATTTCTTCATAATACTTATTGAGAATGTAAAATTGCATAATATTAACATTTATTAATTCATATGAATAGATGCAGATTCAGACATAATTACAATAATTTAAATACAAGTATAGTAGATCTTATCATAGTGAGAAAGACTTTGACCGGGTGATTGGGTGCTGCTATCTTTAAACCAAACCTAGCTCTTTGAACAGAAGCTTATCTTCTATTTAAAAAAAAGACACATGGCCGTCTACTCTAGATTGAGAAGAAACTTTCATGGTTTAATTTATTTCTTGTCACAAACCAATGTTCTCCACCAACCCCAGCCTGAAGGTTATGAATTACTGCTGAGGTACTAGGATAATGATTGCACATTTTCAGTGCAACATGACTACCACTAACAAAGATTAAATGGGTTTAAAACTGGAGCCTAGTTTATATTTACAGCAAATAGCAATAGAAATAATAAGGCTTACTGGCTAATCAGTAAGTAATCAACTGGGTGAATTCACATCTTTTTAATTTCTCAGTTGAATGAATAGTGATTTCTGGCCAAAGGAACTATAGATTTTTCAAGCTAAGATTTCTTTAACTCAATGTCCTACTTGGGCAGTCTTAAAGCACATGTTCTCTGCCAATGAAAAGGTGAACATTCTAGCCATTCTCTCTCCCATCAGTTTCAATTCCTGAAACTGACAGTCTGAAGAGGGGAATGTTATCCCATGCATCCCTAGAGGCTCTCTGCATGAGGTAGAACATGAAAAAACTGGGGTTGCTTCATGAGGACAGCCAACACAGGTAGGAATGCTCTTTCCTGCCCTTCACATGGCTACTTTTACATATCGAAAGCAACAACAGAGGGGATGGGCCTAGTGCACTCTGATTTTCACCAGTTCAGAACACATGCTTTAAGAATGCCCAAATGGGACTTGTCAATCACCTTGATTTGAGAAGAGTTTACTGTGAATATCACTGCTGCAGGCAGAAGTTCAAAACAGAACAATATTAGTCTTCCAAACTGAATTGTTGGATTTAATTAACAGTAAAGATGTTCCTTTCAGTATGAACCTAGAAATAGCAGTACAGTATCAATGCCAGTACAGTGAATATCCTGAAAGACATTAAAGCTGTGTGATATCCACACAATATTAACTGATACCTTGTAGTTGATGAGTACTGTATACTCCTTGTCCTTTCACTTAGGTCGTAGTTCATCAAGCTGGTAAGTCACCGCCCTCCCTTTACCTTGCCCTTTTCTAACCCAGTACAGCCTAGGGCGGTCTTCCTTAATTGGTGCCCACATTAATTCTCATCATATCCAAATGACAATGGGTGTGTATTTGTAATCTAACAATCTGCCAGGGATGGGGGAAGTTGTGATACAGCCCATTTGGATAGAGCTAGGTTGGGAAAGGATGTTGAGGGGGATAATATATCAGACATGGAATAGGCAGCACCACATTACAATTTTCCCTCAACAACATAGCTTAAGTAGATGAATATGTACTTCAGTGTGATGTTTATCATACCATAGTCAATGAGAATCTAGGGGAAAGCACCTCCCTTTGAGTTCTTTGTAAGAAGCACAGAACACATTTGTAACAACACAGGAAGGGAATCCGACAGCATAGAAATAGCAACAGCTTTGTCTGAGAACTTTACAAACAGTCATGGGGAGGAATTCTCCCTCCCCCCAATGTTTATCCAGAGCTCCAATTCAAAGGATTGATGATGTTCATGTAAATGAACAACTACCTTTATATTGCTCTTCATAGCTTTATATATGTCTTGGTCATACTTAGCATTATCAAATCATTTGTAAATCCATACACTTCTGAGATATTCTTCCATGCCAAGTATAAAGCAAGACAAAAAGAAATCAAAACCAAGTCCTGGTTGATCTACCACAGCAGATCTAAACAGTACTGAAGATAGGTGATGTGTAGAACACAGCAACCATGCATTTAATCATTAAGTATTCTAACATGCACAGATGTATGCCATCAGAAAAATGTAAGCTGGTCAAAGTAACAGATCTGCATGTAATTATTAACAGCACTTCTATAAAAATAAGAAACCAGAAGAGTGTGTTTCCAACACTTTATCTTTGAAGTTCAAGAACTTTCCCCTAAATGGACCTGATTATCTAGTTGCTGGCAGAATAATAAGACCTCTTCCCATGTAAACAGCTTCCTACAATGCACATCTAGTTTCATATCTCAGTTCGTATTGTGATACTTATCTGAGTTAGAGATGCATAGGAATTTTGTCTCACTTTGGTCACCAAATAATGCACATTTTTTCATAGTAAGGATAAACAGAACTTAAAAAATGTAACTGTGGGAGAAATCAAAATAAGAGGTCTGTTCTTTATACTGAAAAATTCCACATTACTATCTGCATATTTCACCATACTTCTGCTGAATTTGGGTTTATACCTTTCCCCCCTAAGAAGCCCCACATCTTTAACATTAATAACATAAAGCTACAATATTTTCCTCTTCAGTATGTGAGAACTTGCCCCTTCTCAGTCTAGTCACTACAAATGAGGAATAATTTTGTTTCAGATAATTACTGAATAATTTATCAGAATTTGCAAATTTCATCTCATTTGCCAAAGGAAAGAGCTTGAAGTTTTTTTTAAAAAATAAATTTACAAAAAACAAAACAAAACACAAGATTCTCCCCCCCCCCATTACTGATATTGTTCTATTGGGCTTACTGGACATGATGTAAATAAGGAGGTACATCCATATTTAAGGCTATCAATTGTTCCATGTGACAAGTTGCCCATCACTACAGCTGAATCAAGGCCAAGACTGGATGGTAACGAATGTCCATCTAAACCAGTGGTCTCCAACCTTGGGCCTCCAGATGTTCTCGGACTTCAACTCCCAGAAATCCTGGCCAGCAGAGGTGGTGGTGAAGGCTTCTGGGAGTTGTAGTCTAAGAACATCTGGAGGCCCAAGGTTGGGGACCACTGATCTAAACCACAATCATTTTTGGGTCACCCTCCAATTGTTATGCTTCCTAGGGTGGGAGGAAGAATATCACCAGTGATTCATGAATGCCTAAACATTAAGCAATGAAGTTTGGACATACATTAAAAGATACACCCTGATGCTGTATTAGAGGGACAGACTATGCTGCATTAAAAACATGGCACACTTCATGAAGCATGTGAAACACACACACATTAATTAATAAAAAGGGAAGGGTGAATACTGCAGCTGCAGTAGAAAGGCATGACAAGGGTGAAAGACTAGTATTAGGCCTGAAAGCACTGCCAGAAGTTGAGCTCATCTTAAGAAGCAGACTGGACAGGGAAGTTTTGGATTATGGTCTGTAGAATTGCTGCATAGTTCAGTGGTTTAGACCTTTGGTTTTGGAGCCAAAGATTGGGAGTTCTATTCCCCACCATGCCTCCGTGAGAAGGGGTGGACTCAATGATCCAGAGGATCCCTTCTGATGATGATGATTCTGCAATACCAGTGCATGGCCTGAAGAAGTGGATTTGAACCACAAATGCTTGCAGATGTACTGGGGCGGGGAGGGGGGAAGAGGGAGATATGCAGTCCTAATTTCACTGAATTCGATTATTTTCTATAAACCACAATGGAGATCCTTTTGGACTGAATTTTGTGATAAACAATCACAATACACAGATTCATCTAAAACAAAAAAAAAATGAAATAAAATCTTAAAGACGACCATGTTTTAAGCATTCATGGACTTCAGCCCACATCCACCTTATCAGAATCATAGCAGTGAGCTACAGTCCATGGAGGCTTACGCTAAATGACACTTGTTCACCTTTAAGGTACCACAGGACTTGTTGCTTTTACTGCAACATGTCTGCCTTCCCGCAAATTACTCTAAAGCAGTATCAAATGCTAACTTTCCTAATCATAGTATTTTGCAGGAAAGAATGACTGTTAAATATCACTCTGACCTCACTACATAATTTCCTAAGGACTGGACACTATCATTGCAATCAGAGAACTTACCAGTGCAGGCTAAGGCAAATAGGTTAACCTCCCCCCCCCCAAAAAAAAAACATCTAATGCTGCTGACAATGATGGAGTTGCAGACCTATTTTCATGTTCTGCAAGAATGTGCCCAAAGCCCTTCCCAGATGACTCCATGAAATCAAACAGATTTCAATGTCAACTTCTTCAATTCCATTACAGCAATTCAGGAGACTGGTTCAAAAGTTAATGTAAGTCTGATGCCTTGCACTGAAAAGTAAACAAGCAAAGCAAGTCACTTCGCTACTTATTTTGTAAGCAAAACATGACAGCCCTTTTCTTTTGAATTCATTGCTTATACATTATAACCATGAATAACTGTTTAACAATGTCAGAATATGGAAGGGAAATGGACAATGGGGCCAAGGGCAACTCCTTCACGTTTTTTTAAATACAGAGTTATACAAACAGAAGAGGGCACTGCAAAATGCACAAATAGCAGCAGCCACAAAGTACTGGAATTTCCCAGTGTGAGGTAGTGGATAGAGTGACAGACTACGACTCTAGAGAACAGGATTAAAATCCTGACTTAGCCATGGAAACTCACTGGGGGAGTGGAACTGGTAAAACCATTCCTTAACCATTTTACTTATCTTGAAAAAGACTTAAAAAGCCTATTAGGGTCACTATAAGACTGTTCTGACTTGACGGCACAGAACACACAGACACACACACACACACATGAAGTACTCAGTGCACAGAATGAAGCTTTTCTCCTCTTATGCAGGACATCACTGTATTTGCACAGAATTAGCAGGAAAAGACAAGAAACATTTAAAATACCTCATTTTGCTTTGTTTCACTCTAGTTGTGGATAACCCAATGAGTTGAGTACCTGGCTGAAGAACAGCTGAAGAGCCAAAGAGCCACATTTATCTGAGTCAGAAAGCAATTTTGTATCAACACAAAACAGTAGGCTGGTACAGTGGACCCTTGACTTACAGACGGCTTGACTTACAGACTTTTTGAGTTACAGACTTCTCTGGCCGCAAAATTTAGGTTTGACTTGCAGACTGAGATTTGACTTACAGACCAGAAAGAAACCAAAATGGAACAAAAACGGCCTGTTACGGGATTAATCAGTTTTCAATGCACTGTAGGTCAATGGAGACTTGACTTACAGACTTTTTGACTTGAGAACCGCCTTCCAATACGGATTAAGTTCTCAAGTCAAGACCTCACTGTATAAGGTTATTTAAAACTTAGCTATGATTAACATCTATATTAATCTATGCTCAGCTATGATTAACATCTTTTATAAATTCTACATATTCCATTTGGCTGTTTCTTGTGAAAAACCCAATTAAAAGGGAATAAATTATGCATCTAGCTACATTTATGCAACCAGTCTGCCCAGCCACTCTTATTCCAGGCATTTAAGAACATGATTCTATGAATAATTGCTCAGAATTAAATCCCATTCTATTCAGCTGGGCTTCCTTCCCCATAAATGTCTTTAAAAATGTGGCCGAACAAGCCAGAGAAGGTCAAAGTTATAAACTCAATTATAGTTCCAAAGAGAGTAGATCCATTGGAAGGAATGGGATGTGTCAGTAAAAAGTGAAAATACTTTGGTTGGGTCTAAATTAGATTTAGCCTTAAGAGTTCGGTCTGATATGCACCATTTCTCTGATAAGAATATAAAAAGAACCATGCTGGATGAGGTCAAAAACCATCTAGTTAAATATTTTACTCACATAGTAGCCACTCATTTGCCTATAGCAAGTTTTGCAGCATGACTTGAGTACCCTCCATCTCACATTCTCCATTAACTGATATACACGGACATGCTTCCTCTGATACTGGAGGTGATATATAGCCATCCTGAAGAGTAAACATGGATTTATTTATTTATTTTATTTAAAATATTTTTACCCCACCTTTCTCTTTAAAAAGGCGACTTACATCCTTGAAATACAATATTTAAAGCTGAAAACAATGAGTATACAACAGTGCTTTATATCATTAAAAGATGTCGCTCAGAGGGTCGGGGAGGGTGAGTGGCTATAGTCTATAGAAGTTCTATCTCCTTGACCAGGCTTTCTATCCCTTTGAGAGGAGGTCTTGAGGGCCTGTATTGTGTGTTGGGCTTGCGAGACAGATTAGAGATTCTGTTGGTGTACCGCCCACCCTACTGCATACCAACAGTCTCCCTTCCTGACCTGACAGAGGTAGTCTCGGACCTGGTCTTGAGGACTCCCAGGCTGTTGTTGCTGAGGGACCTCAAAATTCATGCCGAGGCTGCCTTGACTGGGGTGGCTCAGGACTTCATGGCTGCCATGACAACCATGGGGCTGTCTCAATGTGTCATTGGCCCGACACATGAGAAGGGCCACACCTTGGACCTGATTTTCTCAATGAGACTGGAAGATGGTGGTTTGGATGTGGAGGGGCTGGTTGTGACCCCATTGTCATGGTCAGACCACTTCCTGGTCAAGTTTAGTCTATTAGCTTCTTCTCCCCTCTGCAAGGGTGGGGGATCTATTAAGATGATCCACCCTCGGAGACTAATGGATCCAGATGGTTTCCTGAATGCTCTGGGGGATTATCCATCTGATATGGTCGGTGCTCCTGTCAAAGCTCAGGTCACCCTATGGAATAGGGAGATGACCCGGGCGGTTGACATGATTGTGCCTAAGTGGTCTCTCCCTGTCGCCAAGCCCAGACAGCTCCTTGGTCTACTTCTGAACTGTGGGCGATGAAGCAAGAGGGGAGACGGCTAGAGCGCAGGTGGAGAAAATCTCGCTGAGAGTCTGATCAAACACAACTTAGAGCCCATTATTGGGTCTATTTCGTGGCAATACAGCTGGCAAAACGGCAGTATTTCTCCAGCCATATTGCTTCCTCAGAATGTCATCTGGCAGAACTATTTCGGGTGGTCCGGGATCTTCTTCGACCAAGAAATCCGGTGGAGGTCCTGGACTGCTCATCAGCTCGCTGTGATGAGTTTGCTATTCATTTTGAGGGAAAAAAATCGCTCAGATTCGCAGTGGGTTGGACTCCACCTTTACTGCAGAATCAGAGGATGTGTCCAGTGTGCTGTGCTTAGGTCATGTATTAATGGATGAGTTTCAATTGTTGAGACCTGAGGATGTGGACAGAGTGCTTGGATCTGTCCATTCTACCACCACTCCACTCAACCCTTGCCCATCTTGGCTAATTGGAAGATCTGCTAGGGGGCGTTGCACCTGGGTCCAAGAGGCTGCAAACGCCTCTTTGAGAGAGAGAGTGGTCCCTACCACCTTGAAAGAGGCAATAATTTGTCCACTCCTTAAAAAGCCGAACCTGGACCCAAGGCTGGTAACTACTGACCAGTGGCGGACCTCCCTTATTTGTGCAAAGTGTTGGAGCGGGTTGTGGCCATGCAACTCCACGCACTGCTGGATGAAATGGATTTACTGGATCCATTTCAATTGGGTTTCAGACCGGGTTTTGGTATGGAGACTGCCTTGGTCGCCCTGTACGATGACCTTTGCCGGGAGAGAGACAGGGGGAGTGTGACCCTGTTGATACTCCTAGACCTCTCAGTGGCTTTCGACACCATCGACCATGGTGTCCTTCTGGATAGGCTGACTGGGTTGGGAGTTGGGGGTACCGCTTTACGGTGGTTCCGCTCCTTCCTGGCTGGCCATGTCCAGAGGGTGGTGCTGGGGGACAGTTGCTCTGTCTCATGGTGTTTATGTCATGGGGTTCCTCAGGGCTCAATACTGTCTGCCATGCTGTTTAACATCTACATGTTAAACAGCATGTAGGTCATCAGGAGGGTTGGGCTGAGGAGTCAGCAATATGCTGATGACACTCAGCTCTGCCTCCCATTTTCCACCAATCCAGGTGAGGCAGTTTCTGTGCTGAACTCGTGTCTGGACCTGATAATGGACTGGATGAGGGTTAATAAATTGGAACTCAATCCAGACAAGGCGGAAGTGCTGTTAGTGGGTGCTTCACTGGACAGGCTGGAGGGCCATTTCCCTATCCTGAATGGGGTTACACTCCCTCTAAGGGACAGGGTCCACAGTTTGAGGGTGCTCCTGGACCCCAGTCTAACACTGGAAGCCCAGGTAGACTCGGTGGCCAGAGGCACCTTCCTTCAGCTGCGGAAATTATACCAGCTACCACCCTACTTGGACGAGCGGAGTCTCATGACAGTTACACATGCACTGATAATATCTCGCATAGATTACTGCAATGCGTTCTACATGGGGCTGCCTTTGAAGACGGTCCGGTGACTGCAACTGGTCCAGAATTGAGCTGCGCGGCTGGCGAGTGGTGGGGCCGCTAGGGAACATATCAAGCCGATTTTGTTTAAATTACATTGGCTACCAGTTGCTGCCCGAGCCCAATTCAAAGTGCTTGTTTTGACTTATAAAGTCATAAATGGCTTGGGCCCTGGATACCTGAAGGACCACCTCCTTCCATATGAACCTACCTGGCAGTTAAGATCTAGCCAGGGGGCCCTTTTGAAAGAGCCGTCTCCCAAGGAGGTAAGAGGGATGGCTTGTAGAGAAAGGGCCTTTTCGGCAGCTGCTCCCAGACTATGGAATGCCCTCCTGACTGAGATTCGTCTGGCACCGACGCTGAAGACATTTCAGCGCCAGGTCAAAACCTTCCTGTTCTAGAAAGTTTGTAATTGAAATAATATCAGATGTGGGTCTGATGGCAATTTTTAGAGTATATATTTTAATTGCATTTTAATTGTTTTGTCTCTTTATTGTATTTTAAATGTTGTAAGCCGCCCAGAGACCTTTGGGTAGTGTGGGTGGCATATCAGTTAAACAAACAAACAAACAAACAAACAAACAAACAAACAACGAACAAACAAATACCACTCTGAAAGATGGTAAACAGAAATAGTACTAAAGACCCAGTTATAGCAGCAGTGCATAACAATACATCTAAAAGTTACTCATGTAGCCAGCCATGTGGCCAGTCACTCATGTAAGCAGTCACTGAAGGAAAGTTTGCCTGAAGAGAAAGGTCTTTGCCTGCTTTCCCAAGGACAGCAAAGATGGGGCCAGCCTGGCCTCCTGTAGGAGGGACTTCCAAATCTGGGAGGAACAATAGAGAAGGTTCTCTCCTGTGTTGCTCTTAGACACAGCTGTGAAGGCAGTGGGACCAAGAGAAAGGACTCTCCTGATTATCTTAAGACCTTAGACAGCTCATAGCGGGGGACATGGTCTTTGAGATAGCTCGGACACAAGCTATTTAGGGCTTTATAGATTAAAACCAGCACTTTGAAACTGATCATTAGTCAGTGGACCTGCTGTAACAGCAGGGTTATGTGATCTCCATAACCAGTCCCAGTCAGCAATATATCTGCTATATTTTGGACCCACTGAAATTTCCTGACAACGTCTATCGGTAGCCCCACATAGTTACAATAATCCAGCCAGGAAGTAACTAGGGTGTGTGGCAGTGGCCACATCAGTTATTTGCAGAAACGGATGTAGTTCATGTACTAGTTTTAATTGTGCAAATGCATGCCTAGCCACCACCAAGACCTGGGCATGAAAGCTCTGAGATGAATCCTGGATCACCCTCAAGCTGCACACCTGTATTTTTAGGGGAACATAATCCCATCAAGTACAGGGTTCATCCCTATTCCTTGATCTGCCTTTCAATTGATCAGGAGCACCTCTGTCTTGTCTGGATTAAGTTTCAGTTTTTTCACCCTTATCCAGTCCATTAACTTCCATGAATTTATGCAATCACTTCTCGAAGCTGTCAAGGTTGGCAGCTGTCACTGTACTGAGTGGCAATGAGTACAGTGTAGTGTGTGAATTAGAACTTCCTTTTATCTGTCCTGAATCTCCCACTAATCATTTTCATCAGATTACCTTGAGTCCTAGTCTTCTGAGTGAGGAAGAAAAAAGTTCCATTATCTACTTTCTTTACATTAAGGACATTTTTATACACCTATGTCACATTTCCTTTTAAGTACCTTTTTCCTAAGCAAAACAGCCCAGACAGTGTAGCCTTTCTTTGTATCAGAGTTGCCCAGTTTCCTTGATCATTTTGCTTGACCTTTAATGCACCCTAATAATAACTGATGTGCCATCAAGTCAATTCTGACATATGTCCACCTTTTCAGGGTTTTCCAGGTAGGGAATATAATGGTGCCCCACATGACGACAATAATCCGTCCCGTGAAAATCACTGTTTAGTGAAATCATCGTCATGCGAAAACCCTTTCCCCATTGGAATGCAATGAAACTCGGTTTAATGCTTTCCAATGGGGAAAATACCTCATCGTCCAGCGAAGATCGCCCATAGGGAAGCCATTTTGTGAGCACTGATCAGCTGTAAAAATGGCTGCCCTGCGAAGCATGGGTCTGGAAAACCCAGGACAGCCATTTTGCAGAGCCGGAAAAAATTGTCGTCTTGCTAACAAATGGTTCGCGAAGCACGGACCTAATCGACGTCCAGTGAAAATCTCCCATTGGAATTACTGTTTTGCGAATCGCTATAGCAATCGCAAAAAGTCATCATAATGTGGACTCATCATTTAGCGGGACCATAGTTTAGCGAGGTACCACTGTACTCAGAAGTGGCTTACCATTCCCTTTTTCTGGGAGCTTCCTGGGACTGTGCAGCTTGACAAAGGCCACAGAGGATGGCTCTACAAACAGAAACCACAGTGGGGAACTAAACCCCCAACCTCCAGCTCCACAGCCAGATATCTAAACCACTGAGTTATCCACTCATCTTTTATGCACCATACCCAATTCTATATCTTCTCTCCCCTCATATGATCTGTGACCTGAACTGTACACTGTATTGCAGACATGTTCATATTGATCCCCTTTGTTTGAGTGAGTCACTGCTAGCTCAGATTTCACCAACGTATTTGTGAAGTTATGAACATGTTAAAGAGGAGGGAAAAATCAATCTCAGTACAAATACCTGATGGACACAACTGTTTACATCCTTCCATTATAAGAACTGGACTTAGTTCTATTTTATATTTCCCCCTTTTAGATCTGATTTTGAATTCCCAATATTACTTTTCCTTTTATCCAATGGCTGCTAAATATGCTCAGGAGTCAATGGCCAGAATCAGACATTACAGATAGCTTGTAAAGAGATTTGGAAGCACATTAATCTTGCAGAGAGATGACTGAGGTAATCTTCCACGTTTATATAGTCAGACTTCAAAGGAACCCCATGCTTAAATCTTGAAGAACAGTCACTAAACAAAGCATGCATAATCCTGAAGGTGAGAGACACTTGTGCTGTGACATTCACTTTCATTAGTTAACGATTTTCCTTTCCCAGCCATGGACTATCTCTAATATTTCTTTCTGGCCTTTAGTGAAGTACTTTCTTAAAAGCCTTTTGAAAAAAAAGATAAACAATAGCCCTTATTTAGGTGTTGAAAAGAGAGTTAATTTGAAAGAATGAGCAGGGAATTTATTTATTTATTTATTTATTTATTTGTTTGTTTGTTTGTTTATTTATTTATTTAATTTATACCACATCTTTCACCATATAGCAGAAATTAAGGTGGGTTACAAATGATTTTTTTAAAGACTAAAACAAATACAATAAACTATAGGTAAAAGTAAAGGTTCCCATTGACAGTTAGTCGTGTCCAACTCTAGGGCATGGTGCTCATCCCCCTTTCCAAGCCGTAGAGCCAGCATTTGTCCAAAGACAGATTCCGTGGTCACGTGGCCAGCATGACTAGACACGGAATGCTGTTACCTTCCTACCGAGGTGGTACCTATTTATCTACTCGCATTTTTACAAGCTTTCGAACTGCTAGGTTGGCAGGACCTGGGACAAGCAACAGAAGCTCACTCCGTCATGTGGATTCGATCTTACGACTGCTGGTCTTCTGACCTTGCAGCACAGAGGCTTCTCCGGTTTAACCCACAGCGCCACCACATCCTTGGCCACCACAATAAACTATACTATACCATTAAAACTTTTAAACACATTCATCATTAAAAAGTAATAAAATCCATTACAACACTTGTAAAACATTTAAAATGCTAAAAAGGAGAATTCTACTTAAAATCCATTTCTGGATTGCACTTTACACATTAAAAATCTGTTTGAAAAGAAAGGTCTTTGTCTTCTGCAGCAGGAAGAAGGCCAGCTTGCCCAACAAGGGGAAAGAGTCCTACAATCAAAAAAGCCATCGCCCATGTCTGAACCAAGTGTACCTGTGAGGATAGTGAGACTAACAGAAATACCTCCTCCACAGACTTTAAAACATAGGGATGGTGATATGCCCTGCCCCTCTGTCTTCTGCTGTCTCCATGGGGAAGGGGACTTCTGCTTCTGGTATCTTTCCACACATAGCAAACTATTTCCTCTTCATTCTACTCTTTTTTCTGCTAGAGATGGCAAAAGGCAGAGAGGGTGGGGCTATAAGTCATTTGAAGTAGGATAAGCAGGGTAAGACTTGTAGCCCCACCCTCTGCCTTTTGCCCTCTCCACCTGAATAAAATAGTTGGAAACCTGGAACAAGGCTAACGTCTACCAGATCACTCCTAACCACATTGTACCTTTGTCTGCTCTTAATGCTCAGGCAGGCTCAGAGAGGGAAATGTGGTATTTTAGATAGCTTTGACCATTTAGGGCTTTATAGGTTAAAAGTAGCACTTTGAATTGTGCCCGGAAACAGATCAGCAGCCAGTTGAGCTGTTCTAACAGGGGTGTTACATGTTGCCTGTCATCAGCTCCCGTTAACAATCTAGCTGCAGCATTTTGGATCCTTTGACATTTCTGAACATTTTCTAGAGACAGTCCAATGTACAGTACATTGCAGCAATCCAACCAAGATATAATGAGGGCATGTGTCACCATGGCCAAATAAGAAGCTGGCACACTAGTTTTAATCATGCAAAGGTGCTCCTGGCCACTGCAAAAACATCCAGTCCATTACTAACATCAGGCACTGATTTAGAGCCAAAACAGCTTCCTTGGATTTAGATGGAAAGGAAAGATAGAGTTGGGTGTTATCAGCATATCAGTAACACTGAACCCAAAAACTGTAGACCACTGGTTCCCAACCTTGGGTAAGCCAGGTACTCTTGGACTGCAACTCTCAGAAGCCTTTACCACCAGCTGTGCTGTCCAGGGTTTCTTGGAGTTGTAATCCAAGAATAACTAGGCTACCAAGGTTGGGGAACACTGCTCTAGACAGCCTCTACCACCGGTTTCATGTGTATGTTAAATAGCATAGGGGACAAAACAGAACCATAAGAGCCAGGGTATCAGAAAGAAGTCCCCCAATAACATTCTCTGTGTCCTCCCTCCACAAATGACTGTAAAACAGTGCCTCCCAGTCCCATCCCAGAGAGATGACCCAGAAGGATAGCATGGTCGATGGTATCAAAAGCCGATACCTCTTTCAATGAGAGGTCCAGCAGAACCAACAAAGACACACTCCCCCTCCATTCAGCTCCTGGCATAGGTGATCAAAGGAGTGTCTGTTTCATAACCAGGCCTGAAGCCAGATTAAAATGGACCAAATAATTTGTTTCATCCAGGAACCCCTGGAGCTGGGAAGCCACAACCCACTCCAGCATCATGGCCAAGAACGGGATATTAGACTCGCCAGTAATTATCCAGTACTGTGGGGTCCAAGGAGAATTTCTTCAATAATGGTCTTACTACTGCCTCCTTTAAGCAAGCTGGGATCCTACTCTGATGCAGGGAACCATTCATACTTGGCTGCTTGTGACTGAAGCATATTGTGGAGGCATTCTTTGTCAGCTTTTTACTAAGGATATAACAAATACACATTTTCTCACCAGTGAAAAAAGGTAATCATCAAGCCTATCAAAAGAATGGTCAACCTATTTGACATTTATCATTCTGGCACAAGAGTGAAAAGACCAATGTAATTTTCATCTTTAGCAGCATTAGCAAAAAACAAAAGAAATAAATCCCCAATACCCATGCAAAAATCTTTCATTTTGTGAAGAAATTTTTTTTTCCACAAAACATAAGGGTGTTTTTTGTTTTGTTTTGTTTTGCACAAAATGCAAGTTTTCATGTGGAAAAAAAATGCTTCCACAAATTTGCAAAAAACTACTAAACTCTGAAAAAATCTCATCCGGCAGGAAGATAACTTTTGAAACTTTGTGAATGTCCCTCCCTTTCACACTTGGAAAAACAGCAGCATAACTTGGACAGGATAAGACAATGAGACAAGACCAACAACATGTGCAGTCTTTTTCTTTTCATGTTTCTATTATGGCCAAAGTCCTACATCCACAAAATATTATGGTAGATTTATTCATTGCTGATCTGACACAAGCACCAATGGCTCTTAAATAGTCAAGGTAACTGCAGTGGTGAGCAGAGCAACACTGCTATCCTGCATCAATGCTCCAACAGGGCACTGAAAGAAATTCAAAAGAGTGGGCAGCTGTCTATTACTCTGCTGCTACCCTCAAAATCAGTCCCACGGGTATAACTAAAAAAGAATGTTGACTAAGAGACCCTTCTGACTGTTCAGACTCTTTGCTGCTATCTGCTCAACTATGTTTGGTGTTGCTATTTTCTTATGATGAAATTCTGTGATCTATCTTTCATATGAGTACATAAAGATATATAAAATACCAATTGTGATCCTACTAATTTTACACTTTGTTACCCAGCCAGTTAAGAACTGCCCAGACTTTTTATATGCCTGATCAATTCACCTATTCTTCAAAAACTTTTATGGGTACATACCAAATACTTTGTATATAAAAGCCTTTGACTGTGTGGACCACAGTAAGCTATGGCAAGTTCTTAAAGAAATAGGAGTGCCTGATCACCTTATCTGTCTCCTGAGAAACCTATATGTGGGACAGGAAGCAACAGTTAGAACTGGATATGGAACAACTGATTGGTTCAAAATTGGGAAAGGAGTACGACAAGGCTGTATATTGTCCCCCAGCTTACGTATTTAACTTTAATGCAGAATACATCATGCAAAAGGCCGGACTGGAGGAATGCCAAAATGGAATTAAGATTGCCAGAAGAAATATAAACAACCTCCAATATGCAGATGATACCACTCTGATGGCAGAAAGTGAGGAGGAATTAAAGAACCTCGTAATGAGAGTGAAAGAGGAGAGAGCAAAAAACGGTCTGAAAACTAAGATCATGGCCACTGGTCCCATCACTTCCTGGCAAATAGGAAAGATATGGAGGCTGTGACAAATTTTAATTTCTTTGGCTCCATGATCACTGCAGATGGTGACAGCAGTGATGAAATTAAAAGATGCCTGCTTCTTGGGAGGAAAGCGATGACAAACCTAGGGAGCATCTTAAAAAGCAGAGACATCACCTTGCCAACAAAAGTCCAAATAGTCTAAGCTATGGTTTTTCCTGTAGTGATGTACGGAAGTGAGAGCTGGACCATAAAGAAAGCTGACCACCAAAGAATTGATGCTTTTGAATTGTGATGCTGGAGGAGGCTCGTGAGAGTCTCCTGGACTACAAGGAGAACAAAGCTATCAATTCTAAAGGAAATCAACCCTGAGTGCTCACTGGAAGGACAGATCCTGAAGCTGAGGCTCCAATACTCTGGCCATCTCATGAGAAGAGAAGACTCCCTAGAAAAGACCCATGTTAGGAAAGTGTGAAGGAAAGAGAAAAAGGGGACGACAGAGCATGAGAAGGTTGGACAGTGTCACTGAAGCTACCAACATGAATTTGACCCAACTCCGGGAGGCAGTGGAAGCCAGGAGGACCTGGCGTGCTCTGGTCCATGGGGTCACGCGGAGTCAGACACAACTAAATGACTAAACAACAGCAACAACAAAATACTTTATATGCATATGTAAAACTGAATTATGTTGCAAACATTTGCTTCCTTGTGCATATTTCTCACTTCTATAATCAAGAAGCTGGAATTCGTTTCAGTTTTACTGTGACACTTCCCTTATAGCATGCAAATGCTGCATCTAGCAAAGCATGGAATATTACTTTTAAAAAGTCATTCCTGATACCAGTCTAAGCCCTTTTCCTAATCACATATTTCTACTACAGTTACTTTTTCAAAAACACAAACATTTACTTTCCTTGCTCTTAAGAGTAATTAGAAAGTTTATTCTGTTACCTTTAAAAAAAAAAATTGAGTGCTACATGGTGCTGGCTTGAGACACAAAATACACCTCTGTTCACCTTGTAATCATCACCCACCATAGGGAATGGGGGGGAAAGCATGAAGCACAGCATAAGCCAGCACTTAAAGCATGTGATATTCCTCCCAGCCAATGCAGTGAGGTCAAGTCAATGTTTGGTTTAGTTACAAAGGCAATTAAAATGTTAAAGCTACAGCTCAACATGAATATATTTTTCCTTCCTTAAAGAACAATAAGAAAGCAATGCGTTTATAGCCTAGTTATCAGGGACAAACTTACAAGCTTTGGGCAGTAGCCGCAGCAGCAGCATCTGGGCAACCTTTACAATTATATAGTTTAAACATGTGTGCCAATGAGTAATTCTGGGGTTTATCAGAGACGGTGAAAATTCTGCATTTAACCTGCAGATTTCTAAATGGGGACAAGAGTTGCTGATGTCAGTAGGGGCCACTGCAGTTTTATTTCCCACACAATGTTCATTTTTTAAACAGGATTTACATTTCGGTGCCTTGTTAATTGCATTTCCCATATAGAGAAGCCAATGGGAACCTAAATGACCAAAAACTCAAATAATGATTTCCCCATTCCTCAAGAATTAGGTGAAATATTGTCTTTGCCAGTAATACCACTAGGGTTATTGATGCACAGCAGGCACTAGTAAATGTTTTAATGCACAAAATGGTAATATATATTGATAGTGAGGGATAGATTGGTAGCAGCAGATTAGAATTTTCTTAATCTTTCCTCACTAACAATTTTTCTGTCTGTCATATTCGGGTCAATGCCCTTTGAAAAAAGTCACTGAAGCAGAGAAGAAACAGCCAAACAGAGAGAGCACATGGACAAAGTAAGATGTTCTCATTTATTAAATCAATTTAGAGTATTTCTGTATTTTTATTGCATTTTTCTGCCATATTTCTCCAGGTGAAGGGAGTCAAGACAGTTCTCATTGTTAAAATATACAGAAATTAAAACAAAAATGGTGCAACCATTAAAAAGCTATTAAACATTAAAACGTACATATAAAAAAGTTTAACGTGATTTTCCCCACTAGCTGCTGATCCATTTCCAGGCACAGTTCAAAGCACTGGATATAACTTATAAAGCCTTAAATAGCTTGGGTTCAAGTTATCTCAAGGGCCATGTCTCCCATGATGAGCCTGCCTTGGTGCTCAGATCATCCAAAGAGGCCTTTCTCTTAGACCCACCACCTTCACAGGTGCATTTCGCAGGATGGTAGGATTGATGCACAATGCATAAAACGAAGAGCCACCCAAAGAGGTAGAGAAATAACTAGGAACTCTAGGTTGCTTCTGTGGGTCAAGAAGATTAAAATAAAACAGCATTGTGTATACCCTATTTAATATAATATAAAAATAATTGCAAATAAAATAATTGCAGAATTATTTTATCCCCAGAAAACACCTTGTGACCTCCACTTTGAGAAACTATGCTCTAGATGCTCAGTACCATTAACAACCTTCACTCCTGATTCCATATTAACTGTACAATCTTATTTGTTTACAAGGGTATCCCCAGACACAGTACTTCACAAGCTACAAGACAAAGATCACAAATGTTTGTCTTGTAGTTGGGACAAGAAGTAAGGTAAAGGTAAAGGTTCCCCTTGACAATTTTTGTCCAGTCGTGTTCGACTCTAGGGGGCGGTCCTCATCCCCGTTTCCAAGCCACAGAGCCAGCGTTTTTGTCCGAAGACAATCTTCCGTGGTCACATGGCCAGTGCGACTTAGACACAGAACGCTGTTACCTTCCCACCGAGGTGGTCCCTATTTATCTACTTGCATTTGCATTCTTTCGAACCGCTAGGTTGGCGGGAGCTGGGACAAGCGACGGGTGCTCACTCCGTCGCGTGGATTTGATCTTACGACTGCTTGGTCTTCTGACCCTGCAGCACAGGCTTCTGTGGTTTAGCCCGCAGCGCCAAGTAGCGACAGGCAAATAGTTCCCCACACTTCCATTGGACCTTTCCACTGAAGTAGTGGGGAAGTATATTCAGTCACAAGTTTGTGTGGGAGGGGAAACTCACTTGAATTTCAGAAGGGTTATTACTAAGCATAAGGTTGTTGTTGTTTTTTTTGTTTTAAAGATTGCCCAAGTGTTTTTTATCCACTTTTGGCCCTTTTTAAAGATACTTTTCAAAAGGTAAAATCTTCTTAGGATGACTAAGGAGTATGGCTATGTTTTCACATGCTTTCAAAATGGGGCGACAGTGTTCCTGAAGATTGCAACAAATAATGACATAATGCTACATACAGGCACATGGATGGAGGTAATGGCTGTTCCCATTTCCAGTTTATTAGGACTGAATTTTGTGAAGAACCTATAAAGACTGTGGGTATTGGGGGGGAGTGTGAATACTGTGTTGCTTTAATCTGCTGTATTAAATCTCTGTTCACACAGTGTCGTTTTAATCTGCCAGATCTACTAAATCAGCCTTCTTCATTCTGGAGCTCTCCAGATCCCCTGGACTACAAGGCACCACAACTGAAAATTCTCCATCCAACAAAGCAGTTTCGGTGCTAGCAAACAATGAATGGACATGCAAAACAAATGGATGTAGCTCTTAATGAATCATGCAGGATTATTACTGGCTGCCTGAATCCTACCCCCAGTGAAAATGTATATTTTTGGTTGGCACTGTCCCTCCAGAAGTATGCCAAGAGCTGCTGACAAATAATGGAAAAAAATAAAGTAATGCAGCATCAAATCAGTCAGTTTATGGAACCCCCCCCCCTCAGAAAATGGCTAAAATCAAGGAAACATTTTCTGCACACATCTCAAGCTCTAAATATCAAACCAGAAGAGGCTAGGCTAAATCTATGGAGAGAGAGAAAAAAAAATACACCTTGCTGAATGGATCAATGCTGAAGAGTGTCTCCTACCAGGAAAAGATTCTAGCTAGACCATATGGAAGACACTTAATAGACTTTGAAGTAAAGTAGGAAGATCAAAGGACAATCAAGTAAAATAATCAAGTAAAAGGACAAATATTCTGTGAATGTGGAGAAATTAAATCAATATAGCATTTACGTGCATATAATTTATATCTGTCCACGGAGTTTTCTTGGCAAAGATACTGGAGTGGCTTGCCAGTTCTTGCTAACAGAAACAGAAGACATCAAGAAGAGGTGGCAAGAATACACAGAGGAATTATACCAGAAAGATCTGGATAACCCGGACAACCCAGATAGTGTGGTTGCTGACCTTGAGCCAGACATCCTGGAGAGTGAAATCAAGTGAGCCTTAGAAAGCACGGCTAACAACAAGGCCAGTGGAGGTGATGGCATTCCAGTTGAACTATTTAAAATCTTAAAAGATGACGCTGTTAAGGTGCTACACTCAATATGCCAGCAAGTTTGGAAAACTCAGCAGTAGCTAGAGGACTGGAAAAGATCAGTCTACATCCCAATCCCAAAGAAGGGCACTGCCAAAGAATGCTCCAAATACCGTACAATTGCACTCATTTCACACACTAGCAAGGTTATGTTCAAAATCCTTCAAGGTAGGCTTCAGCAGTATGTGGACTGAGAACTCCCAGAAGTACAAGCTGGATTTCGAAGGGATAGAGGAACTAGAGATCAAATTGCTAACATGTGCTGCATTATGGAGAAAGCCAGAGAGTTCCAGAAAAACATCTACTTCTGCTTCATTGACTATGCAAAATCCCTTGACTGTGTGGGCCACAGCAAACTATGGGAAGTTCTTAGAGAAATGGGAGTGCCTGACTACCTTACCTGTCTCCTGAGAAATCTATAAGTGGGACAGGAAGCAACAGTTAGAACTAGATATGGAACAGCTGATTAGCTGAAAATTGGGAAAGGAATACAACAAGGCTGTATATTGTCTCCCTGCTTATTTAACTTATATGCAGAATACATCATGCGAAAGGCTGGACTTTATGAATCCCAAGCCAGAATTAAGATTGCCGGAAGAAATATCAACAATCTCCGATATGCAGATGATACCACTCTGATAGCAGAAGGTGAGGAAGAATTAAAGAACCACTTAATGAGGCTGAAAGAGGAGAGCACAAAAAAATGGTCTGAAGCTCAAGATGATGACAGCAGCCATGAAATTAAAAGAAGCCTGCTTCTTGGGAGGAAAGCAATGACAAACCTAGACAGCATCTTTAAAAGCGGAGACATCATCTTGCCAACAAAGGTCCACATAGTCAAAGTAATAGTTTTTTCCAGTAGTGATGTATGGAAGTGAGAGCTGGACCATAAAGAAGGCTGACTACCAAAGAACTGATACTTTTGAATTGTGGTGCTGGACAAGACTGTTGAGATTCCCCTGGACTGCAAGGAGATCGAACCTATCCATTCTGAAGGAAATGAACCCTGAGTGCTCACTGGAAGGATAGATCCTGAAGCTGAGGCTTCAATACTTTGACCATCTCATGAGAAATCTCCCTGGGAAACACCCTGATGTTGGGAAAGTGTGAAGGCAAAAGGAGAAAGTGACGACAGAGGACGAGATGATTGGACAGTGTCATCGAAGCTACCAACATGAATCTGACCAAACTCCGGGAAGCAGTGGAAGCCAGGAAGGCCTGATGTGCTCTGATCCATGAAGTCACAAAGAGTCGGACACGACTTAACGACTAAACAAAAACAACAACAATTTATATCTCACCATGTGTACTAAAAAAAGCTCAAACAAGTGGCAGAGGTAACACTCTTGAAATACCATGCTTCTGGTCAAAAATAGTCTAACTGTGTTAACATTTTAAATTTGTTTGAACTTTATATTTCATATACATCTATAATTTTAAATGGTGTGGCACTCTTGATGCAAATAAAGAAAGCAGCAGGTTAGGGGAGGCTAAACTACACGAAGGATGTTCATTACTGGTGGTCTGATTATAGCATTGATCTCACAGTCCCAGCAGTTTCTCTCTATGTGTTAGTTCTGTGCGTCTACAGATTCCTTCCTAACTACATATACAAATATGAATTAAAAGAAATGGATTATATTCTTCTTGTTCACCATCAAACTTGAAATATGCAAGAAGTATACAATACTTGTCCATTCCAGCACCAAATTCAGGAAAAGCATTGTGAATACAAAAAATGGTCAGAGTCCTCCTAGTGTTTAGGTAAGGTTCATGTAACTTCTTGCTGTTAATTGTGGTTAACTCACAAGGTGCACCTCATTTGTTTAATCAGGCATGTGACTGAGCTATGCCCTAGCACCTAATCAGTTAGCTACAATTAGACACATCATGTCATTCCAACCTTACATGAACACCAAGCCATCCCAAACCATTCTGGCCAGTATTTTCAAGAGTGCCAACTAAAGCACTGTGCAACTTGAGCAGTCTACCTTTTTGTATGCCTCTCGTCGTCCCAGGGAATCTTGTCCCTCCAGCTGCGTGGTGCCTTGAATACCTCAGATCTTATCTGAGCAAGTGTTCTAGGTTACCTGTTTTACCTAACAGTGAGATGAGAAACTTGTTGCCCTCTAGATATTGTATGCAGTTGTGACTGGTGAACCAGAGAATTTTTCTGATTTCATTATTTAGTCACATACCTTATTAACATGAACCAAACTTCTTGGATACGATAACTAAAGGAAATTTTTACGCAGAGTAATCAGTATAGATCCAAACATCTTGCTTTCCTTCAACCAAATTCTGATGTCATTTTAATTCTTCTAGAAACAAATATCCTCGTGGTTAACTTGTTAATTAAGGAAATGAATATTAATCATTAAAATCATTAATATTAATGCCAGCCATGTCGTAACAAAATTGGAGCAGAAGGTAGCATTTATTTTAACGGAAAAGTACAGCAAAGCCAAATCTCTCCCATCAAAGTAAGTGGGCCTTACATTAGCAGGACCATGGCATAATTTTAGTGTATGTTTACTCTCAAACATCAACAACTATAATGTAATCGTAATGACTCCAAATATTTATTTAGGTTTAGATGACAACCTTACTTTGAAAACTATTCTAAAATATTCTCATCTATGCTGTGTGGCTGTTAGTCACATTTAGAACATGCTTGTAGAATATTATAGGGGAACAGCAAGAAAAGACAATATATATTTCTGCTGTACCTTGTTGTACCTTTAGTTATAAATTACCTGTCTCAGACATTTCTCCCTATGCACATTCACCCTTCAGTTAAAAATATCAAAGAATCAAGAACACTATTAATTTGTATTCTTCCTTCACTATAATGCATGTTTTCTCCACTCATAGTAAGAATAAGCAATAAGGGAATGAAACGTTTTTTTTTTAATGTGGGAAGGAACTGAGGAGCTTTGAGGAATTTAATCCTTTGTGAATTCTGAACCAAAGTGACCCAATCCACACCTCTCAGAATAGTGTATGGTTCAGAACATACATACATACATACATACATACATACATACATACATACATACATACATACATACATACATACATACATACATACATACATACATACATACATAATCTTCTCCATTATTCTGCAGGTATTATTCCAGATAAAATTATATTTAGAAACACTGATTTTTAAAGGGAAATATACTGCAAAAACTCTTATTTAAATACATATTTAAATGCTAAGGTTTGTGGATTTATTTATTTATTTTAAATTGCAGAAACTGGAATGGAACAGAATACATCAGAAAGTGATAAGGACCAAAAATCAGATGATTTGTCTTTTGCCCCAGTGCCACTTTATATAGAGATCATATCACACCACATCCTTCACTCTCTAGATCTTGAAAAACAGTTAACATAGCAATTCTACTCCAACTCATATAAATGAAATATTCCTGATTATTTCAGCTCTGGCTAGCAAGAATGCAAGACAAAGGCGAGATTGATGTAGTTTGTCTCACAATGGCTCTACTGATTTCTCCACTGCCCTTCCTCTGCACATGGTCAATTAGAATTGAAAATCCTGTGTTGATTTCATTCGGTGGAATTTTTAAGCAGGTCAGGAAGAAAGATGTTATTGAAAGGAAAACTCTCATCTAAATAAGAAAAGAGCACATGGCTGTCTGGTTCAGTTCTACCTAACAGAAAAGTTGTTGAAACTCAGATGTGGTCCTGATCTCACTCACTCGGTCTCTCTTGTTCTTCCTTTCTATCCTTCTTTCACTACAACAGTTTAAAAAGGAACCCAAAAGAAATATACTTACATTCTGGTTCCCTTATCTTTTGTTTTAACCTCAGGAACACATGCAAGTAGGCAACAACAACGACAACAAAAAACCAAAAATACTGCAGAGCTCATTTCCTTCCTGCAGATTCATAGGTTTCCACAGGTATCCGTTACCTATTTCACTTAGTGAGCAAATATTCTAATTTGGGGAGAGCAATGACAGGTTTGGTCAAGGTCGAAAGCAGCAGTCCTAGCAATCCTTCAAACAATGAAAAGAATTCCTCTGAACTATTTCTTCTACTCAAGGCTGTAAGGGGAGGCTCCTGGACTAAGCGTTTCTAACATGAAGGACTCTGTATCCTAAGTGTGGAATCAAGATATAGATCATAATACCCTTTCCTTAAAGTAGGCACTCGGGAAAGTCAAGAGTCCATGTTATACAACACTTTCATTATCATTATTATTATTACTCCACATTAAAGAAATAAACATATTTCTGTTCCCTGCAAGAAGTGTCAGCCTGTCTATAATAAATGGGAACCTCTTCATACCTGGATGAAATCTACACCGATCTAAATAGAATAGATAAGATTAGTACTATGTTAGAGAGTATAAGACAAGATGAAATGAATGGAATATATTGTAAGAAATCACTCTGGTTGCAACGGATAGAAAAGTAGAAAAAATACAATAAAAATATTTATTAAAAAAAGGAGTGTCAGCCTATGACAAGCCTTTGTCCCCCTCCTCTCTCTTATATTACTAAGTCCTGTACGAAATGCTTCGAGCAGACATGTATCTTTGCATCTATATACCCATGAAGTGCTAATTTATTCAAGGAGGAAAGAAGAAAAGGGGGAAAATGGCTAGTTCCTGATGCCACCACCAAGCTATTTATGTCTGTATGTGTTTCTGTCTCTACTTCCCCACCTTTTTCTTTTTCTTTTTGTGTGCATTGGTCTGATTTTTGCGCAAACTCAGGACACACACTGGAGTGTTGTAGTCATATTCCGAAATGAGGAAATACAAACACATGAAGAGCACGGATAGACAGAACTGAACTGAAATTTAATTTGAAAAGGCTATAGTTCTTACTTTAAAAACTAAATAAGTGTGTTTGTGCACCAGTGAGCATGCACCCACTTGTGTATCACTTGCATGAGTTTACAGTTGTGTGTGTGCGTGTGTGTGCATGCATGCTTGCACATGTGTAAAAGAACCTGTCAGACAGAAGAAAGTTAATTACCATGTTCACCCATTCATCTGGTCAATCCTTCTCTCTCACCGAATCTTTCATTCCAATCACATAACCCTCAGAGTTACATTTTATGTAATGAGAAAAAGAGAAACCAAAAATCCTCCAAACCACTGCAAATAAATTACACATAACCGAGCATCACCTGCAATTTCAGAACATGTTCATGAAAACTACTGCAATCCTGAGTGAAGAAAATTATCTTATCCCAAAGTGGCCACCCCCAACCCAGTGCTGTCCAGATGGAGCCATCAATCCAGATCACAACTCCCAGGGTCCCTGACCATTGGCCACAGTAGTGCAAGTAACATAACTGTCAACGTCCAAAATATTTGAATAGTACTCTGATAAGGAATACTGTCTTAACAACTCACCGAATTCTTGCCTTGACATCCCTGTGAATGAGATCATTTTCACGCAAACAAACATAGAGAATGATAAATACTAACAATAATCTTACAACTGCAGAACTGGAAGGGATCCTATGGACTATCAAGTCCAGCCCCTGTCAAGGAGGCACAGTGGGGAATTGAACTCTCAGCCTCTGGTTCTGCAGCTAGATACCTAGATGACAATTGTCCAGTACAAATCATGTTTGGAGAGGAGGGATATCATCCTTGTTCCAGATAGTGCTGACCAAGTAGCAAAATCCACTTGAACACCAGAACTCAGAACAAGATGTTTTTTAAAATGATGTATATTCTGTTTGCCAATTACTATCAATCACCTGGTAGAATGCCAACATTCCAATTTTTTCATTCTCATAATTTCTAATTTGCCCAAATAACCTGGAAGTAAGGACATAAAGTACAGATAATGGGTTTAACACAACTGTATTACTAACTATTCATCTCCCAACTCCTGCAGAGAAGCCTACAATAGTATGGATACCTGTGGCAGGTGTGAGGGTACTTGCTTACACCTGCCTGATCCCCAATGGGTGAGTCACAAGCCCCAGGTCCTTGCTGTCATGTTGACAGCCCGTTATTGGCCAGCTAACACTTGGATGACTCTCCTTGCTGCCAGCTGCTCAAGCCTTGCAAACTTAGATGGTCCCAGCAACTGAATGTCAGGATCCACAGTATTGAGATGTTGGCTGCATTAACACCACCCTTGGGAACTCACCGCTGCTCAGTTCCTCATCCACACTACTTGCCAATGTGACCTATTTATTAACAACAACAACCATGATCAAACCATTTCTGCCCTTAGGGCAATCAGTGTGTGATTGGCAAAAACTACCCACGCACCTTTTGTTCAATACACCAATCAGGCGGCATGGGCCAAAATTCCTATCTTGCACCAAAGTGACCAGCCAAACTCACACTGGACTCTGAAAGTGGGTGGGTGGGTTGCTTTGCTTTGCAAAGAGACCTGCTGGAGGCCAGGATTGCCTCATAAAGGCTTCCTTTCCTGCTCTCATCAGGAGACTCCAGGCAGCCAATAGGCACCTAGGCTGCCTTGTCTCCTCATCCAGGCAGGTCCCCCACCCATGCCACTGTTAGACATATGCCCAGAGTGAGGCCCTGTGTAATTTTTTTCCTTCCAGTCAGCCAAACTGTTCAGGAGAGTTTACTGTTGCATTCATTTGGAGGTGATGGTTCCAACCACTAAGAGCTCAAGATTTGCTAATTAGAGAGAGGGAAAGAAAGAGGGCTGGGTGTGATTTTAGAGAAGGTGATGGCAGTGCTGGAAGTAGGGGTGGATTAAGCCCATATGCAGCAAGGACCATTGCCCTCCCCACCCCAGAATAAAGAGGCAAGACACTGGTGATGGGTTAAACTGGGTCACTTTATTGAGCAAGTAATGATACCCAATGCTATTCCCAATCCAGGCCCTGCAATAGTACGGGATCAGGTTTGAGGCCAAAGGTCTCACAGGACCCTTTCACCCATCACATAAGGACAAGTTGCGTGGTCCATCAGACAGCACGATGCAGGCCAGTGCCTGATGCGACCACCACCCGGGCCTGTAAGTCCCCTCTTGTTGGCGACCGAAGGCCCAGGGAGGGCCCCAGCATGTCCTCCCACCCAGCACTGTAACCTCATGATCTGCAGAGCTGTGAGGTCAGGCAGGCTATCACCTTCCATGTACTCCCTGGGCACTCACTGATACTTGTTCTTTCTGCACTCCCTGCCAATATGACCTATAATAAACCAACAATTATAACACAACAAATCTAGTGTGGGATAGGCAAAAAAACCCTGCAACCTCCAGGCAATTTAAGTAACAGAGGAAAAAAATCTTGTCTGGCCCCTAAATGGGTGACTAGACAAACTCACACTGGATTAAGGGTGGATGGGAAGAAAGCCTTGGAAAGAGTCCAAAATGGAGAAGGAGCGTGGTTAAATACCGCACTCCAAACGCCCACCTCCACTGGGTGACGCAACAAGCTGTTGCATCTTGCCTCATCCTGTGGGGAGGGTGCAAAGAGGCTCCACTTGTCAAAGCAGTGCGTGATGGCAGAGCGGCCATTACTTCCCTCAAAAGCAGCCTTGGGCATTGTGTCATGCCCAGGATAGGTTCTGCATTATGATCTCCTCTTTTTGCCATTTCTTTTCATGTGGTGACCTGGGCAGTATACCCTGAGCCTCTGATGCTACAGCCTGTGAATGTGGATGGTGAAGAACACATTCGTGTAGCAAAAGCAAAGGGGCTCCTTTCACAGGGGTTACCTAAACTGTGTCATTACAAAGTTTGAAGAGTAATGTGTCTAATGGGTGACCCACATATTATGCAGCCAATATGTTTGCTGAATGTACGTCAGAGGGTGCAGCAGTCAATCTGTTTGACATAGGAAGCAGAAATGCCTGTTTATAAGGAAACAGTAGACACAAAGGATGGAGCCGTGCTTAATTCCTGTTTCCAGCGCGTCTCTACTGCATGTTCTCATGTGTTTACAAATGCAGATCTTGCCAATTTATTGCACTACTGATGAAAGCGCTGCCCAATGAAGAAGTATACTTTCTGTGTATGCCTGAACTGGTTCTAACAAAAGGATAACAGAAGTTAAGAAGCAAACAAAACTCAACAGCACCTACACAGAGAGAGAAAGAGATGGCACAGCTGCTTAAACCTAAATACTGGACCCTGCTTCAATCATGTTCACATTTATTACTGAAATACTGAAAGGTAGAAAGTCGCTAGGTGTAGAACTGAGATTGTAATGTATCAAATTTCAAGGCCGTAGGCTACAGTTTCCCATAATGGATTTAAAGAGCTGTTCTAAACCTGAAATGTTTACTACTTTTAAAATCTGTTGGTTTTTTTTTTAAAGGAATTCCACTTACAGAACATGCATATATACAAGTTACTGATGTGATCTGGCTCCTATTTTTCAGAAGGTAGTGCAGAACAGCTAGGAACTAAGGAATTAATGAGTATTATTTATATTGGGTGAACTACAGAGCAAGATTGTTGTTGGATGCTTGTTAAACTTTCGTAATTCAGAAAGGCTATACAGTATTATTAATTTAACAACCCAGTCTTATGCATACATATTCATGTATGAAGCCAGAACCACGTGCTGCAATTAGATCTATGAGTCCTTCCACAGATTTCTCTTGTTTTGGAAACCAAACAAGACGGTAAGTTGAGTAGATGACTTTTCAAAACTCTTGCCTTCCATATTCTCCTCACTGAAAACTGCTCCCATTTCTGCTGTTTTCACCCCTGTTGGAAAAAGTGGGTACGGCTACTCCTTTGTTGTTTCCCTCCTGGAGGTGAAAACAGCTGGAGGCAAGAACCTGTTTACTTTACAAAGTAAAGTAGTCACCTTCCTATGGTTCAAAAATGGGGAAATGAATCACCAAACAGAAGGTACAGATTTGAATAAAATTTGCCTATAACATTTGGTATGGATGGATGCAGAGCTAGAAATAATTACCATAAAAAATCATTAGCATAATCTACCCATTTCCTTAATTCTATAATTCATTGTCCACCAAATACTGTTACCATGTCTTTATAAAAGGAATAAGTGTAACCAGGTGATCTGTGGCTGCTCAGTCTGTAATGCAGGTGCTAACAGGCAATTCTATTTTTATGCCTCTTCATAGTTTAATTGGGGCATCCCACCACTAGAAGCCTTGAGATAGTGGACTGCCTATCGCCGGAGCAAAACATATGGCCACCTTAGAAAACGATGCAAGCATCTTTGTAGCACTCTCCCTTTTCAAGCTACAATCTCTGCAGCTGTATTTTTTTTTATCAAAAATATTTTTAATCAAAAAGTATTTTAAAAGTAGCTTGAAATTACATGAAGTACCAATGATATGTAACATTTCAAATTTTTGTATGCTGAATTTGTGTTGTCATTTTTATTCTTATCTACTACATAAGGCGTATTTCCACTCTAGGTCCAATAAAATTCAAAAAAGTACTCCCACCTAAGAATACTGAAAATAACTTAAAAGTCACAATTGTCAATTTACCTATCATCTACTTTGGCTAAAATCCTAGGTGCTCCTAGCTAGGAAAAGACTTAACAGCATAGTGGGACTTTCAGGATTGTGCTCGGTGTTCCAACCACATCTGTACTTGTATACAAACAACATAAAATAACTTAGTTTCTTAGTGTCCATCCATGTTCTCATCAAATGATACAACCAGATAGTCCAATGTGATCTGGATGAATTTTGTGGCATAAGTGCAAATGCACTTGCAGATGTGAATTGGCATCCACACTGCTGGCACACCAAATGTGGAGGGCTGCTTCCATATGCCAGTCTTCCTGCTGGATCATGCAATTAAGTCCTAAGGGCTAGCAAATTTTATTCTTTCCATCCAGAGATAAAAACTCACTAGTCTACCTTTTCATTTCTAATAAATGTAATTTTTAAAAACCCAGTTAGGTCACATACAGGGAGTCCACTCTGAGGTAATTCTGACTTATGGGAGCAAACTGCAAGATTAGCTACACAACTCAGTGATCCTTTGTTTGTACAAATGTGGTATCAAAAGCCTGACACATCTATTGATTAAATTTCTAGTAACAAATGTGACTATGAAGTATGGAGTAGAAGACAGATTTAATACCTGTGCAAGTGTTTGATAGAGAGGACAAATACATATTTTGGGAAGGTATAACCTCTTTGGATGTTTGAATAAAAAACAATTAATTCCGTTAATTAATTAAAATGAATTGATGATGATAAAAATATATAGTTTTTGTTTGGGTTTCATAAAGGTAGACTAAGTATATTTGCATGGAAGTCTTGGGAATCTTATACAAAATCTTGAGATGCTCACTATATACTGAAAAACTTAATATTTTTCTAGTGTCACTCTTCTAGCTTCATTGACCTTTAATTCCCATTTAAAGAAGCATGTGAATCATTTTGAAATCTGTTCTGTTTATATTGAGAACATTTGCACGTATATGCAAGTGTGGGCTGTAGTCCACAAATACTTATGAAAGAATACATTTCTTAGTCTTCCAAACAGCACATGACTCTATTATTTTCACTGCAAAAAGACCAACACGGATACTCCAATGGAAAGTCCACATCACAATACAGATGGATAACATTATAGTTCCCCTCTGTTAGAAAGACATTCTGAGGAAATGTTTTGTTACACTGTGTCATTTAATGGGTTAGTAGATATTACTTTGCCATATGTGAACACACAATGTTTCCACAAAATTAGTTGGAAAATTGCATCACTAGCCCTTTCTTTATCCCAACTCTCATATAAATGTCTTCAAATTCATGTAAACACATTCATTTAGTGGGGCAGGGAAACACAAAGCAAGTCACTGTTTGAATTACACCTTGCAAACAAACACAACACCATAAACAGAAACTCATTGGAGTAAACCTAAAATATTAATCAGTATAATTCTTTTAAAGATTTTTTGAATGATTTTCTCTCCTCCTTCAGTTTGTCAGATTCTTGCTCCTGAACAATGTCAAGTTTATACCTGCGTCATGACTGTTATATCTGATGGTCCATTCTTATACCACATATTTAGCTAAGACCAGTATATTATACTGGTTGGTGCAGAAGGAATGAAACTGGTATTTAATTAATGTGACCTCCCCAATTCCACCTCTACCCTGAGAAAAGCTGTCATTAATGTCTCCTATCTTTCAATCTCCCTTGAAATGTGACCACTTAAAGAAGAATACAGCCCTCTTAATTTTTTTTTTGTCTCACTGAAATTCTGTGAACTTCTTGTAAAATTCTTACAGATGTTTTATCAGCACAGGATCTACAGAACAGCTTTGAATTTGGCATACTCCAAATATTTTTGGTCATTTCAGGCTACAATTCCAATGCACAATTAAACTTGGAACAAAGTCTTATTAAGCACAGTTGAATTTGCTTCCGAGTAACCAGAGTGTTGTGCTATCAGTCAGTGAACCATCCATAGACTACATCAAATTATTAAGTGGAACTCAATGGGAAGGAGGAGAAACCTCAGTATCCCCCTCCAGTCAAACTTAACAAAAGTTTTGGCATACAGCCAAGCAGTGTTTCAACTCTGTAGTAACTTCCTACCAATGAGAATGTGTACAGACTTCAAATGGCTTCAAGCTACCTACAAATCCAAGTTTAAATGTAAGTTCCTGAATTCTCTTGTTATTTTTATATATATTATTTTGCACATACTGATGAAAAAACCCATACAAAGCAAATCTGTACAACATGCTCCTTTGCAGTCCATGTTCTCTGTAATACATGCAGGGACATTCACAAAATTGTCACTGTAACATTGTAACATTCACTACATAAAGTTTAAAAAATCATAAACCTTCAAGAATATAATAGGGAACAGGCAGTGCACCTATGCAAACCCTGGAGGTAGACCATATGTGGATGCATATAGTGCAATCACTTGCAAATGTCTTGGGGAGGGGGGGGATGCATGTGCCAAAACTGATTCCTGCTCAGTTAGAGAAAGGGGATATTGTTTGGCTCAGTCTTGCCACAGTATGGGTAAGACTCCCACCCTCCTTCTGCATGCAGTTGAAGAATAAGCTTGGCGTGTATTGCGTGCATGCTTCTTGATTGGAGAATGGGTGGGTGGGGGGGGAGAACCTGGCTGGAATCCAGACAGGCTGGAGTAAAGCGCTCTGTTGATCATTATGTCTGGCCTTCAGGTGTCTCCGCTCACAGTGGGCGGTGGTTGGGGGAGGTGTAGATAACAGTACAGCAGACAAAGAAGTAGGGGGAAAAATAAAGAGTATTGCTTTTTAAAAAAAAAATAGGTTATGAGATAATTTGACGTTGAATCCTCCTTTCTGAAAATACATTCCATGGGTTCAGTTCCCAACACGACAGCAAGCTCTGCCCACAAAGATTTATTTCAAGCAGTAATTAGGAACGTCTGGAGTCTCTCTCAACCATTTTTCTTTTATTAAAATTCATATTTTAAAAGACGGGAGGAACGGGTTTTGCTTCAGGAAAACCTAGGAACAGTTTTGTGTCATGTTGGGTTTTTTTCGCTCGCACTTTCTTTCACAGACCCTGCCCAGACTGGCTAAATCTGAATCTGATTTCTATTGTCCTCGCCCCCCCTTCTCCTCCCCCCAACTCAGACTGCTCCCCTGTGAAGCTACTTTCAGAATGCAACTTTCTTATAAAGGATTGCATTTTTCTACTCTCACTGCTTGGCATGCATTCTTTATGGGAGCATAAGCTGTAAATCAGAGTGTGTTACTATGCTCCAAGACTCTTGAATTAATTTTCTTTTTCCAGGCAAGAAAGCGTGAAGAAGAAGAAGAAGAAGAAGAAGAAGAAGAAGAAGAAGAAGAAGAAGAAGAAGAAGAAGAAGAAGAAGAAGAAGAAGAAGAAAGGGAAAACCACCGACACCCAGTGCTTTGTCTGTTGCTTCTGCTGGAGAACTCATAAATCTCACAGAGCAAAGCAACTTAGGTCTGTTTTGATTGGGTTATGAAGCATCAAGAAGGCTTTTTATGGATTTCATATCATTTTTCCTCCCCCTATTTTCTCTTCTGTGAATTTATGCACTACCAAGGGTTCCACACCCCTGCCTTTAAACGCTATGGGAAATCTGAGCAAATTCGAAACCAAAGGCAGGATTCCAAGATATTTTCTTAAAAATAGATATTTTTAAAGACCCTGCCTCCTTAGGCTAACTTTTTCAAAGCTGAAAAATGTCACTGGGTCGTTCATTCAGTCAAGTTGAAAACAATTAAAAAAAAAACCTTTAAAAAAAGTCTGCTTTTCACAAGAACACTCCGAAGAAGGGGGGGAGGAGCAACTTTGCTCCGGAACAATTGTTCCGGATCAATGTTTGTCCCCAAGAGCCTGCGCTGGCCCTCCCCCCCGATCCCACTCCCCGCCTCACAGCCAATTATAATAACTGTCAGATGTCTGTAAAGTGTGGCGTGTTCTTGCCAGCTGACTTAGCGAAGTTTGCTTTTATTTTTCTCCCCCTCCCTCTCCCCGGAACTGTGGGCTATACATCAGACCCGATTAGGCACAGAAAACAATATCGGAGGCACGCAACGCAACACAAACCGAACGACGTGTACTCAGGGAGTTACACAGACACACAAACACAGACACAGACACACACACACACCCGTTTTCCCTCCTCATTTTTCTTATGAACAAAGCCGTCCGCTGTCTGTATGATAAGGAGCAGCGTGGCTTTGTAGGCATCGCCGGAGGGAAGAACTCTTCGCACTCTGCCCCCTTTCTCTCCCTCGCTTTCTCTTTGGAAAGAAGGAAAGAAAGAAAGAGGGAAAGAAAGAAAGAAAGAAAGAAAGAAAGAAAGAAAGGAGCGCCGGAGGTTTTTAATTCGAACAGTCCGGACATATTTTTGAAAGCCTTCAGGGCATAAGGAAGGAAAGTGCAACCTGCAAGGGTCGAGAAGCGGGGCTGGGAGGTTGAGAAAAGGGAGGGAGGGAAGGAGGGAGGGAGGGCAGGCTTGGACCCTTTGACACATGCCCACGACCGAGTCGCGGGTTTACGCGGCCGAGACGTCTGCGGGCGTACTCACGGTCTCGAGCTGCTCTGCGAGTCGCCCGGGTCGTCGTCGTCGTCGTCGCCGCCGCCCGCCGGGCTGCCTCCGGCGTGAGGAGAATTATCAAAGACGCAGAATTCCCAAGGTGGTGGTGACGGTGGCGGTGCTTTCCTTGGCGGCGGCGGCGGGGACTGTCCCGCCGGGCGCGCGTGTCGGGGGCGCGTGTCAAGCCCCAGCTCGGAAGAAAGCCGCGCTCGCCTTGGGTCGCAGACATTCCCCCACTTGACGCGGCCCCGCCGGCTGGACGAGCGGCAGTTGCTCTACTGAAGAACTCCTCAATCCTGCCCGTGTGAAAAAGATTGGGGAGGGGGGGGGTCTGGAAACAGAGTCATGTGAGGCGCGACCGCCTCCCCCATTGGCTGCGGAAAGATAACTTGGGCATCCTCGCTTTCTTTTTTCCTCCTCCTTAGATAAGAGTTACAACTGAAGCCAGCCGAGAGAGAGAGAGAGAAGGGGGGGGGAGTGGGCCGGCGGGAGCGAGGAGGGTGCGTGTCTGGGCCGCCCTCCACTCAGTGGAAGAATGACGGCCGGGCTTTACGGTGACAGGATTAGGAAAGAGAGAGGCTGCGAGCGAGCGTGAAGTCATTCTTTGACTGAGGCGGGGTTGGGTGGAGAGAGAGAGAGAGAGTTGCTTCCCCGGCCGCTCCCCCTCCGGCGCGCGCGCACGCGCTCCCCTCCCTGCCTGTCCCTTCCCTTCCCTTCCCTCCTACACACGTGTATTGTGGGGAGTGGAAGGAAGGAAGGAATCTTCTGTATAGGCGTCTATCTGTTTTTCTCGCCTCGGAGTCGTCTTTTACGGGGGGTGCTTCCAGACCTTCTTCGGAAGGGAAAGAGGGCGAGACAGTGATCTTCCCCGCCCCATATTCTGAGTTCTCTTAAAGGAGGGGGAGGTTTGCGATGATTGACACCATACTGTACAAGAGAAAGGTTCCGTCTTCACACTTGTGAATTTTTTTTTCAGTCAGAAAGAAAGAATTCCCCCCCCCCAATTTCATAGCCTGTTGAACAAAAGAAATGCTGTTCAGCGCTGCTCGTCTTTCTTCCTTTCTTGTCTTAAAACTGCGGGCCACTCGGCACAATAAGAGTGCTACTGTGACCGCAGCGCAAAGCAACAAAAAAAAATTACGGTTCACTTGGGAGTGTTTTGCTGAATTAAATGGAAAGCACATTCAGGGTTAATGCACACTGCCTATTTAAAAAAAAATTTAAGGAAGGTGGCCTGTTTCTTATCCAAAACGCATTACTGTACTTGTCTTCTCGTTTTTCTCCTCCAGTACATGGATTATTGTCGTCTGCTTACACCAGCCACCTCGCAGAAATTTTACTTGCGAAATTTTAATTTTTGGGACGTTACTTTGTTGCATAATACCACATCATATATCAAGCATTACAGCTGAATGAACTGCTATTCCCTTTCTGGGTTCTTGTATCGTTTGCATTAGCAGCGTTTCCAGTTCAAGTTCACGGTTGCACTAATCACAAAATCAATCCAGAGGAGGCTGTATCGTCAGTGGTGCAGGGGGAGAGAATATTTTTGGTTTGAGGCACTCCCACTCAGTCCATTGGCCACCCTTATGTTTGATGAAGAGAAAACATTTCATTTACCGTAATAATGGTATGAATACCATAAAGCAGTATTTATTAGGATCCTAATGGAGGAAAGAGGGCCACTGAAATTATTAGCTCCAATGTTTCTGCCTTAATTTCTTACACAGTCGCACTTACAAGTGTGTCAAACTGGATCTGCTGAATACCTCTGGTTAACTCTTAATTTAAAGGCCAATATCAAAACCTATAGAATCTCTGAAGAGGAGACCACATGTGCTACTGTTATTAATGGCATAAGCTGGGCTAGAAAAATCAGGAAGCTTCCATGAGCTACAATTGGAGCTGTCAAGGTAGTGTGAAACTCCTTTGCCAGTACCATCACCGTGTCAAAATTTATTGATCCCTCCCCACTCCAGCCATATGGTTTTATTGGGGAAAGCTAAATATCCTGAGTTTAAGGCAAGAAGGAGAACTGGTGTTGTGTAGATTGAGAACTGCGACGTCTGTGATTCAGATCAAGGGTATGAGCTGAGAACAGACAAATCTGTTGTTCAGATCTCCTCTACAACTTCATTTGGTGGCCTTAGGCAATGTGTTCAGCTCTCAGACTTTCCCCTCCCCACCCGCCCTGGACGCCATCTGAAGCCACAGGGATAAAATTCAGACCAACTTTACAAGGTTGCTGAAAGGCTTACTAAGATAATGTATTGAAGCAATTTGGACATTCTAATGTTCATTGTAAATACTGTGCTTGCCCGTAGATTGAAGACTCCTACTGCTCACAATTAAAGGCATTCTGTCTTTTCCATAAACAGGGAAAAAGAGATGGAAGAAACAATGGGAAAGCACAGGGGGTTGCCAACTGGAAACAACACCTGGACCTCCTTTAAGCTTGCATGAATGAAGAGACAGAGAAATTGCACAATCAAAGCCTCATATGAAAGCACCTTGTGTTTTTATTATTATTTACAAACAGGTAATGAGAGGATTCTGCAGAAACATATACTGGAGTCCAGTGTACATGTAGTATGAACAGAAGCAGTTCTCATAACTATATCTGTTGGTAAATTAATGAGTGTTAGTGAGCAGCAGTATACTTAGACAATTCACAGGTGCAAACACAACGTACCAAAGTTGTGCATTCATCTACAGCAAATCCAAAATTCTGTAATGAATGTGAGCTGGGGTGCCACAGATTGAACTGCATGGCCCCATTTCACTTCCAGAGTGGATCAGGGTGAGCTGAAGCATTCCAGAAAAAAATCTAAGAATCAGAGTTTTATAAATATGTATGAAAAGATACACAGGAACATGAAGGAAAGGGAAACAGGAAAAGAATGATATCATCTAAATGTTGTGATAGTGATATGATGCAGTGAACCTCCCCTAAGTGACAGCTTCATTCTGCAGTTCAGGGCAAGTATTTCTGTGGCATGAGAGCATGAGGTCACTTCTCTTTTATATTGGCCAAAAACCTGTTGTCTAGCACTAGAGTTAGGCCAAATGACTGAATAGTGATTCCAACTCCCCTGTAGGTTCCATTGATTTAAATGGGCTACTCTAATGGCATCTAACCATGCTAAGGAACAAGATTTCATCCTGTATTTGTGTTTCTGCACTGGATGCTTATGTTTTTGTCAAACCAAGAGGTAGCTTGTATATAAAAATAAATGGGGTGCTGCCCTACCTGAGACTCAGCCTGTTCCCCAACCATCTCACTCCAGCTGGGAAAGGTTTTTCTTCCCCTGTGTACAGTTGAATGCTTCCCTTGCTCTGTGTGAAGCATTCAACTATATACAGAGAGTATGAGAGGAGGAAAGTCTGTGTGTGCATGCTGAGTTTTTGCACCTGGTTCTACCCACCTTTGCTTTCTATGCCTTCCTCTCCACCTTCTACAAGAGGTATAAGACGCCACTGGCCTGAGCTTTAAACATTTAATCTTTCTTTCTCCCTTCTCCCTTTGTTCCCCTATCAATTGGAGCAACTACGTACTTCTATTTACTGGTTGGTTTGAACACTGGCTGGGTCAGGGGTTTCTGCTTGGCATTAGCCAAAGCACTATCTGCAAAGTCAGAAGGTTGCCTAAGTCCCTCTACCCCCGCCTCCGCCCCACTCTCATTATACCTGCCAGGAGTCAACAAATGTTTGGAGATGGCTGACATAAAAACCTGGAAAGCTGTGTATCTGTGATTTGGCTTTGTGAATTATTTTCTCCTTGTGATCTACCACGTTGCTATGTTTCATGGCTGCATCTGGAACAGCCCTAAAGTTACAACCCTTTGAGATTCCCCCATTCAAGCTGGTGGCCTCCATTCTGTGAAAATGGCAGCACGGGAATTTTCACCCTGGGAGAGTTTCTGTCATTACTTTTTCCTTTATGTCATAACACTTGTCTTGAGCAGAGATAGCAGGATAAGGCCTGGCACCCCCTCTCTAATGCTTAGTTACATCTACGATTTCATTACATTGTCAGGTTCAGGGTTGTATCACCACTAATTTGATAGGGGTGGGCACTCAGGCTGCAGATCCTGAGGTGGGTGATGGTGGTAAAATGCTTCAATGTGTACCTGACATACTTCACAATGTGTGTGGTGCCACCTCAGCTAGTCTGTTCTTCTTAAGTGCAATAGAGGCAGCAAGCACTGAAGTAAGAGTCACTTACTAGTCTTTCTGTGTATGCAGTTATGAATTTCACATCCTCTTGGATGTGGAGAGGAACCAAGGGAAAATCATTCTGTTCTTCTTGTGTTGAGATTTCTCGGTTTGATATCCCCTCTTTTTGCAGGATTTCTCAGATGTTTTATAGTCATTTCCCCCCTTTGGGAAAAGAAGTGGCAAGGATTATTGCAATCTTTCTTACACAGCATTCACTGGAAGGGCATTAAGCTGCATACAGTTTGACAGTTTCCTGTGAAAAACGATGGGTGCAAAGCAAGGATGAAAAATAGGAAGGAAAATGAGGCTGAGCTTTCCTTTTAATGGAAAGGCGAGAAAGCTCATTGCAGGAAAGGCTCTCAGCAGTGAGGCTAGTCATGGTGAGACTTGGAAAATCACAGAGAATGAGAAATGTCGCAGTGTCCCTAAATTGAGAACTGGGATAATTCTCTCCCTCATTTTAATCAGAAAAACATCTTAACAGGGCTCCTGAATCATGATATTCATTGTGTTGTCCTGCCAAACAAAAGTCTGTGATGCTGAGCAGTGAAACGCACAATGTGATTGTGTCGTGTCACAGAATAAGAGATACCACACTTCTCTCTCTTCTCTTCTCTTCTCTTCTCTTCTCTTCTCTTCTCTTCTCTTCTCTTCTCTTCTCTTCTCTTCTCTTCTCTTCTCTTCTCTTCTCTTCTCTTCTCTTCTCTTCTCTTCTCTTCTCTTCTCTCTCTCCTTTGCAGCAGGTCCACATTGGAGAGTTAAAGGTAATCTCATTCAAGTTTGAATAAACTGAATTCCTAAATCACTTGCTTCCCTTTCCCCATGCTTGGTGCTATCTGTGAAACAAATTTCATGGAAGGTCTACTATTGGCCTTGTATTTCTGAAGATGGAAATGCACTATTTTAACTTCATCCCAGCAGGCATAGCTAGATATGATGTGATGCCTGCACACCAGTCAGTGCTTCATTAAGCCCATCTATTCTGAATTCTTGGGGCTCAGTTTATTTGTACATCTTATTGTGTAAAATCTCTAGTCATTTTTAAAAAACTTCCACGCTTCTCTTCTGCTCCAATTTTCATTAATGATTTCTCCAGAACTTGAAAAGCTGACTCATGTGGAGTGATCCTAATCAATACATTTTGCTTTTTTTTTGTTTGTTTTCCTCTTCATGCAAATCCAATAGAAAATGATAAGAATGTGTTAAGTGAAAAGTTTACAGCCATAGATGGAACATAACATGGTGGAAACAGAAAGGCAGGGGACTAGAAAATTGGAGGAGCCCAAGTTGGCAACTTGTTGGTATAACAATATTTTTAATTCATTGGGTTGCATAGTGGGGAGACATCATAAAGCCTGGAGGACATAGCAAAAGAGGAAAGGAGAGGTATGCAATACTAAGAAATGGCAGAAGCTTCTTCCTATTTTCCTTACCACTGGAATTCCAGTTATTTTAAGAGGAGGAGGAATCTCCTGTTAAAAATTCTATAGAACCATATGTTCCACCTAACATTTATAAACACTGTTTGGTGGCATAGCAGCCAGTACTGTATATTATACTGGGTCTTTTATGGAGGACTCAGTTAATTTTAGAACTGGCAGATTAAGAAAATGCAGTCCTCTGGTAACAGAATATATAACACAAAACCAACAACAACCTAATTTCCTTGTGGTCTGACTATTGTTCATCTTGATGTTATATGGGAAGATAACAGTCATATATGTTAGTGGGAGTTTCCAGATCTGATAGCACCTTCCAATGTCAGGAGTCTAGGCTATGACAATCAAAGATGGCATGAAAAATAACACTTTGTTACTTTTTTTTAAAATGATGCCAGGGCTGGCCCTATCATTTGGCAGAGTGTTGCAGCTGTTTCAGGCAACAGGTGTCGGAACTGGCAACTGCCTCAGGCAGCTAAGCAGAAAAAGTGCCATCTGCTCAGCCACTCTCCCTTGTTGGACAGAGCTAGGTTTGCTGCATAGCTTATTGTGTACCTGCTACTGCTCAGTGGTGCAGGAAAGGACATCGTCCCATTATCAGTGCTGAAATAAAATTCAGCGGCCACTACTATAGTTCACTTCACTACTATATGGGGAAGAGAGGGTCCATCTTGTCTTTTGTCTCAAGTAGTAGAGCACTTTAGGCTAGCTCTCTACATTACCAAGGGTGATACAGAACCAAGACATTAGGGAGCAATTATTCTGTAGGCTTTCACATATAAACTAAGCTCATGACTTACGTCGTTTGTGATATTCACTCAAAACATACCTTTTTTATTTCTTCCTTGTCAGCTACTGCTTAAGACTGGTTGTACTGGCTTGTGCAAGTCCTCTCACCCCTTGATGTTTACTTCTTCAAACTATTTATAGACTTTATCATCTGTACTCTTGTCATTGCTCGAGCCGAACATAGTTTTCCAGGTATGATTGTGCAAGATCAACACTCTGGAGCTTTTATGTTCTTTGCTTGTGACCTGATGCCTCCACAGCTAATTGCTTAGTACACTCAACCTATGCATAGGCAGTTGGTTTATTGCCCCCCTCCCTTCTTGTGTTAACAGTCCTCCTTGACACATAGCATTATTAGAATTTAATAAATAAAATGTGTGCTTTTTTCAATAAAGGTAACAAACATCAAACTCAACCTCCTATGAGCCTATTCCCTGTGAAGAGCTAACATGTTTGGTAGCTCTGGAGCAAGAAAGGTGAGGACAAATTAATGAGTAGTTGTTAATGAGTAGTTGTTATGTCCCATCAAGTCATCTCTGATTTATGGCTGTTGGGTTTTGTTTATAATGAATAAATTATAACCTATAAATTAGCAGAATTAGCATATAGCAGCCAGAAATGTTTAGTAAGAAACCCACCAACTATATAGAATAAGATTTTAGTGTTCCTCCATATTGTGTTTGTGCCAGCATCTGATATTTAAATAAACACTAGGGACAGATATTTAAACATACACTACTGACTTAAAAAAGAATAAATACATTTTACAGATTACAATAATGACAGACGTTCTCTGGCAAATAATTATTTCTTCATTATCGTTATACTTTCATATTCATAATACCTTAACTGGCCCTAGCACGTATTAGTTATTCTGCTTCTTTATTTCTGTCTTTCTGTTTGAAGCACATATTGTGTGAGACCCTGTCAACCCTATCTTAATCTACCTATTGCGTGGGTCCCCATAAGTTCCTATTAGAGATGGGCATGAATCACAAAAATAGCAATTCATTTTGATTCATGATTTGACAAGGTCAATGAATCACAAAAAGAATTATGAATTTTTTTCATAATTCATTTCATTTTCGCCTTTAAAACCCTGTAAAATGGCCCCCAGCACCTAGAGACACCAAAATGGCAGGGGAATGTCACCTTACTCTCCCCTACAAGCCCTGCAAGACTGGTAAAGTTTGGGTTTCAGATATCTGAGTTATACACACACAAGGAGCCCCCCCCGGAAAGCTTCTCCCAGGCACCTAGACAAACCAAAATCACAGAGAAGTGTCTCCCCGACTCTCCTCTACAATCCCTCCTAGTTTGGTGAAGATTGGGATTCAGCATCCAAGTTGTTGTTGCTTAGTCATTTAGCCGTGTCCTACTCTTCGTGTCACCATGGACCAGAGCACGCCAGGCCCTCCTGGCTTCCATTGCCTCCCGGAGTTTGGTCAAATTCATGTTGGTAGCTTTGATGACACTGTCCAACCATCTCATCCTCTGTCGTCCCCTTCTCCTCTTGCCCTCACACTTTCCCAACATCAGGGTATTTTACAGGGAGTCTTCTCTTCTCATGAGATGACCAAAGTATTGGAGCCTCAGCTTCAGGATCTGTCCTTCCAGTGAGCACTCAGGCTTGATTTCCTTCAGAATGGATAGGTTCGATCTCCTTGCAGTCCAGGGGACTCTCAAGAGTCTCCTCCAGCACCACAATTCAAAAGCATCAATTCTTCGGCAGTCAGCTTTCTTTATGGTTCAGCTCTCGCTTCCATACATCACTACAGGAAAAACCATAGCTTTGACTATGCGGACTTTTGTCGACAAGGTGATGTATCTGCTTTTTAAGATGCTGTTGAGGTTTGTTATAGCTTTCCTCCCAAGAAGCAGACATCTTTTAATTTCATGGCTGCTGTCACCATCTGCAGTGATCATGGAGCCCAATAAAGTAAAATCTGTCACTGCCTCTGTGTCTTCCCCTTCTATTTCCCATGAGGTGATGGGACCAGTGCCCATGATCTTAGTTTTTTTTTTTTAATGTTGACCTTGAGACTGTTTTTTGTGCTCTCCTCATTACAAGGTTCCTTAATTCCTCCTCACTTTCTGCCATCAGAGTGGTATCATCTGCATATCGGAGGTTCATATTTTTTCTGGCAATCTAAATTCCATCTTGGGATTCCTCCAGTCCAGCCTTTCGCATGATGTATTCTGCATATAAGTTAAATAAGCTGAGGGACAATAAAAAGCCTTGTCATACTCCTTTCCCAATTTTGAACCAATCAGTTCCATATCCAGTTCTAACTGTTGATTCCTGCCCCACATATAGGTTTCTCAGGAGATAGATAAGGTGGTCAGGCACTCCCATTTCTTTAAGTACTTGCCATAGTTTTCTGTGGTCCACACAATCTAAGGTTTTTTCATAGTCAATGAAGCAGAAGTAGATGTTTTTCTGGAACTCTCTAGCTTTCTGCATAATGCAGCGCATGTTAGCAATTTGGTATCTAGTTCCTCTGTCCCTTCTAAATCCAGCTTGTACTTCTGGGAATTCTCAGTCCACATACTGATGAAGCCTACCTTGTAGGATTTGGAGCATAACCTTGCTAGCATGTGAAATGAGTGCAATTGTACAGTAGTTGGAGCATTTTTTTTTGGCACTGCCCTTCTTTGGGATTGGGATGTAGATTGATCTTTTCCAGTCCTCTGGCAACTGTTGGGTTTTCCAAAGTTGCTGGCGTATTGAGTGTAGCATCTTAACAGCGTCAACTTTTAAGATTTTAAATAGTTCAACTGGAATGCCATCACCTCCATTGGCCTTGTTGTTATCCATGCTTTCTAAGGCCCACTTGACTTTACTCTCCAGGATGTCTGGCTCAAGGTCAGCAACCACACTATCTGTATTGTCCAGGATATCCAGATCTTTCTGGTATAATTCCTCTGTGTATTCTTGCCACCTCTTCTTGATGTCTTCTGCTTCCATTAGGTCCCTATCATTTTTGTCCTTTATCATGTCCATCTTTGCACAAAACGTTGCACACTTTTTAATATCTCCAATTTTCCTGGACATATCTCTGGTTTTTCCTTTTCTATTATTTTCCTCTATTTCTTTGCACTGTTCCTTTAAGAAGGTCCTCTTGTCTCTCCTTGCTATTCTTTGGAAGTCAGCACTCAATTTTCTGTAACTTTCCATATATCCTTTGCATTTTGTTTCCTTTGTCTTCTCTGCTATTTGTAAGGACTCGTAGGACAGCCACTTTGCTTTCTTGCATTTCCTTTTCTTTGGGATGGTTTTATTGCTGCCTACTGTACAATGTTATGCACCTCCATCCATAGTTCTTCAGGCACTCTGTCCACCAAATTGAGTTCCTTAAATCTGTTCTTTACTTCCACTGTGTATTCATAAGGGATTTGGTTTAGATTATACCTGAGTAGCCCAGTGGTTTTTCCTACTCTCTTCAGTTTAAGCTTGAATTTTGTTATAAGAAGCTATGATCAGAGCCACAATCAGCTCCAGGTCTTGTTTTTGCTGACTGTATAGAGCGTCTCCATCTTTGGCTTCAGAGAATATAATCAATCTGATTTCGGTATTGCCCATCTGGTGATGTCCATGTGTAGAGTCGCCTCTTGTGTTGTTGAAAAAGAGTGTTCTCTTGACAAAACTGTATTAGCCTTTGTCCTGCTTTGTTTTGAACTCCAAGGCCAAACTTATCTGTTGTTCCTTTTATCTCTTGACTCCCTACTTTAGCATTCTAGTTCCCTATAATGAGAAGAACATCTTTCTTTGGTGTCATTTTGTAGAAGGTGTTGTAAGTCCTCATAGAAATGATCAATTTCAGTCTGTTCAGCATCGGTGGTTGGTGTGTAAACTTGGATTATTGTGATGTTGAAAGGTCTGCTTTGGATTCTGTCACATACAGCACTGGTGGTACCTGTCTGTCATGGGTTTGGAGGGAAAGTTCCATCCTATGGGGAGTGGAAGGCGGGACATCAGGGGGGAGGAGCTGGACTGTATATATATTTGGAGCTGATGTGGAGAGGAGTTGTTGGAGTCTGTGTGTCAGACTGGGTACAACTGTTTGTCAGTTAGTACATACCTGATAGGTTCAGGTTTCTATCTAGGTAGCCAGAACTGATAGGTTCAGGGTCTGTGCGTTACCTTAAAGTGTTCCGTGGGAACCAAGCTGTTGTATGTGTGTGATTAGGACTATGCCACGTTCCAGTTTCCTATTTACCTGATTCTTTTATTTACCCTGTGTGTTGTTTCAATAAACCTTGTTCTTTTATTTATTAAAATCCATTCCTGGTCTGTGTGACTCCTTATAGGGAATGGTTGGTGGCAGCATAATTACAGGGTGGGATACTCCAGTAGGTCTGGGGTTGCCACATTGATTGGTGTCCAGCGGGTGGGATACGACTGGTCCAGTTGTCCAGTGGTCCAGCAAAGCCTTGGCAAGTGTGCCCAGAGCAAGGGGGGTCTAGTCAGGGAAAATCTGAGGGCGCGTAGGTAATCTTCTAGGCTTACCTCACGGGGAGGTAGGCTAGTGGAAGAACGTGCAAACTCAGATTGGGGGGACTAGATTAGGGAGCTCTGAGGCAACCCATTTTGGCGGGAAAGGGCTGAGGCAAAGCTGTGTGAAGTAACAGTGATCTAGCCTGTCTGCTGAGAGGCCTAGCAGAGGGGGTGGATTCTACCTGGCAACAGTTGCAAGTTGGTGCTGAAGGAACAGCAGCAGTCTATAGAAGGCTGTTTCTGAGGCAAAAGGAAAAAAGTCGTCGTTTTATTTTGAGGCGTGACTTTTGAAGGCAGCCTGTTCTGGGGGGATTATGCCCTTGACTCGAAGCCAAATGGCAGAAATGGGGGAAGTGAGAGAACCACAGGGAGACCAAGGTTCTGAGAACTGACCTCAGAACTCAGAAGAATGCTCCTAGCCCAACAGCATGAACTGAGGGTGAGGGAAATGGAGGAAAGGGAAAGAGAGAAACGGAGACAATTTGAAATGGAAAGGGAAGAGAAACAGGAAAGGGAAAGGGAGAAACAAAGACAATTTGAGTTAGAAAAAATGGCGTTTGAGCTGAAGAAGCTGGAGATAATGAGTAGAAATAGTAATAACAATAATAATGAGGGGAACCCAGGGAATGGGGAAGGCAGCCTGTCTAAAACTGACCTGAAGAAATTCCCTGTGTACCACAAGGGAGATTGCCCTGAGGTGTTCTTTTCCCTCGTGGAAAGAGCGTTTGTGGACTTCTCAGTGAGGGAAACTGAGAAGATGACCATTATGCGATCTTTAATCAGTGGCAGCCTGGCAGAAGTCTATGCAGAGATGCCAGTGGAACTGCTGAAGGACTTCGCTGAGTTTAAAAAACTGGTGTTTGCCCGGCATGGGATAAATGCTGAACAGCTGAGGCAAAGATTCAGGTCACTCACAAAAAAACCAGAGCAGACTTTTACCCAAGTGGGGGCCCAACTGGTGAGGTTGCTAGAGAAATGGCTGTCTCAGGAGGGGACAGAGACCTTCCAGCAGCTCAAAGACCTGATAGCGCTGGAACAATTTTATTCAGTCCTGCATGGGGAACTAAAGTTCCATGTGAGGGAGAGGAAACCTAAATCGGTGACAGAAGCGGCAGAGATCGCAGATTTTATTTACCAAATAAGGAAGCCCTTAGGTGCTGAGGGGAAATCTGTGGGTAAGCCCAAAGAAACCTACAGCAGGTACTCTCAGGGACCAGGGAAAAACCAGCAAGGGGGAGGGGCCCATGTTGAAGGGAAGCCCTCGGACATGAAACCACCAAGACCTCAGATTTTGGAGGGAAAACCAAAACCAGATGAGAAAGACTCCAAGTACAGCAGAAAATGTTATTTCTGTCAAGGAAAGGGCCATCTAATCTCAGAGTGTGAGAAATTAAAGCAGCTAAAGGGAAATTTGCCTCATGATTTGAGTGGAACCAAGCCAAAAGCTGTGTTCTGTGTCCAGACAGAGCAAAGCTCCTTGCCACTGAGGGAGCCTGTTACCATGGCTACTCAATCTGGAACAGTTACATCTGCTGATCAGGCTGAGGAAAATGGTCCTCTTGTGGAGGTCAAGCGCTGCTTACTAGTGAGGACAGATTCGCAATTGTTTGAGACCGCAGGGGTGGACGTAGGAATACTTGACCATCAGTACAGGGGGCTAAGGGATACTTGTTCCCAGGTGACCCTGTGCCATCCAGACATTATTCCTAGGAAGTATATAATCCCAAATGAGAGCCTGAAGGTGGCAGGGATTGAGGGGCAGGTGATCTCACTGCCAGTAGCTGAGGTACCTGTGAGCTTTCAAGGCTGGAGGGGAGTTTGGCGTCTAGCGATTTCATCGACTCTGCCAGCAGCCGTGCTCGTGGGAAATGACCTGGCTGAACATGTGAAATGGGTGCTAGTGATTACACGCTCACAAGCTACCACGGGGACAGTTCAGGGGGGTACTGAAGAGCCCGAGGTTGAAGCAGATGAGGGTAGTCCCGAAGCCGTGGTAGAAACCTTAACCACAGACAACAAATTTGGCCAAGAGCAAAAGGCAGACGCCACTCTCCGAAAGTGTTTTGAAAAGGTGACAGACACCCAGCTAACACCTGAAACCCCAGCGAGATTTCGCGAGAAAAAGGGAATTTTATATAGAGAGACCCTGATGAATATCTCAAAAGGGGGAGATGGGATCAGAAGTCAGCTAGTGGTACCTGAAAAGTATCGCCCCATGATCTTACAAAGGGGGCACTCTGACATGTTTGCTGCGCACTTAGGGGTGAACAAAACACAGCAGAGAATCACACAAAATTTTTACTGGCCTGAAATAGGGAAGCAGATCAAGGAGTTCTGTAAACAATGTGATGTGTGTCAGAGGCAGGGGAATAACCGTGACAGGACCAAAGCAAAGTTGTGCCCTTTGCCTGTGATTGACACCCCGTTCAAATGTATAGGAGTGGATATTGTGGGACCTTTGCCCAAGGCCACAAAGAGGGGGAACCGGTTCATTCTCACCATTGTGGACCATGCCACGAGGTACCCCGAAGCCATTCCCTTGACTAACATTGAAACTAACACAGTGGCAGATGCCTTGGTGGGGTATATGTCCAGGATGGGATTTGCCTCAGAAATAATCACAGATTTGGGCACCTCGTTTACATCAAAGCTCATGAAACGGTTATGGCAAATCTGTGGAATTAAACACAAGGAAACCACTGCCTATCACCCCGAAAGTAATGGGTTAATGGAGAAGTTCAATGGGACTCTGATGCGCATGATTAGGGCTTACTTGGCAGAGAATCCAAACAATTGGGACCAGAAGCTGCAATCCCTTTTGTTTGCTTATCGATCAGTGCCCCAAGCCAGTACCGGGTTCAGTCCGTTTGAACTTTTGTTTGGGAGAAAAGTAAGAGGTCCACTTGATTTAATCAAACAAAATTGGGAGCAGATCACCCAGGATGACCCACAAGATGTTGTGACGTACATAGACACTTTAATGAATGACCTGAAGAGAAACCTAGAGCTAGCAGCAGAAAACCTGCAAGCTCAGAAGGTCAGGCAGAAAACCTGGTATGACCAGAAAGCCAGGGAGAGGCACTTTAACCCAGGGGAGGAAGTGCTTTGGCCTAGGCCCTGCAAAGAGAACAAACTGCAGCTCAAATGGGCAGGACCATACAGGGTCATTTCCAAGATGTCGGATCTGAACTACCTTATAGAATGGGAAGATCACCTGAAACACCTGGAGATAGTGCTGCAGAGGTTAAGTACAGCAGGGCTAACAGTAAAGGCAAGCAAGTGTCAGCTGGGTAGCCCAGAAATAAAATACTTGGGTCACATAGTAGGGGGAGGAGTGATCAAACCCCTAGAGGCCAAGATAGAAGCCGTTCGTGATTGGCCCAGACCCAACACCAAGAAAAAAGTCAAATCATTTCTTGGGTTGGTGGGCTACTACAGAAAGTTCATCCCGAGGTTTAGCGAGATGGCGACTCCGCTGACCGATCTGACGCGGAAGAAGACTGATGACCGCATCCAGTGGACCAGCGACTGTGAGGAGGCGTTCCAGAGGTTGAAGGAGGCGCTCGTCCATTATCCAGTGCTGCGTGCTCCTGACTTCGACCGGGAGTTCATCATCTACACCGATGCGTCTAACAGCGGGGTAGGAGCAGTTCTTTGCCAGGAGGATGAAAATGGTGACCAGCATCCAGTGTCCTACCTGAGTAGGAAACTCCAGAAAGGTGAGAGACATTTGGCAACCGTGGAAAAGGAGTGCCTGGCCATAGTATACGCGATTCAGAAGGCCAAACCTTACATCTGGGGAAGACATTTTGTTCTGTGCACTGACCACTCACCACTGCAGTGGTTAAAGACAATGAAAACCCATAATAGTAAACTTATGAGGTGGGCTTTAAACCTGCAAGATGTTGACTTCGAAGTGAAGGTGGTCAGAGGGTCAATGAACTGTGTTGCTGACGCCTTGTCAAGAAGACCCGACGAGTGAAGACGGCGAAGAAACCATGGACTGTGTATATTTTGGTGACCAAAAGTTAAATGTACCTGTTTATTGAACAGGCTTGGTTTGTATTAATAAAGGTAACTTAATGTATTGCAAATATTAATGTTTAAATGCATAATTGATATGTTTGACCTAGAGTGAGTAAGTATGGGATTGTGTTATAATGTATAACTGTTTTTGTGTTTTGATCCTGGTTGTTTTTTGGAGAAAAGCACTTTAGCTTTTCCCCCGCAAAACAACTTATAAAGAGGGGAGGTGTCACATACAGCACTGATGGTACCTGTCTGTCATGGGTTTGGAGGGAAAGTTCCATCCTATGGGGAGTGGAAGGCGGGACATCAGGGGGGAGGAACTGTACTGTATATATATTTGGAGCTGATGTGGAGAGGAGTTGTTGGAGTCTGTGTGTCAGACTGGGTACAACTGTTTGTCAGTTAGTACATACCTGATAGGTTCAGGTTTCTATCTAGGTAGCCAGAACTGATAGGTTCAGGGTCTGTGCGTTACCTTAAAGTGTTCCGTGGGAACCAAGCTGTTGTATGTGTGTGATTAGGACTATGCCACGTTCCAGTTTCCTATTTACCTGATTCTTTTATTTACCCTGTGTGTTGTTTCAATAAACCTTGTTCTTTTATTTATTAAAATCCATTCCTGGTCTGTGTGACTCCTTATAGGGAATGGTTGGTGGCAGCATAATTACAGGGTGGGATACTCCAGTAGGTCTGGGGTTGCCACAGATTCGTATTGAAATATTTCTATCATTTTTGAGACTGTATCCCAGTACAGTTTTCCCACTCTTGTGTTGACTATGAAGGCTACTCTATTTCTTCTACGAGATTCTTGCCCACAATAGTAGATATGATAATAATCTGAATTGAATTCACCCATTCCCGTCCATTTTAGTTCACTGATGTCCAGATGTCAATGTTTATTCTTGCCATCTCCTGTTTGACCACATCCAGCTGACCAAGGTTCATAGATCTTACATTCCAGGTTCCTATGCAGTATTTTTCTTTGCAGCATCGGACTTTCCTTTCACTTCCAGGCGCGTCCACAGCTAAGCGTCCTTTCAGCTTTGGCCCAACCACTTCATTAGCTCTGGAGCTACTTGTACTTGTCCTCAGCTCTTCCTCAGTAGCATGTTGGACGCCTTCCGACCTGAGGGGCCCATCTTCCAGCATCGTATCTTTTAGCCTTTTGTTTCTGTTCATGGGGTTTTCTTGGCAAAGATACTGGAGTGGCTTGCCAATTCCTGCCCCAGGTGGATCGTGTTTAGTCTGAACTCTCCACTATGACCTGTCTGTCTTGGGTGTCCCTGCACAGCATAGCCCATTGCTTCTCTGAATTACTCAAGTCCCTTTGCCACGACAAGGCAGCAATCCGTGAAGGGGAGCATCCAAGTTATACACCCACAAATTGGGTTCTCCCAGGAAACTGCCCTTTATCAACTGGCTTGGAGAAACCCAATCTTCACCAAACTTGGAGGGATTGTAGAGGAGAGTAAGGGGAAGCTTCTCTACAATTTTGGTGTCTCTGGGTGCTGGGGGGGCATTTTATAGCCTGACAAATCAAATACTGCTAAAATTCATTGATTGATATTCATTAGGGGCATTGATTTATATGAAATACAAATTGATGAATGAATGATTTTTGAACAAATTTGGTGATTTATTTTTTAATTCATGCCCATCTCTATTCCCTATGTCTATCCTATCTCATATTGGACCCTATCTAACAGACTCCTGGTTGACCACAGATGCAATCTACAGTGGTGCCCCACATAGCAACATTAATCCATTCCGGATTAATCGTCGCTATCTGGAATTGTTGCTAAATGGAACTAAAAACCCCATAGGAACACATTAAACTTCATTTAATGTGTTCCTATGGGGCCCAAACTCACCGTTCAGTGAAGATCCTCCATAGCGCCGCCATTTTCGCCGCTTTGGTAAGCGAGGGCAGCACGCGAAAATGCTTCTGGCGGCCATTTTGGAACTGCCGATCAGCTGTTCTGAAAACATCGCAATGTGAAGATCGGTAAGCGAAACACTTACCGATCATCGCAATGCGATGTCTGCCCATTCAGAACATTGCATTCGCGATCCCAAAAAATAGATCGCTATGCGGATTCGTCATTAAACGGTGTGCTCGTTATGCGAGGCACCACTGTAATTTGTTATAGTTACATTCTATGCAAATACCACATTCTGCTCCTAACAAACACATTATAAACATCCACATACACATAAATATATACATTCTTTGTTGCATAAATATCATCAGTAGTGGACCCATGAACAAGCAATCTCAAAAATGTCCTGTCCTCAACAACCCTTCTCAGTTCTTGTAAACTGAAGCCTGTGGCTTGCTTTCAGGAGTTAATAGATCTTGTATTTTATCTTCCTCTTTTTCTGCTGCCTTCAACCTTTCCCAGCATTATCATCTTTTCCAAAGAATCTTGCTTTCTCATTTGTACCTAAAGTACAATTGTCTCAGTTTCATCATTTTTGCCTCCAGAGACAGTTCAGGCTCAAGGACCCACTTGTTTATTTTTCTGATGGTCCAGAGTATCTACAAAACAATATTTCAAATAAATCATTTCCCCCCCCCCCTATCAGCTTTCTTTACATCCAGCTTTCACACCCGTACACAATGATCAGAAATACAAAAACGTGAATGATCATGGTCTTGGTCTCCAATGACTCATCCTTACAATTGTTGATCTCTTCTAATTCCTTCATTGCTGCCCTCCCGCATTTTAGTCTTTTTCTGATTTCTTGACTGCAGTCTCAAATTGGATTAATGATCGAAACAAAGTATAGAAAATCTTTAGCTATTTCAATTTCTGCAGTCCTGCCTTGGCCCTTTTTTTCCCTTTCACTTAAATCATTTCAAGTTACTGCTGCTTTCTACCAGTAAAATGGTGTCATCTGTGTATCTTAAATTATTGATGTTTCTTCCACCAATTGTCACTCCTCCTTCATCTGAGTCTAATCCAGCTTTCCATATGATATGTTTTGTGTAAAGGTTTAACAGGTACACAGAACATATCATAATTAAGGAGTACAATAAGTCATGCAATTTTCCAACTATTTCCTCTTTAAGAATGTCTGTGTGTCTCCAACAGTAAGCTGTAAAGAGGTTTTTATTAACATTCCATGCATAATGTGATTTTTGATTGATCAAGAGTAATATTACTAGCCTGTGTATGACACCGTGGTTGGTGTTATGTTTTGGATAAAGTGACATTGGACACAGGCTAGGAAACAAGATCAGCATTTATCAAGGGACTTGTTTCCTTTGGCTAATTCAACATGCTCCCCTTTTCAGCTTTCCAGTATGAGGCTCAAAGGGCTCACTGTATGTGCAATGAGATGGGTAGGGACTTGGGAAGGAAGGAAACACTAGTTGTGTTCTTGTTGATAGATCAATTGGGTTAGGGATGGACAGACCAGTCAGTTTTGCTTTACCTACTTGTACAGTGCCTTGTAGCTCTTATGTGCCTAGCAGTTGGAAATGAGCTTACTGGGGCAAAGCAAAGCAAAACAAAGCAAAATAAAGGTGGCAACCTTAAAAATTAAACAATATAAATATGAGTATATAGATGGGCATTTAAAAACAGACTTTTAAGACCTGAAGTCCAAAGGCAAGTATGTCATATTTTTCTACCTTAGATTTTTTTTTAAAAAATATATACATTATTTCTGTCCTGTTATGTGTGTGCGTGTGCGTACATGTGTGTGTACGTGTGCGTGCACACACACATTTTTGGGTGATCCCAGAGAAAAGGGGCTAGAATTCTCACTACGACTGGGTTCTGGGGATACTCCGAAGGCCGCCCCATGTTCCACATTTACAGACAGAAATACCATATTTTCCATTTATAACACGTCCCCGTTTATAAGACACCCCTCCTACTTTTCTAACCCCAAAATTAAGAAATCTTAGCTTTGAGTATTCAGCCTCTGGGCTCAGAACACTGGGACATTATGAGTCCCTGTTGAATTTGAGCATTGCCTACAGCTCCATCTCCAATGACGTATGTTCCAATTGGTTTGTTCAGCATCAGCTGATGTCAGTTCCATAAGGCTTGTGATTGAAGGAAGCTAAGTCTCCTGATTATAGGAAGCTAAGATTCGTGACTGAATGAAGCTTGTTTACAGAGGCAAGGTATGTGCCATTTTGTTCTCTCCTCAGATATTTCAGCTTACTTCTGTGTAAAAGACACCCCTCAATTTTTAATGTAATGATTTTAGGAAAAAAGTAGCGTCTTATACATAGAAAAATATGTGTATAGTCAACAGGTATATTTAACACAACTTGTGGTTGTGTCAACATCAGCCTCTGAGGGTTTTAGTTCAGTTTCACTGGATGTCTCCTTTATCTTAACATCAGTTATGTTTGGAGTCCAACTCTCATTTATTGGCAATGGGTTCTCCTGCTGGAGTCCAAGATAGGATGCATATGTTGGGAAAGAAACTTTTCCCATTTACTCTTCCAAAGGTTTTCCTTGCTTATCCAGTCCCAGTCGTCTGGTAACTCTCTCATAGATGTTCCACCATCTCCTTCTCCTTTCTCCCTCTCTTCTCCCTTTATTTTCTCCTACCCTCTTGACCCCTCCTCTTCTACCTTCTGTTCTTTCTGGATTCCGATTCAGCAGCTCAAAATATAATCTGATGGATTGACGCAAAGGCTGCCTAATTTGACATGGGTCTGAATCTGAATCTCAGTTTGGAAATCCAAATCTTTATGCCTCCCATTGATAATCATTAGAAATAGAGAAATATAATTTTTCCTCGACTGGTAAAAACTAGATGAATTTTATGGGCATTGTATCCCATGCAGGGCTCATCCTGAGCTCTCTATTTATCCTTATGTGTTGGATGGTAGAATGTCATGTGCTACACAATGTATCTTGTATGCCTTCAAACTACAGTGGACCCTCTACTTACGGAATCAATCCATTTTTGAATGGTGGCTGCAAGTCGAAAAGTCTGTAGGTCGAGTCTCCATTGACCTACAATGCATTGAAAACCAATTAATCCCGTAACAGACCGTTTTTGTTCCATTTTGGTTTTTTTCTGGTCTGTAGGTCGATTGTCAGGCTGCAAGTCGAATCTCAATTTTGCAGCCAGAGAAGTCTGTAACTCTAAAAGTCTGTAAGTCGAGCCATCCACTGTAGCCTAGTTCCCTCAGGTGTCATGGGGAACACTATTATTTTGTCAGTGCTGTAGCAAGGTTCAGTCCTGGTCAACTTCTGTATATGGTATAAGGAAAGGGTGCCATCTTTTCCTTTGCCATCATCAGGAAAGTGTCTTGGACTGTCCCTGAACACCAGGTCACACCTCACAGGTGTTCCTCTACTGTGGGTTATTGCCTGTCACAAATATCTCAACATCCCAACGTTTCAGAGGAAAACACACTAAGAGCAACATAGTCCTCATTGTCTACTGAGTATACGCGTAGAATCAGGACCAAAACTACAGGAGGAGACTGTGGAGGTGGAAGGGAGCAAGTACCTTTCCATAATTAAAGGGCAATGATTAATTTGGGCTGATCCATCATGCTTTTTTTTTCAGCTGGCACAGTTCCAGGTTCTGAGCCTCAAATCCAACGCCTGCCCCAGTTCTCCCACACGGCAGCTCCAGTGATATATCTTCTTCCCACACCCTATTGGTGGCAGTTGCACTCTGTGCATCTCTAGCAACATACTCACAGCTCCATATGGAAAGCAACGTTGGCCTTCCCACTGTTTCTTTCCTGTTTGCCAGAGAAAACAGCTTAGAAGAGCAAGTCTAGCCAATTGCCATATGCCTCCCTGAACCTCTGACGTGGGTGGAAAAAGAGGAAGAGTAAAAGGGATGAACTCATGGAGAACAGGATACAAGGATCTTCATTTCGAAACTGATTTAAAATCTTGCAAGGGAAGAAGGAGGAAGATCTCTCCTGTTAATAATTTTGATAAAAATAGACATGGGATGGGGAATTAAGCAGTTCCACATGGGTTTATTAAAAACTTGTTGGTGACAAGGCAAAGAATGGGTGAGCCAACTCAATACAGCTGTTACTGGAATTATACTCTTTTTATTTTCAATGAGGCTGGAGGAGAACTGATGCCCTATTTTTAGTGTGGGCTGGTCAGGAGAACAACATTTGAGTTAGGAATGTACTGAAAAGCAGGACAGAATTACTAGTGATGTGCATTGGATTTTGTCAAATTGCAAATTTAAGACCAAATCAACCTGATTGAGAACAGTCTGTATGGGGTCTGGATCACAGTGGAACTGTGAACCAAAGTGAAGGAAATAACTGGAGCACAGATCAAATCAGATGGGGCATAAATCACGTAGCTCCTTTCCTTTCCTGTGCAAATCTGATGTCCTTCCATTAGTTGCCTGAAATCTGATAGGTTCACTGTCCCGTTTGAGGTCTATCATGTCTCTGAATTTCATGTATATCATTGCAAAAATAAACATTAGAGCTATTTTGGGTCCCCCCCCGCCAGTGTACTGACTTTACAAAATTCAGAAATCAATTTGAATCTGAATCACAAATCAAATCAGGTGGGCATGAATTGTTCCATGTCAAACTGAGACATATTTTGAAACCCCTGATTGCCCTGAAAATTGTATTGGGGGACTTATTCACAGCCCTAGTAATTACAGAATGATGCGATTGCAAAATTGATCAAATTGTCCTCAATACCCTCCTTTCCAATTTTAAGCCAAAATCTTCTCAGTTTTAAACTTAAGCTTCTCAAGCAAGATCTTTCAATCCAGTTGCACTTCTTGATCATATCAAAATTCCTATAAAAGTTTCAGATCAACAGATTTCTGTAGTCTTGCCTCAGATTTGTCATGTGTTTTGTGGGGCATAAGCCAGGAGCCTGTGGATCAGGCATGGTTTCTCTCCCTGATGAACTACTGGGGTTGCTTTTTAAAGGATGGAGCCACAGAAACACATAGAAGCAAAGAACCCCTTAACAGAAAAATTGCATCACATAATACGTTCATTTCTATGGTACAACATAATGATATATTATGCAATATACTGTAGCCCTCTTCAGGCTTTAAAGAATGCAATTTATTCAATATGCTTAGAATGTGATAGTGGTATCACATGAGTAAAGATGGGTCTGAACAGGAGACTTTCCTGCTCATGTGTAGGTTCTGCAAGAAAGAACCCGTGAGTATGTTATACCTCTTCAGGGTCATCACTGCTCACATACGAAAGGAACATCAGAAACAGCCAGGCTTGCTTTTCCATTCTAAGAGAGCTGAAGAAACTGCTTCTTATAATGCCTGAATAGGGCTCTTCAGTCTAGATTGCCCTTGATGGAAATAAGTCTCCAAGTGTGAAGGCAAGAGGAGAAGGGGATGACAGAGGATGAGATGGTTGGACAGTGTCATTGAAGCTACCAGCATGAATTTGACCCAACTCCAGGAGGCAGTGGAAGCCAGGCGGGCCTGGTGTGCTCTGGTCCATGGGGTCATGAAGAGTCAGACACGACTAAATGACTAAACAACAAACAATGGAAGAAGGATCATCTGTTGCATGGGCAGTCACCAGTGTATGACAATGGAGAAAAGCTGGTCTGGTAGCAAGCAAACTTTTGTCCCCCTCCCTGTCTCCACATCCTGGCCTCATGGGCTTTACACATCTGGGCTCCAGAACACAGATGGGGCAGAGTAACATATCCTGAGAGCCATTGCTGTTCTTTCCCCCTCCTCATTGCTGGTGGTCCGTGTGTATCTGTGTGTGTAGGCAAGGTGAGGTGGAAGCAAGGAGAGGTAAGGCAATTCCATTGTGCTTGGTTATCTTTTTAAAATATATGTGTTTGAAATGTGTGCTAAGCTTGTCATTCTAAGCTTGTAATCCTACACTAACATATCAAACATTAAGTTCAGCTGAACTCAACCGGACTTGCATTTCAGTAAACATACATGAAACTTCACTGTAAATCTCCAGCAGACAGGTCATGTGCTAGTTTACAAATAGTGTACAGAGTTTGTAATGCAAATGAGGTGCATAGATGGGCAGACAAATGCACAAAAGCACATAGATACACAGTATCTATCTACTTCATGTGTCTGATGTTTGTATGAGAGAGGGAGATTACATTTTAGCATCATTTGGTGAAATGTGCTAAAATCAATGACACTGGCAATGTCATATTGCAAAGAATCTGATTTACACGAAATATGTTTGCGTGTCTCACTGTCACACTGGTGACACTCATATGACTGTATAAGAGAATTGAAAGATATAATAATACATAATAAAAAAGAGAGTATGGGAAGCAATGTTACTTCCTGTCTTCACTTCCTTGAAAGTGTGTGTGTGTGTGTGTGTGTGTGTGTGTGTGTGTGTGTGTGTGTGTGTGTGTGTGTGTGTGTGTGTGTGTGTGTGTGAGAGAGAGAGAGAGAGAGAGAGAGAGAGAGAGAGAGAGAGAGAGAGAGAGAGAGAGAGAATGGGGTAAATATGCCCCCTAGAGAATTTTAAATGTAACTTTTTCCATCTTTGCTCAGGAGTGAGCGCCGCTGAACTCAATAGTACTTATACAGTATTTGAATAGACATGTATAGAATTAATTACTATTAAGAATACTATTAAGAAAACTTCTCATACTTACATTTGGTTTCCAAGCTCCTGGCGACAGGTTTTGAGGCAGAGGTAAGCAAGGTGAGGTGGAGACAAGGCAGAGGTGAGGCAAGGCAGGGTGGAGGTGAGGTGAAAGCAAAGTGAGCCAGAGTGAGATCATTGAGGCAGAGGTGAGGCAAGGCAAGGCAAAAGTCAAGCAGAGGTCAGGCAAGTCAAGGTAAGAAGAGGTGAGGCAAAGAGGAGATGAGGCGAGGCAGAGGTGAGGTGAAGTGGAAGTGAGGCAAAGTGAGGTGTAGGTGAGAAAGAGCTGACATGAGACAGAAGTGGAGGTGAGGCAAGGCAGAAGCGAGATGAAGCAGAATTGAGCAAAGGCAGAGGTGAGGTGAGGCAGAGATGAGGCAAAGCAAGGTAGAGGTGAGGCAGATGTGAAGTTGAGGTGGGGTGAGGCAGAGGTAAGGCAAAGCAAGGTGGTGGAAAAGGGAGACAGAGGTGAGGTCAGGCAGACAGAGAGGTGAGACCAGGTGAGGTGAAGGCAAGGAGAGGTGAGGCCAATGAAGAGGTGAGGCAGAAAGAGAGGTGAGAAGGACACAGAGGAGGTTAGAGGCAGATGCAGAGGAGGGGTCTGTAGAAGAACTGGCCTTTCACAAGAGAATTTGCAGATATGATCTCACCAGGCAAAGTGAGGCAGAGGTGAGATGGGGCAAGGCACCGCTGAGGTGAGGAGAGGCAGAAGCAAGGCTAGGCAGAGGTCAGGCAAGGCGTTTTAGAGGCACAGAGGTGTGGTGTGGCAGAAGCAAGGCAAGGAGCAGGGAGGCAGAGGCAGAATGAGCTAGACACAGAGATGAGGCAAGGTAAAGGCAAGATGGAGGCAAGGTGAGTCCTCTGAGTCCCCCTCGCCTTGCCTCATCTCACTTTTCAATGATTCTTTACTTGTGGATTTTGTCAGAGAGGTGGATCAGATGACCCTTGAACGTCTTTAATGTTTAAAGTTCTCTCCATCCCCTCTTCTGGTGAAAATGCAGTGAAAGTAGCTAACTTTCCCCCTGAAGAACTGTATGTATGCATTCATTGAAACATTTGTGCACAGCCCCATATGTACTGCTCTCTACATATGCTGAGTCTTTCCACATGTTTAATAAATATACATGGTTCATCCTGCCATCATTGTGTGGTTCAATACTCCCTCCCTCCAATTTACATACATGGTATTGAAGTAGGAACCAGAACATAGACATGTTAGGTGAGGCAGTCATACCCCCAAAAGTAACTTTTACAAGCACCACCAAGAACACACAGTACGGGCTATGGAAGGAATGAAAGAAGCTTATGCATATGGACATTTTATGTGTAGCTTAGAAGCATTGGCTGCCCCTACCTTTACACAGCATATGTTTAAGACAATTTAAGAATCATGTGCAGGTAGGAAATTGGAATCACCTGGAAAACCGCTAAAGCCATTCTCCAAGCAAAGTAAGAACCTATTAGCATGGCAGCCTACTTAGAGGAAGTTCAGCCATAGGAAATAATACCTGGGACTGGCTATTTCCACACTTTCTTGCCCTGTTTATGCTCTTTTGAAGCTTCAGTCAGCAATGCTGCCGTCAAAGTATTATAGACTTATAAGTTATGCTTGTTACTATTTTTTAAAAAAGATAGCTGGCGTGGTTTAGTGCCATTTAGGGCACTTCCTGAACTGAAATCTGGAAAATCTGAGAATTTTGATTTTTAAATTAAGTCTTTGTGTTTGCGGTGCTTGCAGATTTCTATCATATGGGAATATTCTTGTATTGCTGTTTTCTGTTCCTGGATACTATTAACATCAACGTTGCAATTCCTTCTGCCAACCCCACTTCCATATCTTCCCCGTTAACTCAAATTTCAAATTCTATCCCAAACTAGACAGGGCCTCTTAATTCCAAGCAGGTGGCTTGGAACCCTCCAAGTTCAGATAAGACCTGCATATCTGGATTTCCTGATAGCAGAGGGTCTTTAATCAGTCACCTTCCCATTCTGAAGCTTATAAGACGCATTGTTTTTTCCTCACTCTGACCACCCCAGCATGAAATGTCTGACCTTCAAAATGCAGCAATGTTGCACAATAGAACAACTTTGCTATTGTGTAATTTGGAGGCAGCAATATGATGTGTGTTACTATGCCAACTAAGATTACAAGAGAGATTTGTAAAAAGCTTCAGAGAATCAAGGAGGCAGAGATACTTGTTTAAATATCATCATAATATTTTACATTCGTGTAATTTTACAATGTAGGTTTCAGAGGCAAAATGGATTTTTCTCCATATATGTGTTCTTATTATCAAAAATATAAATCAAAATTCATTATTAGTGAATTCACTTTTCATCAGTGAGTTTTTTTTTTTTTTGCTTTGTTTCCCTCGTCTGCTACCTGTAGCACAAGATATGTTAGGATTATTTAGCATTTATTGGAAGAGCACAGAGGCTTTTTGCTGAACCGGTGACTATTGAAGAGAAATAATAGTGGTTTAGGTATCTGGCTGTGGACCCAGAGGTTGAGATTTTGATTCCTCCCACAAGTAGAGCCAGCCTATATGGCCTTGGGCAAAGCTGCACAGTCTGAGGGCACCCGCCAGAAGCGGGAAATGGTAAACCACTTCTAAGTATTCTTTACCTGAAAAACCCTTAAAAGGGTTGTCATAAGACAGAATTGATTTGATGGCACATGTTTATTATTAAGACAAAAACCTACTGCTCACTACCATGTCCCCTCAGAAATAAGACAGGGTCTTATATTAATTTTTGCTTCAAAAACACATTAGGGCTTATTTTCAGGGGATTTTTTTTCATGTACAACAATCTACATTTATTCAAATACAGTCATGTCATCTTCTTCTGGTTGCCACACAATGGTGGAGGGTAGGGTGTCACTTAACTAGGGCTTATTTTGGGGGTAGGGCTTATATTACGAGCATCACGAAAAATCATACTAGGGCTTATTTTCAGGTTAGGTCTTATTTTTGGGAAAACAAGGTATCTAAAAGGAATGGATTTAGGATAGTGTGGAAAAAAGGTTCTTAAGTGGTTACTACAGCCAGCTTCTATATTTGCAAGTTTGTAGCTCTGTCCAGCAAGAACAGCAAGAATAAATAAGATTTTTTTTTTCCAAGAAGGAAAAGATGTGAGTATATAGATAGAAAGAGGAAGGAAACATAAGAATACCAATATACAGACACAAACTCAAGAAACACATGTGTAGGAGACTGGCTTGATGCCGCGACGAAACAGCAGCAGGAGGATGGAGCTCTGTCCCCTGGGCTGAATTCTGACCTGTTTGGGACACCCCAGGGTGTCAAAACCACCCCGAAGAGGTGGTGAACTGGGGGGGGGGAGCCTGTTGATCATGGGGGGGGGGACAGCGGTCATCTCCGTTTGATCCAGGAAACTCCCTAATCAGCCAACGGCAGAAACAAGCAGCTAGAAAGCTTGCTTTCAAGTCGTTGGCAGCCGGCAATAAGAGAAGCAACAATCAGCTATTCAAGATCAGTGTTATTATCGGGTGAGATATATTTTCACAACTAATTGCTTATGATTACCCCTGGAGAAGACAATTCCTATATACAGAAAAAAGAATTTCCTATCAATCTCATCAATCATAGAGCAGCAGAAAATCTGGAGAGAGGGATAGTTGATGCAAAGAAAATAATTTAAAGATTAATGGGACATTAACTACTAATTTAAATACATTTCAAATATACTTTAAGAATATTATAATTTGGCATAAATATTAAGAAATTTAATCGTAAGTTATTACTAGTTAAGTCTGGAGTTATCTTATGTTTTTACTACTTGAAGTCTTTTGGCATAATGCCCAGAACAGAGACCTTGAGCACTCTACTGCTGTTTAAAGCTTGGAAACCTGTTTTTTTATTATTATTTTTTGATTTTTTTCATGCCTGGCTGGAACATAGACAAATTAACCCTAAAGTGGATCTTTTTAAACTGTACTTTGGGAATTAGTATATTGGGCCAAAGTGAACTTTTTGGAACCACCTCCAGGGACTTGGAATTCCAGTTTTGGCCGATGCAGAATTGTGGGAACTAGGCTTCCAGGACATGGATACAAACACTGAATTGGACTGTGATATTTGAACCTAGGTTCAGGCCTATTTGGCCAAAGTAGATCCTCTGAAACTGACCTGGGAGCTGGAAGTGTTTGTGTTTGACTAGCTGGCGTAAACCTGTGGGAATTAGGCCATCAGGCCGTGGATGCAACCATTGCATTGTACCTTGATACTTTTGGGGTTTAAATCTGTTTAGCTGGCATCAATTTGCCAGGGATCAATAAGGACACAGATACAATCATCGAACTGGACTGTGAGACTTGGGGGCTTCGAATCTTGGCTTAAGCTCTTGGGCAGCTGGAAGAGAATGGCACAAAAAGGACAATTTGGGGATGAAACAAAATCTAACCTTCAAAAAATACTAGAAATAGTGAGATCCCACTACCAAGAGACAAAATTATTCAATGAACATCTGAAGAATTATAGTCAACAAGAGACAGGGAATAACGAAGAAGGAAATGAGAGTGTGCTGTATGATGTATGCCAATCAAAAGAGGAGCTGGAGGAAATTAATGGGAAAAACCTAAGAGAGACAACTTCAGTCTTGGATCTGAGGAGAGTATTAAGGGAAGACAAGGGGAGAAAATCAGCAAAATAAATTTTTTAAAAGCCTGGAAGATCTACTAAATATAGACCAAGTGCATAAAGATCTAGTGGAGATAAATCAGATACACAAAATGGTTTCAGAGGGCATGAAAGATGGCAGAATGCTTAGGGAGACAGAAACAAAAAGTGAAAAAAGAGAAATAAGAGAGGGAATTACTTAGAAAGATGAAAAAGGGAAAAATAGGAAAGGGGCCCTTAATGTTAAAAAACATGTATATATTTAACTTCGGGAATTGTAAAGGAGCATATCATTTACAGTATATTAAAAAGGAGAGTTAAACTGAAATAAGGGAGCTTTAACCAGGGTAAAGATGTAATACGGTGGGGGTTTTTTAGGTAAATTAAACTAGATATAAGGTTGGGGCATGGATCTGGAACTCCTTTTATTAAGAATGTTATTAGAAGATCTTGAGAATATTGTACACTATGAAAGTAATATTATGATAGTAGCCACATTATATACTAAAATACATACATGAATGGTTTGAATGTTTGAAAGATGTCTGGAATTTGGAGGGACAACTGGGAAGACACTGAGATGTAAAAAATAAATAATTGTAAGCAAATCATGTAACATGATGTTTGACAAGCACAAATCAAATGTAGATAGAGTGAAAAACTAATAAAATGTTTGTTTTTTTAAAAAAATACATGTGTAGATCTAGGAAAGACGAAGAGGGGAAAACACCTGGGCTAATTGTTCAGATCACTTAGGTATATCTAAAAAAATAATAACAGAGATAACTGTATGGTCCTTTACACAATCCAAATGTAGAAGAACTCTTTGTTTAGACCACAAAAAATCAGACATTCAATGCAAGCTTTCGTGAATAAAATTCATTTCCTCAGGCATATGATAGAAAGATTATGAATGAAAGCCCCTACTTTTTTCTACCATATACTCATGGAAGTGAATTTTATTCATGAAAGCTTGCTTTGAACATGTGATCTTTCAGAGGTCTAAATAAAGGTATCACTACTTCTACATTTAGGTGTATTTACTGGAGATCTGACACAACAGGAGATCCAACAAATATACAGTACCTAAGTGAACTACTAGATGGCGGGACACTCAGATGCTTAGCTCAGGTGTCTCCCATTCCCTCTTTGTTTTTTTTTGTTCTTTACTGACATGCTTGTTCAGAAAATGGTCAGTAAAGAACAGTCTGTTTCAAAAGGCAGACTGCAGCAGAAGGGGAAGAAAGCCATAACCCCAAGGGCATTGGATACCAATGGCCAGCATGCAGTGTCCCCCTTGAATCTTAGCCAAGGAATCAAACTGTTATATATATTTGCAGATTTTCTTTGCCTTGATCTAAAAAGAGAGAGAATGTTTTAACACATTATTTTTTAAAAATGGGCTACTGCTATGAAAGTTTTTTCTCCTACACAGGGTTGGAAAAAAGCACATTTTTGTCAGTAACAACATATGCAGCAACTGTGGATTTTGTGTGAAAAAATTGCATTTTATTTTGCTTGGAAAGCCTTATATTTTGAGAAGAATACACAGTTTACTTGTGTGTTGTTGTTGTTATCTTCCTTCTCTCTATTAAATCCCTCTCTTCATTATTCTGCAAACTGCTGGTGAAAAATAGACCAACAGTTTCCCCTACAAGAATAACATGTATGAATTTTTTGCAAAGTGTGGCAAAATGCAAGTAATCTTGACCAGAGGTAAGAAAACATTTGGAAATTTTCATTCATACCTAGAGGAGGGAAATAACTGACTATTTATATAACTATCAGAAAGTTCTTAACACTGTCACCAAACTAGTAAAGTGCTAATGAATAAATTAATATACAGTCAACCCTCGACTTACGAACATCCCTAGATAAAACTTTTTGATTTGTGAATGGCTCCGTTGGCAAAAATTGGCATCGACTAGCGAACGGAGCTCGATCTACGAACAAGGTCGAGGCTCCGTTTGCAAGTCAATGCCATTTTTTGCGAACGGAGCCATTCGCAAATCAAAGAGTTTGTATCTAGGGACGTTTGTAAGTAGAGGGTTGACTGTATATTAATTTATTCATTAGCACTTTACTAGTTTCCCATGGTTGCGGGCAAGCCCTGGGAGACCTCCCTGGGGTCCCTGCCACCACAATCGGCACCTTTGGAGGTCTCAAAGTGCTTTCCCCCTGACATCGGAGGAAGCCGTTTGAGACCTTTCTCCCAGCCAAAAAGGCAGGGAGAAAGTGCGGGAAATTGGAATTTCCAGCCCTTTCCCCCTGCCTTTTTGCCTTTTGAAATGCTGGAATGAATTAATTCTGTTTCCATGCATTTCAATGGGAACTTCGACTTACGAACTTTTCAACATACGAACGTCATTCCAAAATGGATTATGTTCGTAAGTCGAGGTACCACTGTAGTTTATATTTTTTGACTATTCATATGCTGTTTAATGGGGGAAATGTTTTCTTTTTTTTTTTTATTCCCAAAGGGAGGAAAAGTGTGCTGAAATTATCATAGGTGAGGCATGGACTTCTTTGGCTTGCTTTAACTACCAGCAGGCCAAGGGGAGAAAAAGAGAGAGAGAGAGAATACATTTGTGTGTGTGTGTGTGCGCGTGTGCGTGTGCGTGTGCGTGTGCGTGTGCGTGTGCGTGTGTGTGTGCGTGCGTGCGCGTGTGTGCGCGTGTGTGCGTGTGTGCGTGCATGCTCAATACTGTGAGGAAAGGTCCACTGATTCTTTCGCCCAAAGAAATCAAAATGAATCTTAAACTGCCCTGAGAATGAGGCAGAGAAAGGGAAGGAAACTTTAGGAAAGCAAATGGATAGCTCTGAGCACAACACTGCACCTAAACCTGGGATATGATATTTTCAGCAGTTTTCTCAGCTTTCAGAGACTTCTCACCAAAATTTCACCCTGCATCAGTGAGATTTCTTGGTTTCACAAATGAAAATGAGACCCTGGTCTCATCCCCTCATTGCTTTCCCCCATTTGGTGTCTGTGCTTTTGCTCAAGAAACTACTAAATTTTGCAATTCCTTTTTGGGGAGTCTTCTTCAGGAAATATGCCAGTCTGACAAACTTAATCATTTGGCATAGATGTGTGTTTCTTCCAGAAAAATTATGACTATGAAACAGGGACACTTATGAGATTCCTTGGTGGGGGTGGGTGGGAGTCCTGAGCAGAAAACTCTGCTGGAATTTGTGTTTTGGAGTATTTGTAGTTTAATAATACGTGCTTTATTTATGACTGCTGTAAACAGCCCAGAATAGTGCATTGCACTAGTGGAGCAGTAGATAACAAACAAACAAACAAACGAATGAATGAACAAACGAACAAACAAACAAGGTTTTCCCTCTCTTTGCAGTTTCCTACTGAGGCTGCAAGATTCACATCCCTATGCAAAACTCTTCCTCTTTTAACATTTCCAGGTTTCCCTGCAGAGTAAAAATGATTCACTTTGATTTGTGCAATTCAAATCTTTAGGGACAGTTTCCTTTTGGAGCAGAAGTAGGAAAACCACAGTTCTTTGAGACTGTTTTTTCTGGGCTTCAACACTTACACTCCTTTTTTTCCAGAAAAAAAAGAGAGAGACGTTGGGACATAGCTCTTGAAAGCCCTCCAGGAGTGATGATACACCTTTTTAACAGGCCTCAGACTCCTCCCACACTACTTAGTACTTCCAAATACTAGCCCCCCTGGCCACCAAAACTGAGATTTCTACCCATTTCTAGTTCCAACCTTTTGGCATTTTAAGAAGGTTCTACAGCCTCCAGAGCAACCAGGGAGGCCTCTAAAAATTAGCTCCATCCATAGTTGCCCATCCCTGCCTTAGAGGATAATCTTGTGTTTATGCAAAAATCTAAGGATTTTGAGTGAGCATCTGGAAGAATTTTGGAAATTTTAATGACATTCTTTGGGAGAATAGCCCATATGAGTCCAATTATTATTTTGACTCCCAGTTTCAAATATTCAAGTGCTGAAGATACCTTCTGTTGCCTTGCTGGCACTGAGGAGGGAAATTACGTATTACTTTGGTAACAGAAATCCTTGTCATTTCCCCTTTTCACCTTCAGCAGACATTGCCTGGTTTAAACATCTAGCTTAAGCATCCGCAGCTCAGCCTTCTCTTCCTTGTAATATATTTCAGGAGGAAATAAGTGATGTCTATATATGTGAGACGAAATGTTCCCAGTTTGGAGCATCCTCTTAATTATTATTATTTGGACATGTTAATTATTCAACCTCTAGTTTTGCTGGTGAATTTGGGGACCTTGCTCTTGTCAGCTTTTATTCCCCCTTTTGGGTGGTCTCAGATTGAAAAGGTGTTAATTTAACTGCCATCTGATTTCCATCTGCCCTGCACATTTCCTTAACAGTCCATCCAGCACATACTGTGAAATAAATTATTTTACAGTCTACATAGGGTATATTTATACTTTACAAATATTTCTGCCCAGATCACATACTTCCTTTCATAGGAACCCAGTCCACTGTATTGTCACATAACTGTGTTCTTTGGGAAGTTTCTCAAAATGCAAATACAGTAGGTTTATATTAGATAGTTTATTTTAAAAAACCTATTAGATCATGTCCCAAAAAAGGCTGTCCATTCTTTCTTGCTCTATGTGACCATCCTTGATGATCAAGGGCAGTGATTCTCAACTTTGGATTGCCAGGTTTTCTTGGACTACAACTCCCAGAAATCCTGGCCAGCACAGCTAGTGGTGAAGTTTTAGCCCAAGAACATCTGGGGACCCAAGGTTGAGAATCACCATTGCACAGAATCATAGAATTTAATAAGACAGAAAAGGTGCTGAGGATGTCTCAAGTGGTGCTCCAGTAGACATGCTCTAATTCCTTCATAGACTCATATGAGTACTGGAGTAAAAGACAGGTGCTGGTATGAAAGGGAGTCATGAATGTAATGTATAAGCCAAGGTTCTGACATGCTCATGGCCAGGAAATGAAAGCTGTTATTAGCTGATGCAAATTGAAAGCTGCCTTACTTTAAGACAGAAGGTTGGCCCATCTAGTTCAGTATTGTCTTACTCATTGGGGGGACCACTGATCAATGGCCTTGACTGGACCTATGAGGGATTCCAGCCTGACTCATGAATAAACCATGGAATGTAATGGTCACCCTTCTCCAAGACCCACTCCTCTAAAGGTAACCAGCACCACCACTCACCACTCACCATCTTTAGTGGAAGAGAAAACAATGAAGGATTCCTCTGCAATTACCCATTAGAGATCAGAGAACACAATGAGGATGCACTCCTTGCCCTCCTGGCTCTTTCCCAATGGAGAAGGCCAAGAATTCCTATTGTTACCTTTAGTTTTCAACAGAAGACAACAGTGAGTAGTGAGTGTCACCTGCCTTGTGCTCCCTGGTATAAAAGGAGCCTGCCCTGATGATGCCTTTTAGTACTAGCACACCATATTGGTTTGAGAATTCTCAAAGCTGTTGCCCAAAATGTAGCTGTTCCCATCAGCCACCCTCCTCCTAGCGCTCCCTTTCTGTATTCCCATCCTCGCCCACATGGATGATCCTGCGAGGATATCAAATATTGTCTTCCCTCATTTCCTCCCTCCTCCTCTCTCAATCTTTCTCTCTCTGTGTTGTTGGGGGGGGGGGACAGACACAGATAATGCTGGTTCTGGAGAAATATTTGGTATAGCTGTTAGAAACAATAGTGTGCACATTTCTTAGGAAGCAAGTCTCTTTAATGCAATGGGACTTGACTTCTGAATAAACATGACCGTAAAGATCATACATATGATGATGACCACAACATTTTGCTATATGAAAGTCATAAATTGTATTGGTTTATGAAATAACAATTTATACTTTGTTGTGTGAAAGCAGTTGCTCAACAGCAGCTACAGTGTGCAAGTAACTTTAATATGTGGGGATGTGCTTCTATCTTACAGAGTACGTGTTGAATAGAAACTCCATTTTTTTACTCTGTGGTGAACAGCTATGCCTCAAAGAGAAACAATTCATGTAGAAATTTGTGTGCGTTCCTCTGAGAGAAGTGAATAGATAAACTGTCCAAGTTACAAGGAAATAGAGCATGGATAATGCTAGTTTGAGATATTCTGTTGCTTAAGCGATGCATTAAATCAATATTTTTCAAAGCTTTTTCTTGTTACGTTGTTTTCTTGGCTGCTGTCAGAATTCACCATTTGGTTCTTCAGTTTGTAGAAAACAAATATAATTTTTTATGGCCTAACTTATTGAGATGAACATATTTTTACATTACTTCAATGGAAATTCCTCAAGATAGAAACATATTTTAAAATATTTCTCAGTGCATACTCTGGATTTAGTCAGACAACTAATAAATGTGAAATATCATATATTGATCACATGAATTTAAAATCTGTAATTATTGTTCAGAGCACTGGCTGGCATCTCAGGAAATTGCTATGCACTTTGAGGTATCTAAGCAATTAGACAAATCTCAAGGTGTCAAGTAATTGGAAAAATAGGGGATCATGGTTTTGCTTGCCCTTTTGGATCATGGACCTTGTAATTTATACCTGGGATGAGGCAATGACACCTGTGCCTTATTTTCATGAAAATGAAAGCTCCAAGATGAGAGATCACTTCTTAGTGCAGAGTTAATTAGCAAGAATGGCTGAAGTGAAGAGGGGGAGGGGGGAATTACTATCTCTTCTAGAAGGTTCAGGGCAATTCAATACCTGATTGGTGAATCTCCTCAAAAGGTCTAGAAGCTGGAATATTGGGTATAAAAATGATTAGAGATGTTACTTAATTTATCCTAGTTATCTCATATGCTGTGCTCATCTGCTGCCCGACTTATATTCTGCATATGCTCTGAAACTATGTTGAATTTCTGGCAGAATTTGAGTATTCACTAACTATCTTGTTTTCTCGTGGGACTGTTCTGCAATTGTTCTTGCCTTAAACCTTTTTGAATGCTTATTTGCTCCAGAACTTTTTGTCTATCTCTGTAACTTTTGAAATTGTTTGGAAACTTCTTGACACTTTGTCAACACCTCAATAAAATATAGATTTTTTACAATTGTTTGGTTATTTTTGAGGAAGAAAGTTGTTGGTACTCAAAACCAGGCCCTGCCTTGGTAATATACCATGAGTCTGGGTATTTTGTGGATATTTTTAGTATCCCAGCCTTACAGGATTGGAGAGCCAAAACACCTTGTGGCTTCTTGGTAACTCCCTGGAGCCCCACTTAGTCTGAGTGAACCAACATGTTCAGGAGTGTACCAGGCATGAAGATTTTTCCCAGCCATCCTGGATCTTATCCACACCAGGAAAGTCTGAGCAGTGTGTCTGAGTGGTTTAGTGTAGGGTTCTCTGATCTAGTATAATCTTGACACAAGGTAAATAGTTCTGAAAAAAAAATATTGATTTCTTGTGTAACTTTCTCCACCTGTTTTCTTTGGTACCAAGGCTTAATGGTTTGGCTTGTAATTCTAAGTGTATGTGTGTGTTGTTCTAAATGCATGGCTTTCTCAAGTGTGTTCTTCCACTGGCATTTTTCCCAGTCACCTCCCCTCAATTCTTGCTCTTTGATAGCTGACATTAGCCCATAATGCTATTTGAAGCAAGGCAGGGAGTGGAGCACCAGCAACATAACTCATAAAGCTTCTTGTGCAAGCCCTGTAAGCAGTAGCACAAAGCTGAGCAAAAAAAAAAAAAAAAAAAAAAAAAAAAAAATCACACACACCATACTTTTGCCTGGCCTGTCTCTGTGACAAGGGCCCAGCCCTATAATATCACAAGGGTGCACCCAGTTTTAGATTTTTGACTCTGAAATATCAGAAAATGAAATACTGCTAAACCAAAAACCCTGAAGTGTGTTTCTGAATGTGCTCTGCATTTGTCTGAGTAATAGCATATTCTGAAAAAGTCTGAGGGACACATAGTTAGAGGGATGCTAGTTCATTGGTGAGCACATCCTTTGCATGCCAAAGGGTCAAGGTTCAGTCACTGGCATTTCCAGTTTTGGATTGAAAAAGTTTATACAAAATTACAGTGGAAGACTCTGTCTAAGACCCTGGAAGACTGCTGTTAGTTAATGCAGGTAGTGCTAGATTAAATGGAGAAATAACTTATCTAAGTATTAAACAGTTTTTACCTGTTTATTTTTGTTGATTTACTGACTGATTGATACCTTATTTATTCCATTAGTACCCAAACTTTCTTCTATGACTGGAATTTAAGGAGTTTCACAGTAAAAGCAGATATGTACAAATGCATAGGGTGAATGTAAGCAGAAAAAAAATGGGGGGAAGCCCTCATTTTAAAACCTCATTAGTACAAGAAACATTCAGCTGCTATCCAATTAAAAGCCCTTTCTCAGCAAGTAAGGTCAGTTATCAAAGACTATTCTGAAGAAAACGGCCTTTGCCTGGTGACTCAAATACAATAGGAGGCAACAGAGCCTATATTCCCTTGAAAGTCTCAGAGCCTTGGAGTGGCCACAGAGGAAGTCTTCTCTGTTCTTACTTGGATATAAATCTTTGTGCCAATTAGACTTTCCCTTGAGATGTAAATAGCTACAGTATTTCAGAGACTTTTATATGTATCTGTGCCTTGAGGCTACTTGGGCATGGCTGCCATTTGCTTTAAAAGCAAAACAAAACTGTGCTTTATGCATTGTGAAGTTGTTATGCAGCTCACAACACATTTTTGGCCTTCAGATTTTAGAGAAGGACATTGTTATCAGGGCTGGTCTACACTTTAAACTATGCATGGAGATTGTTGTGTAGTGGCATGGAATGCATTATGGGGTTGGGGTATGCAACATATGCCCTAATAAGTGGTGATAAATTGTAAGACCAAGGAATGGAAAACCTAACCACAGTTGAGCCAAGTTCTGTAGTGATTCCAGTATCAAGACTGTGGACCGGGCATGGGAAGACTTGAGGTCTATGAGATTTGTTTCATTTTTACTAGAATTCTGAGATGCAATACTTGGAGCCAGGTCAAAATTGTGCCTTGACAAGTTGACAGAGAGTACATATCCTTTAATTTAGAACCAGTGCTTTTCAAATTTTTCTCAGCCCTGGTTTTTGTGTTTTGTTTTGCCACAATAGCTGAGCATAGAGATGTTTCTGATGCACAAGTCAACTTCTGGTTTAGGGCGGCCCTGTATCCTATTTTATTAGTGGCAGTCTTCTACATGAAGGATGGCAAGGGGAGAAAAGATATGCATCACTTGCAGGCCTTAGACTCAACAGGGGTGGAGGCCTTAGATACAATCTGTCTCCTATTTATCATGCTGCCCTTTCATCAGTCCCCATAAAGATCAGGATCACACACCAAAAAGACCACTGTTAATGACTGTTAACAACCCATGACAATGGATGGAGAAGGACTACAGAAGTGGGAGTTTCATTCACCCCCAGGCCTTTGTTCTTCTAACAAGCCTATTCAGAGCAGGGGGAAGTGAAGCCAATGTGGAGGATGTATCTGGGGCCTGGCATCAACCCTCCTTAGACTGAAGAAGATACTAGGATAAGTAGTGAAACATTTCAACCTAACAAGAAAGAAGTCTAGTTTCCATGATTCAACTTCCAGATATGCATCACTTGATTAAAATCTTCTCCATCAGGTGAGCTGTGCTGTACTTCTATGTAAATTATAACAATTATTTCTTAATTTGTATTAGCATGTATAAATTTCAACATGCAATTTTGTGTTCACATCTGTTCTAACCCCCACCCCACCTACCCCTACAGGATCCATAACTGATCATCTTGCTTTATCCTGAGCAACATTCATTTCAGCATCACAATTTAAATAAGAGCATGAAAGAACTACTTGTCTGGAGCAAGGTTCCCATACTTTCTACTGGCTGAGCTGGCTGTGGGATTCTTGAGGCTACAGTACAAAAAGTAACTTTTCCAAGATATAATGGTTTGGGCCCTGGGTTCCAGAAGGACCGCCTCCTTCCATATGAGCCTACCCTGCAGTTAAGATCTCTCCAAGCCTGACCCTGAAACGTTATGCTGTCTTGCATGGAGAAGAACGTTGAGTTGTTTTCCTATTTACCATGGAAGCATGAACCATGAGGATGTACATCCCTGCCCAAGGCCCATTGTATTACTGTTTTCAGGGCAGGTACAAGGTTGACATCCAGTATATTCGTTACTGATTGCAGTCAGTGGAGCAACCATTTGCCCAACCATCTATGCCAGTGTGCAGCTCAGCAAACTCCAGTGGTGTGGATTTTCACTCTACTGTCATCATATGGGATCTAGGTTCTTACTTAAAATCTGACTGCTAGTCCCTACTGGAGTAGGTGCATTGAAATAATTGCTGAATGCTTTGCCAAAAACTATGAAAATCCCTTTTATTCAATGGGTTTGCCTTGGGACTACTCATTTGTTTGTTGGTTGGTTGGTTGGTTGGTTGGTTTGTTTATATCCCACCCATCTGATCAGTTGACTACTCTGGGCTGCTAACAACACTTAAAATAAAACAATTTAAACATAACATCAATACATAGCATCAATAATCAATTTTTTCAAAATGGAAAGAAAAAAGAAAAAAACATAAATCAAATAGTGGCTGGAGGGAAGGCCTGCTTAAACAGTTTTCAATTGGCTAATCAGATTCAAACATCCATTCCTACAATCCAACTCTGCTTAGATTTAGCAAGCTATGTTTAACAGCTAGCCATTCTGTACTGTCATTTGCATTAAAACCAGAATTTTAAAAGTTACTAATTATTAGTTATATCTATAGTTCCCAAAGCTACCCCAATAGTAGTTAGAACCACTGTCCATTGCTGTTCTAACTGGTCAAAAACCAATGATTTTCTCATTCTTCAAAGGTAGCAGCCCAGCGTAGTCTATGACTAGATGGGTGGGGTATAAGTATAATAAATAAATAAATAAATAAATAAATAAATAAATAAATAAATAAATAAATAAATAAATAAATAAATAAATACATACATACATACATACATACATACATACATACATACATACATACATACATACACACACACACACACAAAGTAGCTACTTTTACATTACTTTTTTAAAAACAAGCTGCTGATGTGGTATAAAATATAGAACCTTTCAGTACAAAAATAAGTAACTGAAACTTCATTAGGTTACAGCAGAAAAATGAGTGATATGCTTCATTATATTATGGTGATAAGGCAACTCACATACAAACTAGTTATTTGTAATCAGTTGCTCCTCACGGCTGTTTAAATAATGTACCCTTTTCAGGGGAGCTTAGATGACTTTCAAATGCATGTTCCTGCATTGCACCTAGGAGTCTGTTTCTGAATATGGATCTCCTTTGCTAGATCAGAGTAGTTCTGTTCTCGTTTTGATACTGCTGTTCCTTCCTTTATAATTTTGTTTGTTCAAGCTGAAGCTGGGGGTCTATCTTTGTGTACAGATGCTGCTTATTTGTAGGATCCATTTTTTTGGGGGGGAATGAGAACAATTTATTTCAACTGGAGCTTGAGGGTCTGTGTGCAACTAGTGGCTGTGGTGAGACCACAGGGAAACTTTCATCCAACCTTCACTAAACTGCTGAGATGTCAAATAAATGCCATGGAATGGGAGCACACAAAGGCATTTCAGTTCACCCTGAAATACATAAGATGTCTCCTCAGATGTAAATCACCTCAGCTGTACTAAGAATTTTGCAGCCCTCAAGATAACAAAAGCCCAGCCGAAAACATGCAATTTATGCAATTAATTTCCCCCCTTTAATCAAGACTTGAAAGGCTAAGATCACATGCTTCCTACTGTAAACTGTGGCTTATGGTCTCTCATCTTTCCATGGCTGCTTGAGAAACCATCCCTATATACTGTGTAATTAATCACAGGGCTGACAAAGTCTTGTTGCCAAGTCGGCACTTAAGCTTTTCTTTTAAAAGAGTTTTGGAAATGCATTTAATTATACATGGCAGTCATGGTGAGGAGGGGGGTAATTGAAAATTAGATTTTTAAAAAAATTTCCAACTGGACATGGACATCTTACTTCTGAAGTGATAGCTTCTTTCCTCAGATATGTAATGCATGAAAACAAACTTAATCACTCAGGCATGTGTCCCCAGAAAGCTCAAGCCATCTGAGGAAGTCTGGTGCAATCATCAAACAGAGTGGGGAGGCTACTTCAGAGCAGTGAGGGGGAGCCCGCCAGCCAAGGAGGAAAGCAGCTGAACCCCCAAACCTGGTGCCCTGTGCTCCAGTCATGAGCTGCCTAAGAAAAAAGCAGAAAGATGCTGATGGGGAGATTGGCCAGTCCTGACTAGAGATGGGCATGATCCACCAAAATGGTGTTTCATGGAACTCCACAAACTGTGAATTCACAGATTTTTCCTGAGCAAACCACAAACTGCTTCATTAGTTCATTCAGGAATATACATTTTTAGAACCCCAGTGGCTATCTAAGAAAACAAAAAGCTGGCTGCCTTCCCACCCCTACAGCTCCCATTGGCTCTCTACCTTATCCTACTGCTGCCTCCTCCTCCACCCCCATCTTGAGAGGCATCTAGTTCCCACAGGCCAGCTGCTTATGCTCATTGCCTGCCTCTCAATGAAGAGGTGGGTGCATGCACACAGAAAGCTGGCTGGGAGCCTGCAGGCAGCAGTAAATGAATGAATGAATGAATGAATGAATGAATGAATGAATGAATGAATGAATGAATGAATGAATGAATGAATGAATGAATGAATGATGAGAGGCAATGGAGGCAGTGGGAAGGGGATGGGAGCAGATGGAAGGCAGTGAGGGATAGGCTGTGGGGGGCAATGAACCAGAAAGCTCATTGGTTAGTTGGTTCGGGAAAGTTTGGGTTCTCCATTTTGGATGAACCTGAACCAATCAGAATCAACGAACTAGCAATTTTTGATGAATTGCCTGGCTCATCCTTAGCTCCTGGTTCATCCTTAGCTCATACTGCCCATACATTCAGTTGATTGCACAGCATGTTCCACTTCATATATATATATATATATAGGTTATCAGTGAGCTGGCTGAACTGTAACACCAAACCAATGCTGGAGTTACATGAATGAACCTCCAAGGATCTTTAGGCCTCTCCATGTCCTCTCTCATCTGTATGCATTCTGTCATTCTTTTCCTATTTTATGTGAAATTTGCTTGCCATTCCATCTCAGCTGAGATGCTTGTCAATACATCCGAACTGTCATGGTCTCTGCTTACCATACAATTCAAGTTTAGGAACTATCATTTGATTTGGGTTTCCAAGACAAGACCTTGATGGTTTAAATGAAACCATTGCTTAGTGGTCAAAATGAAATGAATAACCAGAAAGGGAAACATGGATTTGTGATGGGAAAAAGGTAGAAATTGGACTGTGTGAGCCAAAAGGTCATTAAAGACTTGTTCATGTTGCAGCAATCCACATTTTATATGAACTATGATTATTAGACATGTGTGAGCTTTTCGCCTGTCTGAGGTTGGAGGTGCTGCTCTTATCCTCTACACTGGGTGGACTCTTCAGCACTGCTCAATCCCTGTGTATAGTGGTGCCAGCTATACAAACAGCCTGCTGTCTCCTCCACACCAAACAACTTGGTCTTTCTAGGGATATGAAAAAAATCATGCCACTGTCTTCTTTTTGGTTTATATATAAAGTCTTCAGCCATTTCAACACAGCAAGGAAGTTTGGAGATTCTCCTAACGCAACAAGCATTCTTGCCTCCAGCATGTGAGTGAGATGACAAGCAATTTTTTTTCCTGTTGTATTTTCTGCATTTTACACAAAGTATCTCCTCACAAAATATCTTAATCAGCCCCGGAAAGCTGCACACTTACCATTTCAGCTAAAAACATTATCTGAGTGGCAGCATCCTTCATGGGGGGGGGGGGGCTGATTTGCTTTTCTTCATGTGTTCCTTCCTGAGATGGGCACTCATGCCACCTAATGGGAGAACTACTCTGGTTACCTCATAGATCAGTTGTAGGAGCCAACTTATAGGTTAATTGTGCATTCACTGCCTTCTTGTTCTCATCCTTCAATACCTCAGCCTTATATAAGGTAAAGGTAAAGGTTCCCCTTGACAATTTTTGTCCAGTCGTGTTCGACTCTAGGGGGCGGTGCTCATCCCCGTTTCCAAGCTATAGAGCCAGCGTTTTGTCCAAAGACAATCTTCCGTGGTCACATGGCCAATGCGACTTAGACACGGAACGCTGCTACCTTCCCACCGAGGTGGTCCCTATTTATCTACTTGCATTTGCATTCTTTCGAACCGCTAATTTGGCGGGAGCTGGGACAAGTGACGGGTGCTCACTCCGTCACGTGGATTTGATCTTACAACTGCTTGGTCTTCTGACCCTGCAGCACAGGCTTCTGTGGTTTAGACCACAGTGCCACCATGTCCCTCAGCCTTATATACTTGTGGCCTATCTCTTATACAGTATATATTGTGCAGTATAAGCAAAGCTTGGAAGCATTTAAAGGAAGAGGAAGGGAATTGCTTCACCTTCTTCTAAGTTGTCTGCCCAGAAACACAAGCTGCAAAACAAATAGGCTAAATATGAGGGATATGGCGCTCAGGGATACACTAGAAAAAAAATACGGGTGTTCTAATTCATGCACAATTGTTTATAACCAATGGATTTCTTCAGTCATTTTCTTTCCCTTTCATTACCATGAGTAGGAAAGCTCACATTGGAAATGACCATGATGGAAACACTACACTGTGAAAAATCATGGACTTTGATGTCGAGCCAAGGTCAAGCAAAAGATCTGTGCTCATAGTTTGGCCCCCGATTAATAAGGCATAATTTACTTCAGCTAGGGAGTTAAACATTATGCATATATGGAAACTTAACACTGCATAACGTGCTTGCGACTTGCTACAAACATATGTGCATATATGAAACAGATCTATGTTGCAGTTATTACTGAATTAATTGTATTAAATCCATTCCTCAACTCCATTCCTAAGTTGCCCATTTATTACTGTTTTTTCAAAGTAACATAGTTCAATGAAATCTAAGATGAATTAAAACAAGCATCCATTCATTAATCTGTCTTTAAGAGGGAACATTTGAAGATTGTATCTGTTTCCTGAAGAAAGCGTCTATTATGTTTTCCTTCATCTTTCGAGTACAAGAGAAAAGAAAGCTATAATAAGAGATACAAAGCAACAAACACAAATTAACACTTGGAATTAAAATCATAGACGTTTAGCTGTGATTTCGCTTAGGTTTTTCTTTAAACTTTATGTACAAGATTTTGTAGTCAGGAATCAAAACTCTGTTTAGAGAATAGCGTCGAAAGATGGGAAGTGTCTTGATTATTTCAAAACAAGACCTTGAAAATGCTAAGGCAATGAAAATACGTGTTTTTTTGGTCTCCATTGAAATAAACCCATCTTCAAAAGCTACCATCAAAATTTATTTGAAGTTTAAAATGACATCCACTTCATAATGCTTTGCAACACAGCCAGTTTTAGTAATTTCAGGATGCATGGACTGATAGATCTTGGCTAAGATCCTACTGGTGATTTATGCATGTGTAAATGAAATTGTGTAAATTGTGGCAGCAAATAGCCACTAATTAACTAGGTGCTGATTATGTTCTTGGGTACATTCCCAATCATGCAGTGGGCAAATAACCAGGAGCATTACTGCATTCCATTAATTAGTGAGTTGTGTATTTTTACTTATGTACACATTAATTACCAATAAGATTTGGAATATTATAACTAGGGCCAGCTCTTTTATCAGGTAAAATATGATGGCCACTGCCAGTGACAGATGCTAAGTGATGTGGAGAAACAGCAAGATTTTGAAGGATAGAGCTGTGTGGCCTGCCATTACCTGTCCTCAGGTACAATAATGTTCAGTTGCCAGTCCACTCAATGGAAAACCATTTTATACTTCAATTCAGGAAACAAAATGTCTTAGAGTAGCTTTTGTTGTATGAAACTTCTCAGTTTAATGATCCAGGGGAGGGGAGAGGGGATGAACAGAATTCCAAATTCTAACATCTAAAGCATTTCATAAGAGTGTATCCCAAAGAGATGTGCAGAGCTAGAATTGTTTTGAATATTCCCCAAATTACAATACTCATTTCTAAAGCATCACATTTAATACAGCTGAGCATATAACCAGACTGGCCACATATGTAATTCCCTCCTTCCCAGTTTACTGCATAAAGCATTCATTGTGTGTTGATGCTTTTGAAGATTTTTTTTTTTTTTGCTCTTCTAGCTCCTGCTGCTTCTTGGTGCTGTCTTCTTTCTGACTATGTGTCCTCCCTCTTTCAGAGACATGACTTGCTCGCAGTTCTATCAAATCTACTTGGCTAAAGAACTTTGTACTTTTACCTCACCCTATTCTCAATGCAGTCTTTGCTTTGCTATGTCAATTTATCCTGTTTTCATTGCTATAGATTCCGGCAAAGAATTCTGGAAATTTATTTGTTTGTTGAGGGTATTGAGAATGAAAGAAATACTAAGTCCCCTTCATTGGTGTATAGATCCTAGTGTGGGATAGTGAAAATTCATATTAAATACATCTTCAGGATGAAAGTTTAGCTCACATTTGCAAGAGGGAGGCAATGGAGAACTTGCCAAAGTTACTTTTAAGATACAATGGCATCCTGCAACCATGAGTAACCGACTAGTGGTAAGATGATGCTTTGAGATTCAGAACATCATTCTACTACTCAGTTGCAGATGACTTCACATATCATGATATGCACTATTCTTAACTTTTAAAAGGTCTGTTTCAGTGTCTCTCCCTGCTCTTGAAAAGGCAGAACTATCTCCCTGATTTCACATTGTCATGGTTTAGGAATACATTTTTCTGAGCTAGTTCTTTAAAAATCTACCAGATTTATTAGACAACATCATCAGTTTTGTAAATAGCTCAATCCCGGGTGGCATTTGCGGGCAGCACCTGCTTCTGTTTGTTTGTGATGGTTTCTGTGTATGTGTCTTTCTGTGTGTCAGCCACCATTTTCCCTCCAAAGTGTCCACTGGAGTGTCACATACTGTCCTGCATCCAAATAGAATTGAAACCTATTTATCCAACAAAAGTCATATTTAATTCTGTTGTAATGGAAGAAAATTAAGTCACACTTAATTCCCCTTGAAATCTATGGGAGTTAATTATGATAATAAAAATCCCGTTGGCAAGACTAAGTCTTGTCCTTCCCTGAAATGCACTCCAGCGTTTCAGGAAAGGCTTGCTGTGGTGATCCAATAGAGTGAAATTCAGTGCAACTTTATTTTCTGACATCACAGCATAGTGTTTTATTTGTTTGTTTGTTTGTTTGGCTGTTGCTTGTCAGCAAGAACGAGAGGAACCTTTTATGAAGAAGTTGTATTAATGCTGGGAAGTCATTGTGTAGTTTGGTGCTTTACTACATGGCCCTTGTGGACATTCTGCTTACACATCAATTATGCTATTGTTAGAAAACAGTGGGAAGTGCCAGTTTGGCTGCTTGTATACCAGTCTTGAATTCTGTTTTCATATATCCTTTGACTACTTTAAAAAACAAACAGCACCCTGCTGTCTAGTGTTACTATGCAATTAATTTATAATGTAGATATATTTGAGTAATCCTGATGTTCTGTTCAATATGCATTAAGCTAATGCAGCTGTGGTGAAAGCCAGAAGGGCCAAAGTGAGCTTTGTGACCCAATTTGCTTGATATGACTAGTGTTTATATAGGCAACATAACACAGTGACATTTATCTGAAATTCAGCACTTCAAAATCTTCTTGCAACTTGTGTTAACCCTTTCAGTGAAGTCAGTAGAAAGGGCTTAATATGGAGTGTATGTTGCCTGAATATATTATGTTTCTCATTGTAGTCTGGTAAATCTATGGAAAAGAGAGGCTTAAAACAGATACTGTTGTTACCTGATACATTTTATTATGTTACCTGATACATTTTGGTAAAAATCTATCTCACAGTTCCTTCTCCACGGTCTTTGGTGGCAAACAGAACTGCTTTAGCACAGCTTGTGCAAAGAAGACTCATGTGAACAAATTGTTTTGAAGCAGTGTCTTTACACAGACAGAGATCTGTCTATTGTTGCTGAGTAAGATTGTATCACAGGGGTGAGTGTCATGCTGAGGAAGAGGGAAAGGGTCCCCTTAGAAGGTCATTACTCCATGGGGGATCAACAGATCATCTCCTTACTTACACTGAAGATGTGCCTCCTGGGAGTTAGCAGCAGTGCTGGGAAATTTTACCTTGTTGGACTACAACTCCTTGAATTCTACAATTGTGGGCTGCTGTAATCCAAGCATGATGCTTTCAAGCTCTGGGGAACAGCCCCACTGTACTAGGCAATTCAGTAAGTACATATGATTAGTTGACTTGTGATGAATATGTAGACCACATGGACTCTTCTTTCTTGACTAGTACAAAGGCCATAGATACCACCCATGATCTGGACCAGTAGTTCTCAACCTTGGGTAACCCAGATGTTCTTGGACTGCAACTCCCAGAAACCCCAACCAATGCAGCTAGTGGTGAAGGCTTCTGGGAGTTGCAGTCCAAGAACACGTGGAGTTACCCCAAATTGGAAACCACTGATCTAGACAGCTGGGCATACTTTACTTTACACCACCAGGGTGGAGTCATAAGTTGGAATGCCCACTGACAACAGTGATATGGGGAAATATCACCATACATTGCTGGAAGTGAAATGCAGGTTGTTTGATAGAAAGGCGATAGCTAGGAATTCGGAAGTAAATTTTGATTGCAGGTCAGGGCCAGCTGAACAGGTGAAGTGGTCTCATAGCATAGATGAGAGAGTGAGATAGGAAGAAGGGGTTTAGTTTAGCTGGATGTCAGGAAAGATTTTGGGACAAGCTGGGTCTACTTAAAAAGGACTGAGCTCCACTTAAGCCAGTATGGAATCAGACACCTATCCTTTCACATCAAAAAGGTGACAAAGAGTGTATCTACACTAACCACTTATAGTAGTTTTGATATCATTTATCTGCCATAGCTGCTTCCTGAGGTTGAGAGTTCACTTCTCCACTGTGTGTCCTGCAAGTACAGTCAGCTGTGTATCCTTGGGCAAACTGCGTAGTCCCAAGACACCTTCAGAAGAGAATGATAAACCACTCCTTCTCTTCCCTATCACCATTTAAAAATATTTATGTTATTTAAGTCAAGTGTATATGTCCTTAGTGTCCTTACTGAAATACCAGTTTCCTAGTGTACACCGTATGGGCCACTAAGGCGAATCCCCCCCATTTCTATACTCATGTCCTGTAAAGTTGAACCTCTAAGTAGTTGGCAGAGGTGTCTTGATTGCAAAGTAGAGTACCCATGAGGCTGCACATGAACACTGAAAAACTATGCCCAGGAAATGCCATCTGCCCTCAATGCAAAGACGCTCTTCCCTACTGCTGCGGGAAAGCCTTTTGCCATTGCTTTTCTTGCTCTAATACTGATACGTGTGTGTGTGTGTGTGTGTGTGTGAGTGTGAGTGTGAGTGTGAGTGTGAGTGTGTGTGTGTGTGTGTGTGTATCTGTGTGTGCACGCATGTGGAAACCAAAGCTTTTGGCTGAGTAGTGGTACTGTGGGTCAACTGGTAGTGGTTTGGCATCTGCTAAATCCAAAGCATTCTATTTCCCTTATACTCACCTGGATGCAGATGGAACAAGAGGGTATTTTTACTTTCCTTCCATCCCCAATTTCTATCCAATTGACTCAAGCATACCAGATGGGTTTGTTTTCCTCTACCATGAAGCCCTTCCCTTGATTGCACTGCTGTACCAGATAAGGTATGGTACACACCCTGTCCTCACGTCAATGAGAAAATAGAGAGGTCATAAGTATACTAGACTGGTCCTCTTTAATCTCTGCAATGCTGGAAGAAGAGATGGGGAAATGTATGTCTAACTCTATCTCACCTTTCCATCAAAATCCAAAGAAGCTATTTCAGTTTTAGATCAGTGTCTGATGTCAGTAATGGACTGGATGAGGATGAATAAATTGAAACTTAATCCCGACAAGACAGAAGTGCACCTAGTCAGTCAAAGGGCAGATCAAAGAATAGAGATTCAGCCTGGACAGGATGGGGTTAAGCTCCCTCTGAAAATACAGGTGCACAGCAAAGGGGTGCTCCTAGATTCATCTCTGAGCCTGGATGCTTATGTTTTGGCATTTACCATGAGTGCATTTGCACTGTTAAAACTAGTACAGCAGCTGCAGCCATTCCTAGAAAGTTTGGGCCAGGCCATAGTGACACATGCCTTACTTACATCCTGGCTGGATTACTGTAGCATGCTGTATATGGGCCTGCCTTTGGAAAATGCTCAGAAACTTCAGCAGGTGTAAAATACTGTAGCCAGATTGCTAACTGAAGTTGATTACAGAGAATACATAACCCTCCTGTTACAGCATTTCCACTGGCAGCTAATCAATTTCTAGGCATAATCCAAAGTGCGGGTTTTAACCTATAAAACCCTAAATGGCTTGGATCCAAGCTATCCGAAGGACTGCATCTCCTTTTATGAGCCTCCTTTATGGGGAGGAGGGAGGGAGGAAAACTCACTGAAGATAACACCACAAGAAATAACAGGAGCATGAAGTTCAGCCATCATTGGGTAATTTCAGAACCAAGTTTGGGCTTGGATGGATGGCCATATTAGAGCAGCTAGGAGTGAGATAAGAGTTGGTTAAGCCCGGTTAAGGTCAAGCAGAGATGCACGGTACAATCCTTGCATCTACATGCAAGAATCGGATGGTTTTGGGTCAGGAAACCACACTGCACCTCAAGGAATCCCATTTAGTGTTATCAAGATCTTCTTTCACTTTAAAAAGGTTTCCTTTTAAAGTGAGAGATTTCTCAAGATTGTTAAGGTTGTCCCTTTGGAGAAGCTGCTGAACTGAAAACTTCCTCTGAGCTCTCTTTGAGAATGAGAAATTGTAATCTTTCCATTTAAGTCTTCCTTGCTTGTTTTTAATGGTTGCTAAATAGTGCAGCAAATCAGCAGTGCTTTGTCTACACTAAAAACACTATCCAAGCATCAGCGATATCGTAGCAACAATTAAAAAGAAATACAACATGTTGCTGATCCCATGCCCTCCAAAGGAGAGCTCAGAGGAAGTTTTCAATTAAGTAGTTTCTCCAGCTGCTTTGGTTCTATTCCAGTAATCGCACATGCTGGAATAGAACCAAAACGAAGTGATCCTACCTACACCTAGAAAACAGTAGCCCTTGCCAGGGATCCAGAAGGTGTGGGTAGGAACTCTTTGGGCTGGTTCACCCTAGCAATTACATAATCTGATCTTCAGCAAAAGGAGTGCGTCAGCCTATCCCCACAGCAGACTAAACAACAGACTAATGCTCATGTGGTCACTCTCTTTGTTAGATGATCAATTCTATCTTTTTGAGTACTATTAAAATTGTCAGAGCGGTCAATCTGGGGGAAAAAAAAGCATTTTTGGAACTAACTTTAGCAATAACCATTCTGGCTGTAGCTTCTGGGAGTTATTGTCCAGAAATGTAATTGGCCCTGCTATTAGGGTATTTTAGGAGCTGAAATCCAAAAACTTACTATTCCAAGCTCTGAATGGAGGGAAAAGAGGAGCAAAAACCTGTCCTCAGAAGCTCAGGATTGGTAGAAATGATTGAGTTCTCTTTTTCCCCCCTTGCCCTCTTAAGAACTGCAAAGTAAAATAACCATGCAGCATGGAATCTGTTAGAAGTGGTGTGTTTTCTCCCGAGTGAAAGCTACTGTAACACTTTCAATCATTACAAACTTTCAGGATCAGGAATGGAAATGCACCCAACAGAACTGTGTAGCTGTTGGGTGTCCATGAAGCTGAGTGGCACAACCACACAAAAACACGCATAGAATGGGGGCAGATGGTCAACGTTTTCAAAAACACCTGACACACAATGGAGTGCTCCTTTTGAGGAGGAGAAACGCAGGGTTTTTAAAAAAAGTCTTTAATTCTTAATTTAATTTAATTAGCATTCTCCTCCCACTTCTCTCATCCTCTGTTCTCCTTTTGCTTATTCCTCCTTTCCTCTCTTCTATGGGAAATTTAATTGTGTGTATAAAAACATTGTGTGTGTGTGTGTGTGTGTGTGTGTGTGCTTCAAAAATCTACTAATGATCTCAAAAAAGATACTCTAGTCCCATCAAGCCCCCTTATGTGCCAGCAATGACAATGGAGGCTGTAAAGCCATATGGCAACATACGCTGGGAACTGTGCCCTCAATGTTCACACTTCTTGCACATATAGGATCTTTTGGCTACTTTCACTTTGAGCCCATCTGTTACAATGGCAAAGTACCAACTCTGGAGCTAATCACCAGACCCTTGCCCCCAACCTTAGATGCCAGACATGATTTTCACAAAATAACATTTTAAAAAGCACAGGGATATATATTTCCTGCCAGCAGTCTTTCTTCTGTTCTAATATTAAGAGATTCTTATCCTATGGCACCTCGTAACTTATTTGATTCTTTGAGCTTGCATGCTCAGGGAATTCTAGGAGAAAAACTGATAAAACATATAGGTGGCATTCATAAAGCTTTCTGCCCTTGAATGCCCTTGTATTGCATATTGTATGGAGAAGAAACCAATCAAGGGCTTTTCAGTGCAAACAGTAGGCAAGCTGCATATGAGCTTCAATACTCTGTAGACAGGATCTAGCTTCATAAAACATGCTGGAGGAGACACTGCCCTGCCTTTCAAAACAATAATGCAACAATTGTCTAGCTGGAGATGATAGATTTGAAAAGAAAGGATTTGAAAATAGGACGGCATTCTTATTTAAAATATTCATGCCCTGCCATTCCATCAAATGACCTACAGGGAGACTTATATCTTCCTTTTATTAATATACAGTAATTCATTGCCACAAGTATGCCAATTGGAAGGATTTCTATTTTGGAAGAGGGGATATAAATAGTAATTGCTGCATTTGTTTGCTTGTTTGTTTGCTTGTTCAGTTAGCTATGATTTCTGTCTTTCTTCTCTGATGCTAGTTTTGGGGAGAAATTCAAGGCAACTGAAAATTAGGTTTAAAAAGTACAGAAAGTATAATAAAAGAAAGACAATTAAACCAGTTGTGATATTAAAAACACAACATATTGAAAACAATTTAAAGCATAAAGAATGTGCATCATGTACCCATTAAAAGCCCGTTCCTCAGCACCCAATCCATTGCTGAATGCCTCTTTGAATAAACAAGGGCTTGTCTACCAGCAGAAGAATAATAGGGTGGAGGGGAGCAGCCCTACTTCCCTTCTCAGGAATTTCCATGCGCTGAGAGTAGCTACTGAAGTCGTTCTGTCTAATATTCCCACCAGAAATGCTTTTTAAGATGGAGAGCTCAGTAAAAGGGTCTCCCTGGAGCAACACAAAATATAGGCAGGCTCATAAACTGCAATATGATCCCTTAAACATTCTGGATCCAAGCCATGCAGGTGTTCATAGGTCATAACCAACATACCAATATGTAACCAGAATTGGGATCACACATATCAAAATGCAGTAGTAGGTATGTGGAGCATGGTAACTACTGCTGTATGCTTCTCAATCCTATCCTGGTCAGGCAACTGGTTATGTGAAACAACAGATGGCCCTCACAAATGTGAAGGTTCAGGATTTTGTTTTTCAACCCAGCCTCCTGAGGTGTTCTCTTAAGTGGCAGAAGTTGCCTGTTTCTCATAGCATGTTATTTACCTCACCTATTCTTGTTTTTTGATTGGCCATTGGAAGGTAAATATAGGCTTAATTTGCAATTATGATTGCCTAGACACCTATTACTGAGGAAACTTCACTTTGAAATGGAAAATGGGCTAATTGTTTAGGCTACACATCCCCCTTAATATCTAATATGACCTTAATCCAGGTGCTTAATTCTTTGAGCATTGTGATGAACAAATACCATTGCTGAATTAGGTCATTTATCTGTTCCCCAGAACAGTACTTCCTTTATTTTATAAACCAGTGCTGTGTCTCATGAGTAGAGATGGAAGTATTCATATTTGTATATGAATATGAATATTCCTGTGCAGCTGGACTTAACGAGGGTCTGGCCCCTGGGGCCGGACCATCCACTTACGTATCTGGCGATGGCCTCGCTCTTCCTTCCAATCACTCCCGGAGCCGCGCTGTCTTCCTGCTCAGCAGCTTTGCAGAGAGATTCATTTTCCCTCTCATTGCCAGGAGTTTCAACTCTAGTGACAGAACAACATTCATCACCACCCCCGATGGTGGCAACCTAGCTCAGGGGCCAAAGAGCAGGCCACAACTCCCTGAACCCCACATCTATCACTTGTGGCTTTGTGATAGGGTTGGCCCTGCATATTATGGCTGAAGAATTTGATGCTGGACTCTCAAGAGCCAGACACTCAATGCTTGGATCGGAGAATCTGCCCATTTTAATTTCTGTCACTTTCAAAATGATTTAATTTCATATTTTTTCCTGTCATAAGGAATGGGCAAATTTGGGGAAATTCTTGTTTGAAAAAAATGAAACAGACAGACAAAACCCCTCTTGTGCCCTATATAAGGAGCTTAGTACCCATGACAGCCTGTAAAAGAAAACACAACCTGCCCTCACAAGCCTATTAGAACCTTTGAGGAAAAGGGTAAGTTGTTCTGACTTTTGATTGTGATTTTAGAGTTTTATTGATGCAACAATAAATAGAAATTCCTTAACTCAGACATTCCCCGTACATGAGTGACAAGTTCATCTTGTGTGTTTTCTGCTGTAATCTTCCATGCTTTCACACAAATGCCGCAGCAGTTTTCTGACCTCTGGGAGATTAGATTATACTCAGTAATATTTAACTCTATCCATGTTCCACGAAACGAAGAGCGGGGATGAAAAACAGCCCCTATATCCATGTTTCTTAGGAGAAAATGGAGCCCCCTTAGGTTGCTTTCACCCCTTCTATGCTTCTTTTGCTTTCTGTTGTATTAACCCCCCCTTTCTCTCCCCCTCCATCTAAAAAAATGCTAACCTAGTTTGATCTGACAAGCCACATCACACAGCCCAGACTGAAATGGCTTGGACAGGGGTCAGATCCAATCCAGTTGGGAGACAGTTGAGCAGTTCTGACTGGCTGCCAAAGGACACCCTTTCTTTCTAGCATCAAGTCTGCTCCATATCAAAAAAGAGTCAGGGAACTGGGGGTGGGGTGGAGGGGTGAGATGAACACATTTAAACCCCTTTGTCCCATTTCCTATGAGCATTAGTAAATATGCAAGGCATTCTCTGGTGTGCTGATGCATATATTTTCTTAGAACTTCCTCTTTTTTTTTTACCTGAAGATGGTAAAAATAAGCATATATTTGCTATTACCAGTGAGTCACTATGGGTTGTATCTGAATTATGTATTGGCTAAATGAAGAATTTCACTTGAAACTATGGGCATAAGAAGAGCCATGCTAAATAAGAGCAAAGAACTAGCTAGTCCAGTGTTCCATTTACACACTGAGTAATCCAGTGCCTGTGAGGAGTACACAAGTAGGACTTGATTGCAGGTACACCCGTTGTCTTTCATTCCTCAGCAATTGAGATACAGAAATTTCCTGTCTTTGATAAAGGAGATAAAATATAGACCCCCTGATGAGTAGCTGTTGATGGCCTTAAGCTCCACAAAGTTTTCCCAATACCCCTTTAAAAGCTGTCCAAGTTATCACCCATCCCTACATGGTGAATCCTCCTTTATATGAAGTGATATCGTGACCATATTAATATATATTTCCTGGTCCTTTGAAAATAAGTGTGGGAGGTGGACTGGTATGAAAACTTGAAATACAGAATTGTGTCCAGAATATATATCCTGAATGTGAATACAAACTTATTCTCTGAGTATGGAGTTTAGAACTTGTCTACATGACTTTTTTTTTTTTTTTTTTTTTTTTTTTTTGGAGTGGGTCTGTGAGTTAAATAGGCTAACATGGGATTGAGTAGAGATCTGATACGCTGTTTGGTGTGATTCTTACATCCAAGTGTCCTACTGGACCTTGAGCTCCTTTCACTAAGAATTCCCCATATAAGTGGCTTAAGAAAATAGCTTAAGTGGCTTAAGAAAATAGCCATTTCACAATATTGACAAATTAAAAACTTCCTCTGCTCTGCAGAGGGGCAGAGGAAGTGAAATTTTGTTTAGATCATACTGGGGCAGTGTGGATGTGCTGCATTACATTTTTTAAAATTGAAAACTTCTTCCCAAAGTCAGGGGGGGCAGGAGGAGCCCTTTCCCCTCTTTCCTTTTGACTTGTAAATGTTGGGTTGAGAACATGCACACAGTTGAATCTACTGACACCCTCAAGCTTGCTTTGGTTCATTTTAGTGATTGCACACTCTGAAAATGAACCCAAATGAAGTAATCCTTTTTTCTTTATCTTTTTTTTGATACTTTAAAAAATGTCTTTATAAACTACAAAATACATACACCAAAATACAAATCAATTGTGTTCCTCACCACCCTAGTTGGGACTTCTTGCAATAATCTTCTTCTTCTGTTGCCTTTCTTCTTCTTTATTTCTTTATTGTCCTCTTCTCCAGAATTGCACTGATTCCTGGTTTGGAACTTTCCCTTTTCCTCTTATTAGCACATATTCAATAAATCTGCTCCATATATCATAAAAATTATTTTTTAAATCTCTCCTTTCTTAACCTTTAAATTACAAGTTAATTTATCATTTATAGCAATGTTCCCTATTTCATTGTGCCATTCTTCCATTTGAAATTCAAGTTTTGATTTCCAATTCCTGGCTATTATCAATCTGGGTGCTGTTAATAAATTGGTAATAAACTCTCTAGCCATCATATCATATTCCACATTTATAAGTATTGATAACAAAACTATCTCAGGATTAAATTCTATATCTCTTTCAAATATATCAGTTAATTTTTTAAAGATTAGTTTCCAAAATCCTTTTCACATTCCCACCACATATGAAAATATGTACCAATTTCCTTTTCATATTTCCAACAGACATTCAGATAATTATAACTGATTTTACTCAGTTTTATTGGTGTCAAATACCATCTTAAACCTAGTTTAATTTATTTTCTTTTATTCTCACCGACATATATCGTAAAACCCGCATTTTCCATATCTTCATTCATTCTTCATCCATTCTTCTTTTGTTCTTTTTCCTAAATCTTGTTCTCACACTAGCTTTAATCCCTCATTCTTAATCTTTTCTCCTAAATCTAGCAGAAGTCTATAAATTTTACTTACTACACCTTTCACTGACTCAGTCATCTGAATATCTTCATATGATAATAGAAATTGTTTGTACTTTGTATATTCTCTAGCTTTGTTATGAAGTAATCCTACCAACACCAAAAAGTAGAAGTCCTGACAGGGCCCAAGAAAAGTACATGTAGGAATACTCTGGGAATGGGCTGGTTCACTCACATTGTGTGATTGCTGGACAAGGGAGCTGTGACAAACCCAGACCTACTGGGATCTGCCACACGTTAACTAAGCTGCCACCAACCATTCCCTATAAGAAGTCACACAGACCAGGGATGGATTTTTAAACAAATAAAAGAATAAGGTTTATTTAAATCACACACAGGGAAAATAAAATGAACCAGTGAATAAGAAATAGTAACGTGGCTTAGTCTCATTCATACATGCATACAGTGTGGTTCACACCGAACCCTTAACTTGAAGCACAGACCCTGAACCTATCAGTTCTGGCTAACCAACAGACACCTGAACCTATCAGGTTGGTACTGACACACAGTAGTACCCTGTCTGACACACAGACTCCCACACCAGCTTCTTCTTCCCAGCTGCTGCTTCTTCACATCCCAGCGTCTCCTAAACTTCACCACACAGGCTTCACATATATATACAGTACAGCCCCTCCTCCTGATGTCCCGCCTTCCACTCCCCATAGGAGGGAACTTTCCCTCCAAACCCATGACAGACAGGTAACATCAGTGCTGTATGTAACACCTCCCCTCTTTATAAGTTGTTTTGTAGGGGGAAAGCTAAGGTGCTTTTTCCCAAAAAACAACCTGGATAAAACACACAACAACAGTTATACATACCATATCATACTTACTTATACTTACATTCTAAGTTAACCATATCAATTAGGCATTTAACCATTTACCATATACATTACATCAATTTACCTTTATTCTTACAAACCAAATTCAAAAAATAGGTACATTTAACTTTTTATCATCAATATATATACATAGTCCATGTTTCTTTCGCCGTCTTCATTCTTCAGGTCTTCTTGACAAGGCGTCAGCAACACAGTTCACTGACCCTCTGACCACCTTCACTTCAAAGTCATAGTCCTGTAGGTTTAAAGCCCACCTCATAAGTTTGCTATTGTGGGTTTTCATTGTCTTTAACCATTGCAGTGGTGAATGGTCAGTGCACAGAACAAAATGTCTTCCCCAGATGTAAGGCTTGGCCTTCTGGATCGCGTAGACTATGGCCAAACACTCCTTCTCCACGGTTGCCAAATGTCTCTCACCTTTTTGAAGTTTCCTACTCAGGTAGGACACTGGATGCTGGTCACCATTCTCATCCTCCTGGCACAGAACTGCTCCTACCCCGCTGTTAGACGCATCGGTGTAGACGATGAACTCCCGGTCGAAGTCTGGAGCACGCAGCACTGGATACTGGACGAGCGCCTCCTTCAACCTCTGGAACGCCTCCTCACAGTCGCTGGTCCACGGGATGCGGTCATCAGCCTTCTTCCTCGTCAGATCGGTCAGCGGAGCCGCAATCTCGCTAAACCTCGGGATGAACTTTCTGTAGTAGCCCACCAACCCAAGAAATGATTTGACTTTTTTCTTGGTGTTGGGTCTGGGCCAATCACGAACTGCTTCTATTTTGGCCTCTAGGGGTTTTATCACTCTTCCCCCTACCATGTGACCCAAGTCTTTTATTTCTGGGCTACCCAGCTGCAGTTTGTTCTCTTTGCAGGGCCTAGGCCAAAGCACTCCCTCCCCTGGGTTCAAGTGCCTCTCCCTGCCTTCCTGGTCATCCCAATCTTTCTTTCTGACCTTTTGAGCTTGCAGGGTTTCTGCTGCTAGCTCTAGGTTTCTCTTTAGGTCTTTCCTTAAAGAGTCTATATCTGTCACAACGTCTTGTGGGTCATCCTGGGTGATCTTCTCCCAATTTTGTTTGATCAAATCAAGGGGCCCTTTCACCCTTCTCCCAAATAAAAGTTCAAATGGACTGAACCCGGTACTGGCTTGTGGCACTGATCGATAAGCAAACAAAAGGGATTGCAGCTTCTGGTCCCAATTGTTTGGATTCTCTGCCAAGTAAGCCCTAATCATGCGCATTAGAGTCCCATTGAACTTCTCAGTTAACCCATTACTTTCAGGATGATAGGCAGTGGTTTCCTTGTGCTTAATTCCACAGATTTGCCATAAGCGTTTCATGAGCTTTGATGTGAACGATGCGCCCAAATCTGTGATTATTTCTGAGGCAAATCCCATCCTGGACATATACCCCACCAAGGCATCTGCCACTGTGTTAGTTTCAATGTTAGTCAAGGGTATGGCTTCAGGGTACCTCGTGGCATGGTCCACAATGGTGAGAATGAACCTGTTCCCCCTCTTTGTGGCCTTGGGCAAAGGTCCCACAATATCCACCCCTATGCATTTGAACGGAGTGTCAATCACAGGCAAAGGGCACAACTTTGCTTTGGTCCTGTCGCGGCTATTCCCCTGCCTTTGACACACATCACATTGTTTACAGAACTCCCTGATCTGCTTCCCTATGTCAGGCCAGTAGAAATTCTGTGTGATTCTCTGCTGTGTTTTGTTCACCCCTAAGTGCGCAGCAAACATGTCAGAGTGCCCCCTTTGTAAGATCATAGGGCGATACTTTTCAGGTACCACTAGCTGACTTCGGATCCCATCTCCCCCTTTTGAGATATTCCTCAGGGTCTCTCTATATAAAATCCCCTTTTTCTCCAGAAATCTCACTGGGGTTTCAGGTGCTAGCTGGGCGTCAGTCACCTGTTCAAAACACTTTTGGAGAGTGGCGTCTGCCTTTTGCTCTTGTCCAAATCTGCTGTCTGTGGTTAAGGTTTCCACCACAGCTTCTGAACTCCCCTCTGCTTCCGTCTCTGGCTCCTCATTACCCCCTTGAACTGTCCCCGTGGTGGCTTGTGAACGTGTAATCACTAGCACCCTTTTCACATGTTCAGCCAGGTCATTTCCCACGAGCACGGCTGCTGGCAGAGTCGATGAAATTGCTAGCCGCCAAACTCCCCTCCAGCCTTGAAAGTTGACAGGTACCTCCGCTACTGGCAGAGAGATCACCTGCCCCTCAATCCCTGCCACCTTCATGCTCTCATTTGGGATTACATACTCCCTAGGAATAATATCTGGATGGCACAGGGTCACCTGAGAACAAGTGTCCCGCAGCCCCCGATACTGATGGCCAAGTATTCCTACGTCCACCCCTGCTGTTTCAAACAACTGGGAATCTGTTCTCACCAGTAGGCAGCGCCTGACCTCTACAAGAGGACCATTTTCCTCAGCCTGATCAGCAGGTGTAGCTGTTCCAGATTGAGTAGCCATGGCAACAGGCTCCCTCAGTGACAATGAGCCTTGCTCTTTCTGGACACAGAACACAGCTTTTGGCTTGGTCCCACTCGAATTCTGAGGCACAATTCCTTTTAGCTGCTTTAATTTCTCACACTCTGAGATTAGATGGCCCTTTCCCTGACAGAAATAACATTTTCTGGTGTATTTTGAGTCTTTCTCCTCTTGTTTTGGTTTTCCCTCCAAAATCTGAGGTCTTGGTTTTATGTCTGAGGGCTTCCCTGCACCATGGGCCCCTCCCCCTTGCTGGTTTTTCCCTGGTCCCTGAGAGTACTTGCTGTAGGTTTCTTTGGGTTTTCCTACAGATTTCTCCTCACCTAAGGGCTTTCTTATCTGGTAAATAAAATCTGCGATCTCGGCTGCTTCTGCCACAGATTTTGGTTTCCTTTCCCTCACCTGGAATTTCAGTTCCCCATGCAGGACTGAATAGAACTGTTCCAGCGCTATCAAATCTTTAAGCTGCTGAAAGGTCTCTGTCCCCTCCTGAGATAGCCACTTCTCTAGCAGCCTCACCAATTGGGCCCCCACTTGGGTAAAAGTCTGCTCTGGTTTCTTTGTGAGGGACCTGAATCTTTGCCTCAGCTGTTCCGCATTTATCCCATGTCTTGCAAACACCAGTTTTTTAAACTCTGCAAAATCTTTCATCAGTTCCTCAGGCATCTCGGCATAGACTTCAGCCAGGCTACCACTGATTAAAGATCGCATGATGGTCATCTTCTCAGTTTCCCTCACTGAGAAGTCCACAAACGCTCTTTCCACTAAGGAAAAGAACACCTCAGGACAATCTCCCTTGTGGTACACAGGGAATTTCTTCAGGTCAGCCTTAGACAATTGGCCTCCCTCAGAATCCCTATTGTTATTATTGTTCTGATTCATCAGTTCCAATTTTCTTAATTCAAACGCCATTTTCTCTCTCTGCAATTCCAATTCAATTCTCTGTCTCTCTAATCTTTCTTCTTTTTCCATTCTCTCTCTCTCTCTCTCTAATTCAAATTGCCGTTGTTTCTCTCTTTCCCTTTCCTCCATTTCCCTCACCCTCAGTTCATGCTGTTGGGCTATGAGTATTTTTCTGAGTTCTGGGTTTTGTTCTCCCGTGCTGTCACCCTGCACTGAGCCAAATTCATCCTCAGAACCTTGGTCAACCTGGGGGTCTTTCACTTCACCCATTTCTGCCATCTGGCTTCGAGTCAAGGGCATAATCCCCCCCCCAGAACAGGCTGCTTTAAAAAGTCAAGCCTCAAAATAAAACGACCCCCTTTTTTTTTTCTTTTGCCTCAGAACCAGCTTTCCCTATAGATTGCTGCTGTCCTTTCAGCACTAACTTGCAACAGTTGCGAGCTAGAGTCTACCCCCCTCTGCTGGGCCTCTCAGCAGACAAGCTAGCTCACTGCTATTTCACAGTTTTGCCTCAGCTTTTTCCCGCCAAAACAGGCTGCCTCAGAGCACCCTAATCTAGTCTCCCCAGTTGGCATGTTCTTCTACTAGCGCACCTCCCCGTGAGGTACACCTAGAAGATTACCTACGCGCCTCAGATTGTCCCTGACTAGACCCCCCTTGCTCTGGGCACACTTGCCAAGGCTTTGCTGGACCGCTGGACAACTGGACCAGTCGTATCCCACACGCTGGACACCAATCAATGTGACAAACCCAGACCTACTGGGATCTGCCACACGTTAACTAAGCTGCCACCAACCATTCCCTATAAGAAGTCACACAGACCAGGGATGGATTTTTAAACAAATAAAAGAATAAGGTTTATTTAAATCACACACAGGGAAAATAAAATGAACCAGTGAATAAGAAATAGTAACGTGGCTTAGTCTCATTCATACATGCATACAGTGTGGTTCACACCGAACCCTTAACTTGAAGCACAGACCCTGAACCTATCAGTTCTGGCTAACCAACAGACACCTGAACCTATCAGGTTGGTACTGACACACAGTAGTACCCTGTCTGACACACAGACTCCCACACCAGCTTCTTCTTCCCAGCTGCTGCTTCTTCACATCCCAGCGTCTCCTAAACTTCACCACACAGGCTTCACATATATATACAGTACAGCCCCTCCTCCTGATGTCCCGCCTTCCACTCCCCATAGGATGGAACTTTCCCTCCAAACCCATGACAGACAGGTAACATCAGTGCTGTATGTAACAGGAGCAAACAAGCCTGTCCACACAGTGGATGAAACAGCAGGCTAAAGGCTTGCCTGAGTGTACCCTTAGTGTAGCTCTAATGGCATCAGCTAAGAAGCACACAGGAAATGTCAGCAAGCCCCAGGAAATATCAGGATTCATAGAAGTGCAGAGCTTTAGGGGAAATGTTCTAAAAGTCTGGGATTCAAAATAGCAATGAGGATGGCCAGCATCCATGTATTTCTAGCAGATGGGACAGGGAGCAGAAATAGGATGAACCAGCAGATCAGGAAGAAAAGGAACTCACACTGCAAAATTTTATTGCAGGTCCCACTTATGCTACTGAGAGCTCAATGTTGAAGAGAATTATTGCATTGCAAAGTGATGAACAGCGATTTCTAAAATAAATTCCACAACCAATCAGTGAGTTAATGAACTCCACTCAGTCCATGAATATGAGTAGTTCTATGATATGAGAGTGCAAAAAACGGTCTGAAGCTCAACATCAAAAAAACTAAGATCATGGCCACTGGTCCCATCACCTCATGGCAAATAGAAGGGGAAGACACAGAGGCAGTGACAGATTTTACTTTCTTGGGCTCCATGATCACTGCAGATGGTGACAGCAGACACGAAATTAAAAGGCACCTGTTTCTTGGGAGGAAAGTGATGACAAACCTTGACAGCATCTTAAAAAGCAGAGACCTCACCTTGCTGACAAAAGTCCGCATAGTCAAAGCTATGGTTTTTCCAGTAGCGATATACGGAAGTGAGAGCTGGACCGTAAAGAAAGCTGACCACCAAAGAATTCATGCTTTTGAATTGTGGTGTTGGAGGAGGCTCTTGAGAGTCCCCTAGACTGCAAGGAGAACAAACCTATCCATTTTGAAGGAAATCAACCCTGAGTGCTCACTGGAAGGACAGATCCTGAAGCTGAGGCTCCAATACTTTGGCCATCTGATGAGAAGAAAAGACTCCCTGGAAAAGACACTGATATTGGGAAAGTGTGAAGGCAAGAGGAGAAGGGGATGATGGAGAACACGATGGTTGGACAGTGTCATCGAAGCTACCAACATGAATTTGACCCAACTCCGGGAGGCAGTGGAAGACAGGAGGGCCTGGCATGCTCTGGTGCATGGGGTCACGAAGAGTCGGACATGACTAAATGACTAAACAACAACATGATTGTTCTGAATTTTGGCACATCAGGAAATACAGGCACAATTCCCTTATCTAGCACGGAGAACAGTACTGCAGTATTAGATGATGTTAAGGTAGGGTAACAGTTCTGGAAGGCAACTGGGCCATGGTAGGCATGCAAGCTAGCCTTTGCATGAAAGATTACAAAATGTAATGATTATTCCACTCTTTCCCAAACATCTGACAGTTAGGAACACTTTTTCTTACTCTGCAAATGAGCAAATTATAATTACCCATTTATAGTCAACCTCAAAAAGCTGGAAGTTTGGTCTGTGTTTGAAAATGGGGAGGATGTAGAAGAAGAAGAAAAAAGAAAAGGGGGTGAAATTAAATCACACCAACTCTTTTGTATTTTTGATGTTTTATCTCATGTTTTGTCTCCAGTCTCTATCTGTTTTTATTCTACTGGTGCAGTTTTGGAATCTTATATTATAACTGATCTTAATTGCTGACAGCTGTTCCAAATGGAGTGTTAGTATGAGAAGGCCAAGGGATAAATATACAATAATATAAGTGTCTCTGTGCTTGTATTTCTGTGTCTCTCTGTTTGCCTGTCTCCAACATATTACCAAGGTGGCAAAATGTAGACATGTGAAACTTGGCATGGAAAGTAAGGGGAAACATAAACATTGTGGTGTGTGTTGTCTTAAAATGTTTTCATTTTGATTATTTAAAATCTGTGTTATCTTGTAGTATCAAAACAGATCATGAGATGGCAGCCAACAAGTTTCTAAAGAATAAAGAAGTTCTGGTAAGAGGACTGCTCAAGAGGAAGGGTCTCCATAAGACCAGGAAACCTTGAGGTTTGATTCAAATGCTTACAACTTTTTGAGGGAGCAATCTTTAAATCTTCATTTTTGGCTTTTCTCAATGCTAGAACAATAGAGGTCCCACTTACAAGCTGCTTGGTGAAACCTGCCTATTTCATGTATCTCTCTGCAGAGAGAGAGGGGGGAGTGAACCCATTGCTGGAATATGACAAGATCCAACATTCTACCCATTGTGGGTTAATGTGCTTAAAGACCTCACCTGTCCCTTTTTCAGTGAGGTTCTATAAAAAGGGATTAGTTGTTTTTTTGTCTCGCTCCCTCAAACCCACACTTTACTGGTGCTGACTGACTGAGCGAGGCAGAAACCGTGTGCGCTTGCCTAAGTTTGTGGGCGTTGCCTGAGCTGCTGCGGCTCTACTTGCTTTTATAGTTTTGTACATTTTGTTATGTAGCTTTAGTAGTTTTATTGTTTTCTTAGGATGTCCTATTCACCTTTTCCTAAGAGAATTAGATAAAGATTATTACTTGACTTTTGTCACAGTGTCTCAAACTTTTTCTCTCACACATAAGGACAAAGAGTAGAATTTTCTGCTGCCTGGTGTGGAGAGTAGAATGAGCCCCCCCGCCCCCCAAAAAGGAAGGAAGGAAGGAAGGAAGGAAGGAAGGAAGGAAGGAAGGAAGGAAGGAAGAGAGTACTTGAGGAGGTGGGAGGAATTCTTTAAAAAAAAACAGCAATAAGAAAAGAGCGGAAGGTACAGTTGCCATAGTGCCCTGCTGGCTAGGTTTTACTTGAATTTTTGCTATGCCACCTGGTGCCTTTTTTTTTTACCACTATCTGGCCTGGATTCCTAGATTTCATCTGAAAAGAGTCTAGCTGTGAAAAGAGAGAAGCAGTGATATGAAACAAAACATGCAGGCACTGTCCTACTGGCTTGTTTTACAAGGAAAAGAACCTACCATGGTCTGTAAGTGTGTATTCCATTAGTATGTATAGATGGGCATGAACCACCAGTTCGTTTTCCACCATAAGAGGTGTTGGTGGTTCAGGGCACCCACTTGGAAGCAGCATCTCAGCTTCCTTGCTGCATCTCCTCTGGGTGCTACTTTTGAGTGGGTGCCTCGGAGGCGGTGTGGTGATAAACGAACTGGTACAAATTGCCAAACCAATAAATTGTGCCCATGTCTACTAGTTAGCAATGTTACAGCTCTGATTGATGTCACATTTTGGACCTAGATTTTTAAAATGTAGAATGATATGTTAGTGTCTCATTACTATCCATATGATTTAATAACACTGGAGTTAAATGACATCTTCATGCTAATTTAGAAAAAAATATTCCGATTAATGTTGGAGAGAATATCAGAAAGTAGGTATTTATTTGTATATGTGTTGGGAATGTGAAAATATGTTGAAACTTTACTTAATGATAGCTCTTTATCAAAATTTGATAGTGATCAATGGAGTTGGGCAACAAAAGATCTAATGCCAAATTTATCAGCAGCAGCAAGATTAGTGATAGCAAGGAATTGGAAAGCTAATTACAATTTTCAATTGGAGGAACGGTATAAAAAGTTTAGAATAGAGCTATTAATTTAATTAGCAAGTAATAAACATTAAGAATGGATTGTAACATAAGGGTATTTTTATTCATCTTTGGGGAGAATTATTGAATGTGTATTTTAGAAAAGAGAAAGGCTGTATGCCTTCACCAGAATCAATAAGGTTTGGGAAGGGAAACAGGGCACCTTAAAAGAAGGAAAATTGGTTTTGGTCCCTGGTTGGATCTGTGCGCACCTGTTGTCTGTTTTTTTATGTTTTGTGTTTTAATGTTTTCATGTTTTACTGTGTAGTTGTGTTGTGTTTTCTATTAAAATCAGTTTTAAAATCTTTAAAAAGAATGGCAAATGTCAGTCTCTGCATTTCACTGTGTGAAACTAGGCTAAATAGCATAGCTGTTAAAAGTAAAAGCAGTCAGCTTTGAATGCTGAAACAATCCAAGCATGTTCTATAGGTGGACAGGTGGCAGCTTTTATTATTTTTTTTTTCATGTATTTTATATTTTTCTTACACTGAAGTAGGGGAAGGTAAGTGTACATGGGACAGAGGGAGAGAAACTGAATGGCTGGTGTTAAACATAACCTCTTCAGAGTTGCTTTAACTTTCAGACTACAATTCACCATGTATCCACTTACGCCATTGAACTTCATGGTACATACTGCCCGACTTACAAGACAGTATTGTTAATTGGTTTCTTGAAATGCAATTAAGTGCAATCAAGACAGTTGCAAAGACATGATTTTTTTTCACATTTTTTTCCACAAGATCACATTATAAAGAGAAATTTTAATAGGAGAAATCTCCCTTAAAGCAACTTTTCTGTCTGCTGGGGAATCACTTCAGCCTGGCCCCAAAAGATAGTAGCCCAATAGCTAGATGAAAACAGTTCAATTTGGGCACAAATTTGGGCTGGGTTACAGCACATTTTCCTGTACATTGTGTGATTGTGAGAAATAGATCACACTGGACCACTTTGCAAGTGGTCCAAATTGCAGTCTATTTCCTTGTATGACCACACCTAATTTCACATCAAAGGTGTGAAGCCTTCTGTACATATTCAAAGATAACTGGCCCTTATGTCAACTTTTGAAATCAGAAATCAATTTTTTCAGAAGGAAGGCCTTCTAAAGAGGCATTATTTAATGCTGTTTTTGTTTGTTTGTTTTTTGTTATGTACTGTAGTGTCACTGCTATTGAAAATGCACACTATTTTAAAAGAGATTGATGGTCTGTAGAGGGACGTGCTGTGCTCCCAGGACTGGGAGCCCTGATAAGTAAGAACTCTCCATTATAAGTGTGTTATATTTACTCACAAGCACCTTTGCACATGTTTGCACAGTACATATCAGTCCCTATCTAACTTCTGGGTAGGAGGGAGACTGGGGAGGGCTTATACGCACATTCCCTTCCCCTACCAAATTTAAAGCAGCTTCCAGTCATAATGCCTAAATAACGCTTTAGGGTGCGATCAGATGGGCATTAGTCCCATTGTTTGGTTCACTGTGGGAACAGGATCATTCACTCCTTTTTCTGGTGATCAGATGGCATAATATTTGGAGTGAATCAACCTATTTCCAAAGTATTCTGGGTTCCTGTCAGGGGTTACCCCCTTTTTTGTTGCAGATAGGATCTCTTTGTTTTGGTTCATTTCCAGTATGTATGATCACTGGGATCAAACCAAATAGAGCCTCCTGCTTTAATTTTCCTGCTAGTTTCAGTATCTTCATATCATTAGAGGCTTAACCAGATAGCTTAACCCAGGGAAACTGGGAAGTTAAACTGGGAAATAAAAAAGCAAAAAGATTTTTTAAACCAGATAGGGCAGTGCTGTATCACTTAGAGAGCATCAATAAAATAAATAAATTGAACTCTTCCTCCCAGAAGCAGGAGAAGGCAAGGACAGAGATTTCTTTCTTATCTTTACCTTTTTAAAGAAGCTGGACTAAACGGAATCACTTGAGACACATATACCTTTCGGATACAAGGATTATACCAAATGGTATACTGGACTTCTACCTAGTCTTAAGCAACTCTATTTAGCCTGATGCACTGTGATCCAACAAAATCCATGTGAACAAGCCCTTAGTGAACTAATCATATGAGATGACAGAGGGGAAGTCAATTGGAAATAGGGCAGAGTGGTGAGACATGCAAAGAAGGCAAATGCAGTGGGCAGTCTCTTTGACAAATGGGCAGATGAGAGGCTTTGACTGACTTACTGATTTTATAACCTGCACACAATAAAACAGCATTACACAATTAAAAAAAATTAAAACAAGATAAAACATTGTACAAAACTGTAAAGCTGTAAAACTTGGGTGAAGATTCATGTTTTCACGTGGAACCAAAATGAGACCAGTGTCAGTGCCAGTTGGGCATCCAAAGGGAAGGGCTTTCCAGTGAAGTTTGGTGATCGATGCATGGATTTGGAAAATGGTGGGGAGAAAGCTATTCCCTAGGGTTGGCTTGACCTTTCCATTCAAACCCTGCACAAGGGAGGTAGCCATCAAATCCTAGGTGTAATGAAGACCCCATTAAAAGAAAAAGAAAAAATATTCTAGAGCTGGGTAAGCCTAATATGCAACCTACCAACTCCCCTTCCCCAACACCCTTGCCAGGCCTAGAAGCAAAATGGCTGCTGGGGAGAAGAGTCTAGTGAAGTTGACCTGAGCTCCATCCCAGAGCTCATCAATTAGAACTTCAGGGAGATTCTGTCTTGCATTTGAGTTTCAGTGTTAAGCTGCCCTGCCTTGGCACTTCATTTATCTATTTATTTTTGATAAAACAACCAATGCCAAGGGTTTATGTTCACATTTAAGCATTTTTAACCCCTCAATAGGGACGTGGTGGCGCTGTGGGCTAAACCGCAGAAGCCTGTGCTGCAGGGTCAGAAGACCAAGCAGTCGTAAGATCGAATCCACGCGACGGAGTGAGCTCCCGTCGCTTCGTCCCAGCTCCCACCAACCTAGCGGTTCGAAAGCATGCAAATGCAAGTAGATAAATAGGGATCACTTCGGTGGGAAGGTAACAGTGTTTCGTGTCTAAGTCGCACTGGCCATGTGACCACAGAAGATTGTCTTTGGACAAAACGCTGGCTCTATGGCTTGGAAATGGGGATGAGCACCGCCTCCTAAAGTCGAACATGACTGGACAAAAATTGTCAAGGGGAACCTTTACCTTTACCCCCCTCAATACCAGAGGAGAGCATAAGCGATTTATAGGGCCACCTTAAACTGATCCAGGTGTGCTTAGTTCTTTTTAACTGCTCTGTCTCTACTCCAACAACATATAGACATAATATTAGTTCTTTCATTTAAACCACTTTTCATCCATGAAGCAGCTTATATAAGCTGTGGAACACTAGTTAAGCACAAGAGATTGCAAAAGTGAGCAAGAACTAAGGGCTCTAAAACTGAATGTGTGCTTTTGTTCCCTTGTGTATCCTTGGTTGGACCAAGGATTGGCTGTTTAACCTACAAAAAAGGAAAAAAAATGGCAGGCTCTTCCTTAATAAGGGCTTATCCAGGCAGATTCACCATTCTTCTCAGAGTCTGCTTCAATGTCCCAAACTTGCCATGTAATGGAGACTTAAAGGAACTGTGGGAAGCTGAATAAATTCATAGGTGTGGCAAGAACTTCCTGTGCTATAGATCTTATGTTGGTCTCCCTAGAAAGATAACTGTGTGCCTTTTCCACATATTTGATCTGTCTTGGTTCTAATTAATTAACAGTCATGTGCTCACATTTTAGAAATAAATATTTCATAAAATGAACTCAGTGTACATTATGTTCATGGAATGGTTTGGTTGAACATGCTGAATATTCAGCAATAATGGAATCATTGATGCAAAACTGTAATGTTGCCCCTAGCCATATTTTCAAAAGAATCCTTTAGCACATATTCTTTGTTGCTGCACTAACTCTTCTTCATTCCACATTAATCACTTGAGGGGGAAAAAACCAATGTATCACAATATGCAGTTAATCTAGTTGTGTGTGCCTTAATCTTAGAAGTATGAGGAACTGTAAAATAAAAATTAGCTATGCAGATGTGAATGAGCAGTACAGCAGTACTAAAAGTTTGATCCTGGAATATTACCCATTCCAAGATCAAACACGGATAGGTGAAACAGTGCATACAAGGGAAGCCATTAAAGAGAATGGGTAAAAGTGAGAGAAGGGGGGAAAGGGTGAGAGGAGGAGATTGGTGCACATGTGCACTCTAGACTGGGTTCCAGCAATGGTAACCACAGCTAACTAAAATCGAGGATACCGACTCCATAGATATGAGGGGACTACTGTCAACTGAGGGAAACCCAGTACAAGGAAATTCATATCACAACCTGAACTTTCTCCCTTATGATAATATGTGGCTTCATAGTTCACCAACCCAGTACACAGCATGGTCATCGGCATGACAATAGTTGTTGTCCACCATATCTGAAAGGCCCCGTATTAGAGACGGCTACTTTGATTTCTTCAATGGTTATGATTAAGGTGTAATGTTTTTACATAGCTGACATTTCAGACACATGCAGAAGGGAGAGTCAGGATGGCCTTTGCGGACAATGGCTCACCATGGACAAACCTTGATAGAATTTAGATGCATCACAGGGAGATGGGAGCAGTTTCTTCTTCTTCTTCTTCCTCCTCCTCCTCCTCCTCTTGGACAATAGCTCCAAGAATAACCCAGCCAGTGTGCCTACTTCCCATTTTAGTTTAGGGTATGCTAAGAGCTGTAGTTAAAAAAACTAGCTTCCCAATTTACATTATCTTTGATAATGTAAATTGGGAGTTTATGATGTCACTGCTGAAGAGAATGGGCTTTGAAGGAACATACCTACAAACAATCAAGGCAATATATACTAAGCAAGTAGCCAAGATAAAAGTTAATGGTGCTCTAACTGGAAATATACAGATTGAACAAGGAACAAGACAGGGATGCCCACTATCCCCCTTATAATTCATTTTAGTATTGGAAATACAGTGGTGCCCCGCATAGCGACGTTAATCCTTTCCGGATTAATCGTCGCTATGCAAAAACATCACTAAACGGATCGCAAAACCCCATAGGAACTAAGTTTAATGTGTTCCTATGGGGCCCAAACTCACCGTTCAGCGTTCCTCCATAGCGCCGTCATTTTTGCGCCCTCAGTAAGCAAGGGCAGGGCGCGAAAACACTTGTGGTGGCCATTTTGGAACCACTGATAAGCTGTTGTAAAAACATCGCAATGCGAAGATCGGTAAGCGAAACGCTTACCGATCATCGCAATGCGAGTTTTTGCCTATCTAAACGTTGCAATGCGATCGCTTTTGCGATTGCAAAAATGACATCGCTATGCGGATTCGTTGTTAAACGGTGCTCTTTTTAAGCGAGGCACCACTGTACTTAACAGACAGATCAGAGACAACGAAGCAATTAAAAGACTTAAAATTAGAGGCGAAGAATTTAAGTTACAAGCATACGTGGACGATTTAGCGATAATACTAGAAAATCCTTTGGAAAATCTTGAAGGGTTATTGGAAGTTATAGAAGAATTTGGACAAGTTGCCGGATTAAAAGTAAATTATCAAAACACAAAATTTATGACAAAAAACATAAAGAAAGAAGATGTTGAAAAATTAGCACGGAACTCCAATTCTGAGGCAGTGCAAAAATTTAAATATCTAGGAGTGGTCATCACCAAAAAACCAAGCAATTTAATGAAAGAAAACTATTTAGCAATACAGAAAGAAATTCAGAAAAATCTTGAGGAATAGAGCAAACTACAACTCTCATTTATGCGAAGAATCTCAACAGTAAAAATGATGATTTTACCAAACTCCTATTCCTATTTCAAAATCTCCCAGTACTACTGAATTTTAAGTATTTTAAGGACTTGGACAGATTAACATCAAATTTCCTCTGGAAACCTAAGAAGCCAAAAATAAAACTTTAATTGCTACAAGATCTGAAAGGAAGGGGGGGAGTGGGCCTACCGAATTGGCTACTATATTATAAGGCCTGCGCTATGGTCTGGATTAAAGAATGGATAACCTTAGAAAATCAAAGACTTATGAAACTAGAGGGACATGACTTAAAAATGGGATGGCATTCATATGTATGGTATGGGAGACATAAGGAACACTCACAGTTTGGAGAACATATCATTAGGAAGGCCCTAGGGATAGTATGGCAAAAATTCCAAGCACAAACCTATAAGAAAATCCCATTGTGGGTGGCACCTATGGAAGCATTTACACTAAAAGCCCTGAACCAGAAAGGAATGTTGACCACATATGAAAATTTGTTAACTAAAGAGCAGAAGATAAAGGACAAACAAGAGCCTGAAAAAATAGGCGTAGTTGTTAGTTGGTGGTCAATGGTAAAATTAGAATCAAGATACAAAAAAGATAGAACTGTGGGTTTCTTTGAGGGCAAAGTACAGGTGGATAGACTGTGGATATATACTGATGAAAAAATAATTAAGAAAATGTACATATACTTATTAGAATATGATTTAGAGGATGAGAGGGTGAAAGAGATAATGATAAAATGGGCAATTTTTTTGGGATATAACGTAGATCTTGATGATTAGATTAAGATGTGGAAAGAAAGCTATAAAATGATTAAACCAGCAAATCTCAGAGAAAATACCCTCAAAATGTTTTACAGATGCCATTACACACCTGTAAGACTAGCAAAAATGTCAGAGGGTAACAGCAATATATGTTGGAAGTGTAAAAAAAATGCAGGAACTTATTATCATACGTGATGGACATGCGAAAAAGTCAAAAATTATTGGACACAGGTGTGGAAATTAGTAAAAGAAATTACCCAGCAGAAATTAGATATAAAACCTGAAATGGCATTATTGAATGTCATGTGTGTGTGTTTAGTCGTTTAGTCGTGTCCGACTCTTCGTGACCCCATGGACCAGAGCACGCCAGGCCCTCCTGTCTTCTACTGCCTCCCGGAGTTGTGTCAGGTTCATGTTGGTTGCTTCGCAGACACTGTCCAGCCATCTCATCCTCGGTCGTCCCCTTCTCCTCTTGCCATCACACTTTCCCAACATCAGGGTCTTTTCCAGGGAGTCTTTTCTTCTCATTAGATGGCCAAAGTACTGGAGCCTCAGCTTCAGGATCTGTCCTTCCAGTGAGCACTCAGGGTTGATTTCCTTTAGAACTGATAGGTTTGTTCTCCTTGCAGTCCAGGGGATTCTCAAGAGCCTCCTCCAGCACCACAATTCAAAGGCATCAATTCTTCGGCGGTCTGCTTTCTTTATGGTCCAGCTCTCACTTCCATACATCACTACAGGAAAAACCATAGCTTTGACTATTCGGACTTTTGTTGGCAAGGTGATGTCTCTGCTTTTCAAGATGCTGTCCAGATTTGTCATCGCTTTCCTCCCAAGAAGAAGGCGCCTTTTAATTTCAGGGCTGCTGTCTCCATCTGCAGTGATCATGGAGCCCAGGAAGATAAAATTTGACACTGCCTCCATATCTTCCCCTTCTATTTCCCAGGAGGTGATGGGACCAGTGGCCATGATCTTAGTTTTTTTGATGTTGAGTTTCAGACCGTTTTTTGCACTCTCCTCTTTCACTCTCATTACAAGGTTCTTTAATTCCTCCTCACTTTCTGCCATCAGAGTGGTATCATCTGCATATCGGAGGTTGTTGATATTTCTTCCGGCAATCTTAATTCCGGTTTGGGTTTCTTCCAGTCCAGCCTTCCGCATGATGTATTCTGCATATAAGTTAAATAAGCTGGGGGACAATATACAGCCTTGCCGTACTCCTTTCCCAATTTTGAACCACTCAGTTGTTCCATGACCAGTTCTAACTGTTGCTTCCTGTCCCACATATAGGTTTCTCAGGAGACAGATAAAGTGGTCAGGCACTCCCATTTCTTTAAGAACTTGCCATAGTTTGCTGTGGTCCACACAGTCAAAGGCTTTCGCATAGTCAATGAAGCAGAAGTAGATATTTTTCTGGAACCCCCTGGCTTTCTCCATAATCCAGCGCAAGTTAGCAATTTGGTCTCGAGTTCCTCTGCCTCTTCGGAATCCAGCTTGTACTTCTGGGAGTTCTCGGTCCACATACTGCTGAAGCCTACCTTGTAGGATTTTGAGCATAACCTTGCTAGCGTGCGAAATGAGTGCAATTGTACGGTAGTTGGAGCATTCTTTGGCACTGCCTTTCTTTGGGATTGGGATGTAGACTGATCTTTTCCAATCCTCTGGCCACTGTTGAGTTTTCCAAACTTGATGGCATATTGAATGTAGCACCTTAACAGCATCATCTTTCAAGATTTTAAATAGTTCAACTGGAATGCCATCACCTCCACTGGCCTTGTTGTTAGCCAGGCTTTCTAAGGCCCACTTGACTTCACTCTCCAGGATGTCTGGCTCAAGGTCAGCAACTACATTGTCTGGGTTCTCCGGGATATCCACATCTTTCTGATATAATTCCTCCGTGTATTCTTGCCACCTCTTCTTGACGTCTTCTGCTTCTGTTAGGTCCCTCCCATTTTTGTCTTTTATCATGTTCATCTTTGCGCAAAATGTTCCTCTAATATGTCCAATTTTCCTGAACAGATCTCTGGTCTTTCCTTTTCTGTTATCTTCCTCTATTTCTTTGCATTGTTCATTTAAGAAGGCCCTCTTGTCTCTCCTTGCTATTCTTTGGAAGTCTGAATTCAAGTTTCTGTAACTTTCCCTATCTCCCTTGCATTTTGCTTCCCTTCTCCTCTCTGCTATTTCTAAGGCCTCGTTGGACAGCCACTTTGCTTTCTTGCATTTCCTTTTCTTTGGGATGGTTTTCGTTGCTGCCTCCTGGACAATGTTACGAGCCTCTATCCAAAGTTCTTCAGGCACTCTGTCCACCAAATCTAGTTCCTTAAATCTGTTCTTTACTTCCACTGTGTATTTATAAGGGATTTGGTTTAGATTATACCTGAGTGGCCCAGTGGTTTTTCCTAATCTCTTCAGTCTAAGCTTGAATTTTGCTATGAGAAGCTGATGATCAGAACCGCAGTCAGCTCCAGGTCTTGTTTTTGCTGACTGTATAGAGCTTCTCCATCTTTGGCTGCAGAGAATATAATCAATCTGATTTCGATATTGCCCATCTGGTGATTTCCATGTATAGAGTCGCCTCTTGTGTTGTTGGAAAAGAGTGTTTGTGATGACCAGCTTATTCTCTTGACAAAACTCTATTAGCCTTTGTCCTGCTTTGTTCTGAACTCCAAGGCCAAACTTCCCTGTTGTTCCTTTTATCTCTTGGCTCCCTACTTTAGCATTCCAGTCCCCTAGAATGAGAAGAACATCTTTCTTTGGTGTCAGTTCTAGAAGGTGTTGTAAATCTTCATAGAATTGTTCAATTTCAGTCTCCTCAGCAATGCTGGTTGGTGCATAAACTTGGATTATTGTGATGTTGAATGGTCTGCCTTGGATTCGTATTGACATCATTCTATCATTTTTGAGATTGTATCCCATTACAGCTTTTCCCACTCTTTTGTTGACTATGACGGCTACTCCATTCCTTCTACGGGATTCTTGTCCACAATAGTAGATATGATAATCATCTGAGCTGAATTTGCCCATTCCTGTCCATTTTAGTTCACTGATGCCCAGGATGTCGATGTTTATTCTTGCCATCTCCTGTTTGACCACTTCCAGCTTCCCAATGTTCATAGATCTTACATTCCAGGTTCCTATGCAGTATTTTTCTTTGCAGCATTGGATTTTCCTTTCACTTCCAGGCACGTCCACAGCTGAGCGTCCTTTCGGCTTTGGCCCAACCACTTCATTAGCTCTGGAGCTACTTGTACTTGTCCTCCGCTCTTCCTCAGTAGCATGTTGGACGCCTTCCGACCTGAGGGGCCCATCTTCCAGCGTCATATCTTTTAGCCTTTTGTTTCTGATCATGGGGCGTTCTTGGCAAAGATACTGGAGTGGCTTGCCATTTCCTACTCCAGGTGGATTGCGTTTAGTCGGAACTCTCCGCTATGTCCTGTCCGTCTTGGGTGTCCCTGCACGGCATAGCCCATAGTTTCTCTGAGTTACTCAAGCCCCTTCGCCACGACAAGGCAGCAATCCATGAAGAAGATTGAATGTCATACCAGGAATTAATGATAAAAAACTGAACCATCGTCTGATGTATATACTCACAGCAGCTAGATTACTCTGGGCCCAAAAATGGAAAAGTGAAGAGGTTCCAACGATAGAAGAGTTGTTAAAGAAACTATGGGATATAGCGGAACTGGACACCCTATCAGAAGCACTACGGGAACAACCAAGAGACTATGTAAAACAAAGCTGGGAACTAATATACTCCTGGGCCCAGAAGAAGACAGGAGTGTGGGGCAAATTTTACCATATATGTATATCTACTTAGTATACACTGGAAACCAAACCGGGGAGAGCAGAGGGTTTAACGAGGCTGGAGTCTCTGACTCCAAAGGGGGGAGGGTTTAGCTTAGTATAGTTTAGTTTTTTTCTTTATTATTCTCTTTTTTTCTTTTTCTATATCTGTTTTTTGTATGTATGAATTCAAATAATTTTTTTAAAAAAACTAGCTGCTCCCTGTAGTGTTCACTCTGCTCACGAATATTTATATTGAAATTTGCATGCACCAATAGGAGTCAGTGGGGGCGGAGTTAAGTGGGGGAAGAAAAGGAGAGAGGGGGAGTGTAGTAGTTGAGAGTGGAGAAAGAAGGTTGTTTAGTTGAAAGTTAACACAACTGACTGGACTTTTATCACTTTTAACAATAAACAATTACTACTTGGTTCTTAAATGATACGTTGTCTGGACCTCTGTCATTAATAGTGAACAAAGTTGATGTAATCAGCTGGTGGCAGCTGAACAACATGTAGCATGCACCTTTGCTTGGTGAAATGACCAAAGGCCATGTGGGAATGTGACACCCCCATCTCTGGTTTGAAATCAGGGCATGCTCATTCAGAGGGAGCTCTGCAGACTTACCATCTCCAGCAACCTCACTCTGATCACTGCCAGGCAACTAGAAGTTCCCCACTTCCTGGACTTGCTGCCAACAACTTGCCTCCTTTGGAAGATTGGTTCTGTTAATAAAATTGTTATGATTCACCTTCCTTTCCCCTGGTCTCCTCTTCCTTTGACCAAATCTGGATTCACTGTTTGACTGTCTCTTGCTAAGCAAGCTGGCTGGGTAGGCGAGAAAAGCAAGGTGATCAGCAATTTGTGTCTGGTTGCCAACCAATTTACGGTGGGTCTACTTATTGTACTGAGCATTAGATGTCCTCATAGTTCCCATCCTTTAAGATCTGTAATGAAGTGTGATGCTCCAAAACCATTAGGGCTAAGATAGGTTTCTATGGAAGCCCTCTTACTGAACCACATCATAGCTGAGGCTAAATGAGTTGGCAGGCTCACACACTTCACCTTGATCTGTTCCCCCTGGATTAATGTGAAAAGAGGGAGGGGGAGAGGGAATCAGAGATTATTTGCTTTGTAGCCGTAGAAACTGGAAGTATTTGAAGAAAGCATCTTCAGTCATGTAATTCAAGATGAACATTGAAGAGGGGAACAATCCTTCTGCATTTTCTCAAATCTCTTTTTCGTCTGTGTTTTCTTTTTAGTTCATTTCAGAGCCGTCTTTGTGCAGCCAGGAAAAGCACTAGTGTCTTTCCAAAGGCACAAAATAAATCCCATTTACTGAGTGGGTAATCGCTCAAGGTCATCTGTTCGTTGTCTTTGTCTCAATTGTTTGAATTAGTAGCTAATAATGGGGCCAAACTGTGAATGAATTATTATCCGTGGGGCATATTTCAGGGAGTGTCAGGAAATATTACAGGGTAATTAAGGTTATCCAATAGCAAAGCGGAGTTACCAGCAGATGTCGAGTAATTACAGTGTTTAAAGAGTGTGGGGGTTAAACTAAGATTATAGCTTTTATATTGTCTGCCTTTAGAAGCCATATTTTGAATTTTTCAGATGTGGTTCGACTGCCCTTTTCCCTTTTGTTCCTATTCTGTCACTTGAATTTTGACTTAAACAAAAGCTTTTACTGGCTGGGGAAAAAAATAAACATCAGCAGATGGTACGCACTGTCTGTATCTCAAATAGAACGTGGCACGTGAGAGTTTAAAGGATGATTGTGTCTGATAAGTATCCATGGCTATTCATTCATGTTTACTTTTAAAGAATATCTAGGTCACATTTCACTTGACACCCATAATGGTGCACAACTGATGTTAAGTTCCTTTCTCAAAGCCTGATTTAAAATACCTAATTAAGCATTGCCATTACAAATATCATTTTGAAAATCTTTCATTGACTTTGAGAAGAAATCCACTGCTTGATCATTCCATATTGCATATGAGGTAGTATGCCCTAATGGTTATTAATCAGGGGGTCCCTGAATTAGGTTTCACCTTTGCCAGGATCCCATTACGTGGCCTTAGGAAAACAATCATTCTCTCACCTCAGCCCCTCGCCCTCATTCCTCCTGTAACACAGAAGTAAAATTACTCACCTACCTCACAGGGTTGTTTTAAGGATCACTGAACCAAAGTGGGGTAAAAAGAACACTCAAAAGTGTATGTGTACACATATGTGTATGCTAACAAAAGTACCTGCCTTCACCACGATGAGAAACAGAACTTGCAGTATGACATGCAAAATCCTTCCAGGAAGCTGAGTAGATTAACGTATTTTCTCTTTCCATGTAAGTGGCCCCCACAGGAGGCCCAAGTGGTCTCCTCTTTGCTGTCATTTTACAAGCAGGCTGTTCTACTATTTGCACTATTAAAGAGCAGGCCGGGTAGGTGGGGCTCGTCAGCCATGGAAGGCAGCCCATCTAGGAGAAGGAAAACTCCAATTTCAAACCTCCACTGCCTTGTGGCTATATCCACTCATGGAAAAGGCTTCAGGAGTTAACCTCAAGGCAAAATCCAGAGCTGGAGTCCCGAAGGCAGCATGTGTCATTCTGCCAACTCCTGCGACATTGCTGGAACCAGTTGTATTGGCTCTTGCCTTTCCATTGGACCATTTCAGCAATGTGGAGAGGGGGGATCTGCTGCTTGGGTAACAGCCTATCCTCCATATTACCTTACCCGGGCTTCATGCTCTGGAGAGGACACTCCTTGATTCAGAGCATGTTACCATAGTCTCTCGAGACTGAAGGATGCCTATGCTAATGTTCTACCTTGGAGACTATGGGAGGTATCATCCAAAAGGTAAATCTTCCAAGGTGTTTTCGAAGGCTGGTGTCTTGGACAGTTGAATTCAGTTGAAGAAAGATGGCTAAATTTGATTATAAAATAAAACTTTGTTTTGAAAGAAGCAGAGGTTGGTGGATCTTGTTCAGACCGTCATTGTTTCTCAAGCCTTTAATGCCCCTGGATTTTTTTCTTTTTCCTTACAGAGATGAGAAGCAGGAAGAATTTGAATAATGATTTGTCTAGAACCTAAGCCAGCAAATCTGATTTTAGCAAATGGACCAACAAGGAAGCACTGTAATGGACAATCCTTTCTGGCATCTGGAATGCCTGGAATGAGCACAGTTAACTGTTAGTGGAAGTAGCTGTTGCAAAACAGCTCTTGTGTGGGAGTAATATTAGAAGGGGATGCACAGGGAGGCTTCTGACAAAGAAAAGATTATCACAGTGTCTATATGAGGACAATCAGAAGAAGGAATAAAACTGACATTCAAGAAAATATATTTGAAAAAGAAAAAGAAGAATTAAAAAAGTATGTTACATGTCTCCAAAATAAGGAGAGAGGTGGCAAAAAGCCCAAATATTTGTGTCCTTATGAAAATACTTGAATATGGAAGAGTTGATGTCATCTATAAGGCTTCACTTTTAACGAGATTTTTACACATCCAAACTATCATGTTTAGTCATTCGACTCTCCATGTGTTTAATGAGTTCAGTGGGGGGAGGGCATTACTATGTTTCTGCAGTTTGCAAGGCAGTCTAAACATTTTATCAGAAAACAATTTTCTCAGTCTGGTTTCCTAAAAATATATTTTCTGTCATACTTCTCAGGAACATTATTTACGTTTTTGAAACACTACGAAAATTTGTAAAGGTACATATTTTTAAGGTTAGATTTTACAATTGTAAGAATAATCTTAGAAGGGTAGAGCTGGAAGAGACTTTATGGATTATCTAGTCCAGCCCTTGCCAAGGAGGTACATTGTGGAATTGAAACTCCCAACTAGAGATGGGCACAAATTAAAAAATAAAAAAACACCTCTCCTCTACAATTCCCCCCCCCCCAAGTTTGGTGAAGATTGGGCTTCCCCAAGACAGTTGCTAAAGGGCACTTTTCTGGGAGGACCCACTTTGTGGGTGTATAACTTGGATGTCTGAAACCCAAACTTCACCAGTCCTGGTGGGCTTGTAGAGGAGCATCAGGGGAAGGTTCTCTGCAAATTTGGTGTCTCCAGGTGCTTGTGGGAGTGTTTTATTAAATTTTAAAGTAAAAAATGAATTGACAAATTGATTCATTGATTGTCAGAAAAAAAATTGCAAATTCATAATTCATGATTTGTTTACATTGGTGAATTACAAATCAAAACAAATCACCATTTTTTTCCTGATTTGTGCATATCTCTACTTCCAATCTCTGGCTCTGCAGCCAGCTACCGAAACTACAGAGCTGTCCAGCAGTTTTCTTTACTTTGAACCAGAATTTCCGAATTAAAATGGGTTCTTTAAAGTTTAGTACCAGGGGGTGCTTAAAAGTTTCACTGGCAAACAGAAGAAGTTACACAATGTGTTGTTTTCACACTGTGTAGGTTAATCAGACGAACTGCTTTAATTTGCTTTGTATTTGTAAAGATATATCCAGCAGACAGAATGGTGGTTCTGTACAAACTCATTTGCTCAGAATTCTTCCTCCAAGCTTCAGAATATGTCATTTCAGTCACAATGATGCCTATTCATGTCTGGTTTACCTCATTCCTGAGCACAAGATTACAATGTAAGCATGTATTTCATTATGTCTGATTGGAGGCAAAGTTAACCTTACGTGGACAAATGTGAATGTGCAGGCTGAGTGATCTGAGAGACGCCAGTTATGAAATGCCTGCTAGAGGTAGGTAACTGGGGACCCTGAAAATGGCTTGGAATAAAATTGCTTCAGCCACTCCTGAGCAACTCAGATCATTTAGGCTTGCAGCAGGGAAATGGAGAAGGAGACAGGAAAGATGATCTGGAGATGTCTTCCTGTTTTTTACACTCCTGTGTGAGACTAAGCTGTCTATTTTAAAAAAATAATACACATCTCTGCCTACAGGGGAAATGCATACAAGATCACCTCTTTGAAATATTACAAAGCATGGAAACAGGAAGAGCACTCTTCCCCCCGCCCTCTGTTCCCTCCTAAGAGTGTGAACCTACAAAGTCAATTTTAGCTGGGTCATCATGAAACCCAAATTAGAGTCTATATAGCTAGTCTGAAGTACCACCCAATAAACCTGCAACTGCCTGAGTTATTTTTAGTCACCACTGTTTCTCTGAAAGCGGATGCTCTTTATTGATAAACAAGATAACATTTATATCTTAAACATTTTTTCTCCTGTAGCCTTGTTTCCCTAGGCCAGTGGTTCCCGACCTTGGGTCTCTAGATGTTCTTGCACTGCGAATCTCAGAAATCCTGGCCAGCATAGCTAGTAGTGAAGGGGCTCAAAGTTGGGAATCATAGCTCTAGCCCTGTGCCTTTTAAAGGCTGTAGACCAGTGGTGAGGGAGTGTTCGTTGAATGGCTCTGAAATTGCCTTTTAATTGGCAGAAGCCTCTGAAAACAGTTCTAAAAGCAGTAGAAAAAAAATGGAAAGGACAGGTATCAATTGTATGTATTTAGTTTTTTTGATTTATGCTTTACTTTCTGTCCCAGCATTTCTTCCATAAATTCAAGAAAGCGTAATGTATATGGCTCTCTTTCTCTCTGCTTCAGCATCCCAGTAACTTTGAAAATAGCCAGATTTTAAAGATAGCATTCCAAGGCAACATAAGTATGCAGAAGCAGAAAACACAGTTCTTTCTAAATAGAAGAGAGATGGACTGTTAAGGTTTCTTGAAAATTTTTTTCAGAGTTATTAGAAGCCTTGCACTCGTGTGACACTAGATTAGTCCAATGGCCTTTTGACACAATGGTTGACGGATGTGCACTAAGGGGAGGCGGGGTGGCATTGACAAACCTTTTTTATTGAGCAGTGAACCAAATATCCTCACACTGCAGCTTGCTGACTGCTCTCGCCGGTGTCTGTTGTGGGAGCCTTCTTTCTTTGTTCAGATGTTGACTCAGGACAGTGATACTTACACAGAACACGCCACAAGTTTACACAAGCCCCCAGACAGTCTGAGGATTTGAAGGCATGATACATTCAAATACTACTGCCAGAGCAGTTTTACAATTGATGGTGTGGCCTCGTTCATGATGAAAAATATAGAACGATGGGTCTAAAAGCAGAAAGAAGAAACCACTGATTGACCAGCCTCTTTGTAGTATACTCTTAAAGTCTGAGGAAAATATAGGGTACACTGACAAAGAAAAATGCACACTAATTTGTCTTGACTTTTTCTTATATGAAAAGAAGGAATACCTTCTCATTCACACAGCTTTGACTCATTTATTTATTTATTTATTTATTTATTTATCTATTTATTTATTTATTTATTTATTTATTTATTTATTTATTTATTTATTTATTTATTTATTTATTGTAAGGAGGTTCTCCTCTGGCCGGGGGGGCGCTGGTGGTGTAGGCGGGAAAAAGAGTCGGAGGCTCATCATAAAATCCAACATTGGAAAGTTTATTGTTCACAAAGCTTAATTCTTTTGGATCAAACGGATCCTGCAACAAACAGTCATCTAACAGATGATACCTCTTCGCGCGCACATCAGAGGGCATCTCCTGAACACCTAATAAGGGGGCGGTCCGAACTTCTCTCGGTCGGTCATTGGGCGGAGGGGGGCACTCCGAACGGCACAAACCGTTCCGCAACAAGGGTGCCTCGCCCAGTCCCCTTCCAGGGGCTTCTTCTGATATTCGGGTCCAGGGCGTATTACCCTCCTCCCACCAGGATAATTGCGATGGTGTACCGTCACCAGCCATTCCAGAGGCTCATACGACTTCTCAGACCCTCGAGGAAAGTTCGGATCTGGCAACAATCCTCCTCCAGTTGCCAGATTAGGGAAACCGGCCGCAACTCCAACGGGAGTCTCGAATCCAAGCATGGGTTCCGTCTGAACCCCTCGGTTCTTACTCCTCTCTATATTCGCGTCGGTACAGATTCTAAAAGCCCGCGCGTTTTCCCCTCCTTTTATCTCCTCCCAGACTATCAAATCTAGCTCCTCCCCTCCTTCCTCTACCAGGCACACTTCCGTAGATTTTACTGGCACTACTTCAGTCTGTTCAATGTCAATCAGTATTCCTACTGCGCATTCTGCCTCTTCTACTGTATGGCTCTCCACGGAGGACGGCGCACTCCTCTTTTCTCCTTCACACGTCCCCCCTTCCAAGTGGGCTGTCCTCTCTTCCACCTCAGTCTCCTCTCTTTCCTGCCGAGAGAAATAGTCTGTGTTAGAATGGGCTACGCCTTTCTTGTATTGTACCTGAAAGGAATAAGGTTGTAGACTAAGGTACCACCGAGTTAACCGCGGATTAGTGTCCTTCATTTGGTTCAGCCATTGCAGAGGGGCATGGTCTGTGACTAGAGTAAAAGGAGCTCCTAACAAATAGTATCTCAGCGTCTGCATGGCCCACTTAACTGCCAATGCCTCCTTTTCTATTGTGGCATACTTTCTTTCCCTCTCACTTAATTTTTTACTGAGATACATTATCGGGTATTCCAACTCTCCTCTTTTCTGGGACAAAACCGCGCCTACCCCCCTGTCAGAAGCATCCGTCTGAAGGATGAACGGGATATTGAAGTCGGGGACATATCGGCTGGGTAAGGCTGACAATATTTCCTTTAACGTATCGAAAGACTTTTGCTCCTCAGGACCCCAATTCAATCGGTTGGCTTTTCTCTTTCTTGTCAAATCCGTGAGGGGGGCGGCCACTTCTGAAAAATGTGGCACAAACTGTCTGTAGTAACCTGCCAAGCCTAAAAACTGTTGTATCTCCTTTTTGCTACGAGGGGTGGTCCAAGAAACTACTTTGTCCACCTTATCCGTTACCGGTTGGATTTTTCCTTCTTCTACTCGAAAACCCAAGAATTTCACTCCCTTCCGCGCTACCTTGCATTTGGAGGGGTTAATCTTCAACCCCGCTTTTCCTATTTCTGTTAAGACTCTTCGTAAGTGGTAAATATGCTCCATCACCTTTTTTCTCCATTTCTGGGGTACCACAAGCTTCCGATCTCCCTCTTTATCCACCCAATACAATAGCCCACGATCCAGCTCCCATCCCTTTTGACCCTTTACAATATGGCCCACCGGTTGAGCTACTAGCAGTGGCTCTCTCAGGGATGCGTCATCTTGCTGCATTGTCCTCACTTGCTCACGCTTGGTTCGCTGAAAGAAATCGGACTGATCTTCAGCCGGGGTGTTTTCCCCTTGCAACCCTTCTTTAATCTTATTCACGTCTCGTGTGCCAACCCAATCCCTCCCCAACAACATTTCTCGTGAAAGTCCCGGTACCACCCCTACGTTCATCCTCCTCTCTTCCTTTCCCACTCTAACGTCCGCCCAAATCGTTTGGTAGTTCTTCAAATCTCCGTGAATGCAACGTACAGTTAGTCCCTCATCCTTCTTTTCGCCCGGCAAGTCTCTTACGAGCGTTTTAGCACAGCCGGTATCTATTAACGCTCTCTTTTTGTCTCCGTTAACCCAAGCATCCACCTCCCACCGTTCTGACGACACCGGTGCCGTGGGAAGAGACTTCTCTCCTCGTCCCACCCAGGAGCAATCAGCCCCTGGGCAATTCTTTTTCACGTGGCCGGGGACCCCACATCCGAAGCAAATGGGGCGCCCCTCTCTACCCTCGCGTACCCCTGCTCCCGGGTTGTAGATGGGCCGTCCGTCTTTGCCCTCGCGCCAGCCGGTCCCAGGCGCGTAGATGCGATGATCAACCGTAATGGGCCTCACAGGTTTAGGTCCGAACGGCTCGAAAGGTTTCCCCTTTGGTTTAGGAGGTCCGCTCATCTCCGCACCTAGCCGCGCAGCTGAATTGGAAACCGAAAGCGAAGTGTCCCCACCACGCTGTTTGGTTTTCTCCGCCCAGGAGGCGTTACCTTCTCTCATCGCTTCCTCGGTGAGGCTGTAATCTTCCAACAAGGAAATGGCTTTCTCCAGCGTCTTTGGGTTATTGCGTTGAATCCACGTCTTCGCGCCTGCTCCCAGGGACTGCACCAGTTGTTCCAACACAGCCATGTCCACAACTTGCTCACCGCTTCTCTCTCCGGGCTTCAACCATCTGAGTGCGTTGGCGCTCATCCGCTGAGCCACTGTGCGAGGATGGGAGCCCGGCCTCCATTTTAAGTCCCTTAACCTCTTCCTGTATGTCTCTTCGGTTAGGTTCAGCGTGCGCAAAATCGCGTTCTTCACCGTTTCATACTGGGCAGCCTCTTGTGTGCTGAGGGTATCCACCACCTCCTGTAACAGCCCCGTCAGGCAAGGGATCAAAATTAGGGTCCATTGCTCTCTCGGCCACCCCGCCACCAGCGCCACTCTCTCGAAGGTGTGCAGATACGCCTCCGGATCGTCGGTGTTAGACATCTTCTGCATCCGAATGGGTGCCGGCCCGGCCACCAAGCTTCCCCTGACACTCGCTGCCGCTCTGGGGGTATTGTCTTCCTCTCGTCCCTGTGTCCTTAACTGTCTGGCCATCAGGGTCTGCTGTTCCGTTAGGTTCTCTATAAGTCTCGCCTGCCTGTCCATAGTTTCCCGCAACATACGCCATTCTTCATTTCCCGCCTTCTGCGCCGCCCCGGCCCCACGTTGGGCGCCAGTGTAAGGAGGTTCTCCTCTGGCCGGGGGGGGGCGCTGGTGGTGTAGGCGGGAAAAAGAGTCGGAGGCTCGTCATAAAATCCAACATTGGAAAGTTTATTGTTCACAAAGCTTAATTCTTTTGGATCAAACGGATCCTGCAACAAACAGTCATCTAACAGATGATACCTCTTCGCGCGCACATCAGAGGGCATCTCCTGAACACCTAATAAGGGGCCGGTCCGAACTTCTCTCAGTCGGTCATTGGGCGGAGGGGGGCACTCCGAACGGCACAAACCGTTCCGCAACAAGGGTGCCTCGCCCAGTCCCCTTCCAGGGGCTTCTTCTGATATTCGGGTCCAGGGCGTATTACCCTCCTCCCACCAGGATAATTGCGATGGTGTGCCGTCACCAGCCATTCCAGAGGCTCATACGACTTCTCAGACCCTCGAGGAAAGTTCGGATCTGGCAACAATCCTCCTCCAGTTGCCAGATTAGGGAAACCGGCCGCAACTCCAACGGGAGTCTCGAATCCAAGCATGGGTTCCGTCTGAACCCCTTGGTTCTTACTCCTCTCTATATTCGCGTCGGTACAGATTCTAAAAGCCCGCGCGTTTTCCCCTCCTTTTATCTCCTCCCAGACTATCAAATCTAGCTCCTCCCCTCCTTCCTCTACCAGGCACACTTCCGTAGATTTTACTGGCACTACTTCAGTCTGTTCAATGTCAATCAGTATTCCTACTGCGCATTCTGCCTCTTCTACTGTATGGCTCTCCACGGAGGACGGCGCACTCCTCTTTTCTCCTTCACATATATATCCTGCACTTCTGATCAATTGACCACTCTGGGCGGCTAACAACACTTAAAATAAAACAATTTAAATATAACATCAATATATAACATCAATAATCAATTGTTCAAAATGGAAAGAAAAAAGAAAAAAACATAAATCAAATAGTGGCTGGAGGGAAGGCCTGCTTAAACAGCTAAGTTTTCAATTGGCTTTTGAAAATGCCCAGCAAAGGGGCCATACGAATCTCAGGAGGGAGTTTATTCCAAAGGCGAGGAGCCACTGCCGGGAAGACCCAGTTTCTTGTTTTTTTCCTTCAGAGCCTCCCTCAGTGTTAGGCTCCTCAATCTCACCTCCTGGCTAGATCAAGTGATATGTGTAGATTTTGGTGGGAGTAGGCGTTCTGCCAAATATTGAGGCCCTAAACCATTTAGGGCTTTGTATGTAAGCATTAATACTTTGAAATTAACGCGGAACCGAATGGGCAACCAATGTAAAGCGGCCAGAGTGGGAGAGATATGATGGTATTTTCTCACCCCAGTAAGGGGTCTGGCCACCGCATTCTGCACCATTTGGAGCTTCAGCATCAACTTCAAAGGTAGCCCCATGTAGAGCGCATTACCGTGGTCTAATCTTGAGATTACAAGTGCATGTACCAAAGTGGTGAGTGCCCCAACATCAAGATAAGGACGCAGCTGGGCAATCTGCCAAAGATGGAAATAGGCAGCACAGGCCACTGACGCCACCTGTGTTTCCATGGTGAGCGCCGTGTCCGGATGGATTCCCAAGCTGTGACCCTCAGTCTTCATGGTGAGAGTCATGCCCCCAAATGAGAGGGATTTTCCCAAACCACTGATAGTGGGGCCACCCACCCTCAGGACCTCCGTCTTGTCCTGGTTCAACCTCAGCCCATTTCCCTGCATCCATTGCAGTACAGCCTCCAAGCAGCACTGAAGGGACAGAATGGCATCCACTGAAGTAGGTGAAAAGGAGATGTAGAGCTCGGTGTCATCAGCGTTCTGATGGCATGATGCCCCACACCCCCTGATGACCCCACCCAGCAGCCTGATGTTGATATTAAACAGCATTAGGGAGATAACCGAGCCCTGCAGAATCCCACAATTGAAGCTCCACGGGGCCGAGACCCTCTCCCCAAGCTGTACTCTCTGAGGATGGTCCTCCAAGAAGGATCGGAGCCAGGCAAGCACCAGGCCACCAATTCGCAGCTCAGAGAGCCTCCTCAAGAGGATACCATGGTCGACGGTATCAAAGGCGGCTGAGATATCAAGGAGGACCAACAGAGACGTTTTACCTCTGTCACCCTCCCTCAATAGGTCATCATACAGGGCAACCAGTGCCGTTTCTGTACCATGGCGCGGCCTGAAACCCGACTGGAACAGATCCAGGGCATTTGTTTCATCCAAATGAGCCTGAAGCTGATAGGCCACCATCCTCTCCACCACTTTGCTAATGAAAGAAACATCGGCGACAGGCCTATAATTGCCCATTTCGTCCGCCGCCAAATTAGGTTTCTTCCTTATGGGCCTAATGACTCATCCTGTTAAAGTATATTCTTGACCAGGTACAAATTTGACATCTCATTTTTAAAAAAATGCAATTAACAATACTATCCAGGAAACAACTACTTTGCAGGGATGCAACTTTCTCAGTTTAAAAAATTATCACATAAAATGTGACAAATATTGTACTCTGATTTTGGTTGTGTTTGTGGAACCAGTGTTGCTGTGGAGTCAGAGCTTGCACAGCCAAAGCCCTGAGACTTTCTGGACTACAATGTTATCTTCCACCATCACTCCAACTTTCCTGTTTCCTCACAGCTTAGCTGCAACCCTAACAAGAGCTAGTGGAGGGAGGATGGATTTTCCCAGCAAGAGTATATTGCAAGCTATCTCTGTTGTTCCACTTTAATGGCATCCTTCTAAAAATATGGTGACCAGAAATGGACACACTACCCCAGATGAGACCTAACCAGTGCCAAAGAGAAGGGGACTAGTATGCTAGGGGATTTGGAGATTATACTTCTGTTAATGCAGTCTAAAATAGCATTGGCCTTTTTTGCAGTCATAGTGCACTGTTGTCTCATATTCTGTTTATGGTCTACAACAATGCCAAGATCCTTCTTACTCACAGTATTACTGAGCCAAGTATATCCCAACCCACTTCTATCTACAGTGTAGTCACAATAATACCGTCACAGTTATTGGAGTGATGACTGAAATGTATGTTAAGCATGCTGACCATTCTAAAGTACAATGTCAGCGGTTCGCATTACATCATAGAGATAAAAGCATCTGTCTATTCCCAATCTATTTCAGTTAGGCCTGCTTCAATTACAGGTCAATACTGTCCTGTTATCTTTTAAAAAAAAAACAAAAATTGCACTTCAAATTCTATGTCTTTTCCCTGAAATAGGATTTTCTTCTATGCAATTTTGCTACAAGCCGCACACTTTTTGGTATGCAATTTCCTCTTGTCATATGCATTTTTGCACTCTTTTTTTTTTAAAAGCTAAAACTTGCATACAAAAATTGGGTAAGTGGGTGATGTGATTTTTTACAATCCTTCTATTAGTCTAGGAGATTGGTTGGTTCACTTAAAAATATGGACTGAACACATTTATTTTCCATTGCTGTTGATCAGTTAGTAAATCTGCCAGATTTTCTCTGCTTAAAAAACCAGCTGGCATTTGTTTATTGGACAGAAGAATCTTGTAGTTGACTATCCACTGGAATATTCAGAGGCACAGGAAAATTGTAAGCTGCATTATTTAGAGTTTAAGCTTTAGTCCATTTAAGTCCATTGTTGTTGGCCTACCCTGGCAGTATCTGCATGGGGCTTCCAGACTGAATCTTCTCCAGACCAACCTGGAGTTCGCAGAGAGAAAATCAGAGATCTTCTACACACAAACCACGTGTCTCACTGCAACATGTCTATTGGTCATGCGAATTCTATGTTTGGCAAAAATAAAAAGCTCAGCTATCGTGATGAGATGGAGAAAGGCTTGATCAGACTAGAGATAGGCATGAACCTTGGTTCAGAGGTTTATCAAATTGGCACCATAGCTGCCAGTTGTTTCCTTCTCTGACACCCCGCCAAACCCCTGTCTCCTCTGGCAGCCACCCCATCAGACAAGGAGGCGGGACAGGAATTCCTGCAGTGCTGCTTTTGAGTGGGCAGCTGCTGGAGGAGTCATGGGGGGGGGGAAGTAGGAGTTCCTGTGGGGACTAGTCAAACACCCAAATAGGAGAAGAGCAATGTGCCATGGCTGGTGAGTAGGAGATCCAGCCGGTGGGGGTGGGGGAAGAAAATGTGTGGCACCTGTGATGCTGGTCCAGTGAACTGTAACAAACCTCTGAACTGAGGTTTGTGCCTATCTCTAGATCAGACTTCTCCCATCTTTTCTTTCCTGACCATAAATAGATATCGTAACAAGCTTGCTCCACAGTTAGAGAATAATGCTCAGTATGGAGTATGAGATTGAATTCCTTCTATTGTTTTCCTCCACGGCAAAGCTGAATGACTAATCTTTAAACTTTTTTTAAAAATTCATTTGTTTATTTATTTAAAATATTTTTCTCCTGCCTTTCTCCCCAAAAGGGACTCAAGGCAGCTCATGTCATAAAAAATACAATATTTGAAAGCTAAAAGAGTAAATATACAAATATTTAAAAGAATTAAACAAGTATAATGTTAAAAATGGTAAAGAAAATCAATATTAAAACACATTTAAAAGAACAGAGCACAAGAATCCATTTAAAAATTCCTCTCAGACCACCAGTCATTAAGGACAGCAAAGATGGGGCTAGCCTAGCTTCTTGTGGAGGAAGTTGCAGAATTTGGGAGCAGCGACAGAGAAGGCCCTCTCTCCCATGTCCCCACCAAGCATACCTGTGATGGTAGTGGGACCGAGAGAAAGGCCTCCCCTGGTGATCTTAATGCTCAGGCAGTCTTATAGAAGGAGATGTGATCTTTTCGATCGCTTGGAATCAAGCTGTTTAAGACTTTATAGATTAAAAGCAGCACTTTGAATTGTGCCCAGAAACAGATTGGCAGCCAGTAGAGCTGCTGTAACAGGGAAGTTATATGTTCCCTGTAACCAGCCTCAGTTAGCAATCTGGTAGCAGTATTTTGGACCCTCTGAAGTTTCCAAACACTTTCCAAAGGCAGCCCCACACACAGTGTATTACAGTAATCCAGCCGAGATGTAACTAGGGCATGTGTCACCATGGCCAGATCAGACCCCCTCGAGAAATGGGTGCAGCTGGCACACTAGTTTTAAATGTGCAAAGGCACTCCTGGCCACCACAGAAACCAGGAACACCCCCAAGCTGTGCACCTGCATTTTCAGAGGAAGTGTAACCCTATCCGGCACAGGCTGAAACCCTATTTTTTGATTGGCTTTTCGACCAGGAGCACTTCTATCTTGTATGGATTAAGTTTCAGTTTGTTTGCCCTCATCCAGTCCATTAATGACACCAGACATTGATTTAGAACTGAAACAGCTTCCTTGGATTTAGATGGTAAGGAGAGATAGAGTTGGGTGTCATCAACATAGAGGTGACACCGAATCCTAAAACTCCAGGCAGCCTCTCCCAGCAGTTTCATGTAGGTGCTGAATAAGGACAAAACAGAATCCCGAGGAACACATCAGGTGAATAGGCAGAGTGTCGAACAGGTGTTTCCCAGCACCATCCTCTAGGTTCTCCCCCTCAGGAAGGGCACAGCCACTGTAAAACAGTGCCTACAAGTCCCATCCCACAGAGACAACCCAGAAGGATACCATGGTTGATGGTATCGAAGGCCACTGACAGGTCCAGCAGAACCAACAGGGGCAGAATCCCCCTGTCCAGTTCTTGGCATAGGTCATCCACCAAGGTGACTGAAGCAGTCTTTGTCCCATAACCAGAACTGATGCCAGAATGAAATGGATGTAGATAATCTGAATTATTGTCACACCAGTCTACATCCCGTTCATTTCATCACCACCAGCAACCCAGAAACCAGGGGCCCAGTTTGGCTCTACTTTGTGAGAGTGGACAGCCTTGGCCATTTCCCCATTCCTGAGGTCAACCAGGGTTTCAACGGAATCACCTGCCAAGGGGACAGGAAACTCCACAAGAGATGTCAAGAAACCAATTGGATCCATCAGCCTCTTGGGGTGAACCATCTTAATTTGTCCCCATCCCCTGCAGAAGCTCCGGGTTCCAGTGAGTCTAAACCCCACCAGATGATTATCTGTCCATGACAATGGAACTACAGAGAGTCCTCCACACCCAGATCACCAGCATCTACCCCAGTACAGAAAATCAAGTATAAAGTGTACCCTGCTGCATTAGTGGGGGCAGATACCATTTGGGACAAACCATGGTTGTCATGGAGGACATGAAATCCTGGGCCACTCCTGACAAAGCTGCTTCGGCATGGGTGTTGAAGTCCCCCAGTCTAACATGCTGAGGAGACTCCAACACCACCCCTGAGACCAGCTCAGCAAGCTCAGGCAGGGAGACTGTTGAGCAGTGGGGTCAACAGCAACAGAATCCCTATTCTGTCTCATGCTCCCACTTACAAATACACACATTCAAACCCAGAAAACTGGGGAATGTGGCACCTGGTGAGAGAGATAAAATCATGACAGACTACTGCATTTCCACCTTCCTGGGCCCCCCCAGGTCTTGTCTGCTGCTGCACAGAGAATCCTGCTGGACAAAGCTGAGTGAGATTGACACCCCCAACCAAGTCTCTGTGATGCAAGCTAGATTGGCCTGCTCATTCAGGATCAAGTCCCAGGGAGCTCTAGTTTTCCCATTGACTGATCTGGCATTTAGCAGCAACATTTTCAACCGAGAGGGCTTGTCACCAAGGCTATCTAAGCTATTTAAGTTTGGGGACAGCTTAGAGGCAACCAATATCCTTTTCCCCTTCTATGACCCATGGTGTTGTGAGTGCAGTCCCCCCACCATATCTCCCTCTGCCCTGAGCGACTGCAATTGCTGCTCCCTGATTCCCCCCACTATTCTCTTTCTTATGAAGACACGCCCTTCCACAATCAATATGAACAAGTTCTCTTTCTATATGTGAGAGATCACTACTAACACCTTAAGTGGGCCATCTGCCCTCAAACTGCACCATCTGGAGGACCTGTTGGGAGGTGCAAGTTTCAGGTCTCAGGTGGGCACAGTTGTGGGATGGCAGGCCTAGGGCAGAGGGGAAGAGGCAGAAGATAGGAGCTAGCTGGGCAAGAAGGTGGGGACTGAGGTTAGTGGGCAGCTGTGGAGAATAATTGAGGGGGTGGAAACAGAGGAAGGGGGCTACCTGACAGAGACACAGACTGAGAAAAAGACAGGAATGATGGGATCTAGTGAGCTGGAAGAGGATAAAGAGGACGAGGGGGAGATGTGGGGTGACACCACCAAGGAGCTGGACCTCAACTTCTAAGTGGTAAGGGTTGTTGACTATGTCTATGTAGAGGACTCCTGGACATGGCTCCTAGTCCAGGTGTGGCTCTCCGAGGAAAGGTGATGCAGAAGAGGTGCACTCAACCTTGGACACCTCCCGCCCCCCCCCCCCAGGGCCACCTCTTTGCCCTGCCAGCCAGTGGAGTCAAAGGAGACACCGGAGGCACAAGAGGCTGAAGGATCAACAATGGCATCTCCAGAAGGAGATGGGGGCCCACAGACATTGACTATAAGTCAGCACAACAAGCCATTTTTATGGGATATCAGGGGTCTCGGGACTGTGCTGAGGCCCCGGTCCCACCATCAGATTGTTGACCTTGACCCCAGTGGTGGAAACTTGTGGTCGGGAGGATTTGGAACCACTTGGGGGAACTAGTAATGGCAACTCAGCCCTCTCAAGGACTTATGGGTCAGAAGGTAGCTGGTGCCCCTTCTTTCCTTGTTCCCCACTCTCCAACCCTAAGAAAATCACATTCAAATAGCTCTATAAGTCTCAGGTTTATAGTGACAAGGTCAAAGAGGACTTCCCATTGCCCCACCACCTTGCAGAGCCAGCGGTGATCACACTCTCCCCCACCTTTGTAGGCATGTGAGCCTACAAAACTGGACTTCACCCTGACAAGATTTGTTCACAAAAGGTCACCTTTTCTTCACCATTGGTTATACGCAGGTTCTACACTTAATGGAGAAAGCCATTGTTTAATGAATAAAAATATTCTCCATTTTGATTCTGTCATGGATTTCTATCTGTTCTTCATATCCTTTGCTGGCTTGCTGATGGAAAAAAACTGTACTGACACCTTTGTTCACAACTGCCTTCCACGTCTCTTCAGCACCAGGGCACAAGGACAAGAAATGAATCTCTTAATAAGGAAATACAATCCTTTCTATCCAAACACCAGGAGACCTTTTAAGAGCAGTCATATTTACATGCTAAATTGATCATTTGCTGAACGTCAATTTTTATTTACCGTAATATAGCCCTATATTAACTGTGCCCTTGCACAGAAGGATAATTTCTGAGAGTGTGAAGCATTTGTTCTTCTTGTAGAGCCTCAACAAAGTGTGGCCATTCCAGTGGCCATGTGGGTTAATGCTGCTGTGAGTTGGTGTCCTGTAAAATATTTGAATGGTCATATTTTGCCCCTTTTTTGTTGTATATTCTTTACTAGGGATGCAGGTGCCTCTTGAGGAGGTACCATCTTGAGGGGATGGTGAAAGAGGAACTCCTGTTTGAGATAATTCATCTGAACTGGGAACCTTTGTGGTCAATTTGTCTTCAAATGTGTTTCCAAAGAGGCAGGATCTCTTCACGATCATCCCAAAGTGCAGGGCATGTAATAATCAGCTCAAGTTACAGGAAGCCAGATTTTGCTTCTATATTAGGAAAAACCTCTCAGATGCCAGAGCAGTATGGCAATGGAACCAATTACCTCAAGAGGTGGTGAGTGCTCCAACACTGGAGGCATTCAAGAGAAAATTGGACAGCCATCTGACAGATAACTTTTGATTTGCATTCCTTCATTGAGCAGGACATTGGACTCAATGGCCCTTATAGGCACCTTTCCATTCCATTATTCTATGATCCTATGATACTTGCAGTTGTGTGAATGTGGGGCGAAATGCCAATTCTGCACTAATTGTGTGAATTGCCCCTTTATTATGATGATTACCTCATGGTTTAAGGATATGAAGCAGTAGATGGGTTGTTGGTATCACTGTTCAAAATCAACCAGGCCTGCTATGCTAGTGGGGATGGATGCATGCACACACAAATATGTGCACATGCAGGCGTTGCTCCTCAAAGGAAAAGGATGTTAGAAACATATTCAGCAAATTAGAGACTTGGAAGAAAAGAAAGAGGTCTTGGTCCCATCCTCATGTGGCGGTGAAGAATCTCACAGAGCTTTACAATTCCTTTGCATAAAAGGGACTTAGTTTATAACACACATAGTAAAAAATGCAGTTTTCAAAAATGGACTCTAACACACTTCAGTCAATGAGGAAAAGTTACATAAGTTAGGTAAAATGCAAATAAATGGGTACCAGAGGAAAATTGCCTTTTAAACATGTATGAACTTCAGTTTGAGGAGGGAAGATACAAAGTCTCACAAATAATAGGAAACGAGGATGAGAAGAAAATCCATGTGGAGAAAATCAAGAACACTGAAACAGAGAAATGTCCAACGTCCATTGCTAACTAATGTGATTCACACTGTAGATCCTGTTTAATGGTTTGAAGTTGCAGTCCCAGTTGCTATGTCTTGCCTTTTGCTTCCTGGTGGGAGCACAGTAAGCAGCCCCAAACTCAACACTATCCACATTTCAGGCAGCAGGCATAAATTACCTCACATCAGCTCAAACACAATGCTTTCAAGTACAAGCCCTTTACTCAGTCAGGTGTCAGTCTCTCTCGTGGTAGCAAATATACTAACCAAAATTCAGGTCATCACAGAATTGAATCCATGGGTTCTCTCAGACTTCCCATCACACAGACAGCACCCAAGAGAGGACCCCTCACATCAGATAGTTCCTTTCCACATGATGAGAGCAACAGAGTGAAGCTTGCATGCTCATGATATTCTCACTTCTTGCATCTGAATGCCTGGATAGAGGTAGACATGGAAGGGACCTGGAAGATCCTAGAAACCAATCACCTTCCTACATGCAGAGCCCACATTGCAGAACACTGTTAGTCACTGCCTTACCTCTGCTTCAGTACTCGTAGCATAAGGGAGCACAGTACCTCTTGATCCATTCCTAATGTCCAATAATTGAAGAGCCAACAGAGAAGAAACTGCTGGATAGTTCTTTAGGGATGTAGTTGCCAGAAGTTGGGAGTTGGATTCTCCATTTTGTCTCCTTGGCAGGGGCTGGACTCAGCTCTGCTGCCCTAAGATTATTATTAAAGAGCAAAATCTAGGGGCTATGGGAGATGTTTGCATAGCTTGGCAGATTCAAGTGCAAGGAATATATGCATTAGCGCTAGCAAACTGTTAATCATGCATAGTCTTCAAGACTGTTGATTGACTCAAGCCTTAAATGAACCTGTAGACATATTTAATGAAGAGATCCATTTTATGTTCAACCATCCCCAGTGTGAACAAGATGTAACAGCAAGGAATATTTAAAAGACATTTTGAAGGATTCAAGGAGCAATTACTAGCAAGATGACCATAAAAACAGTCATAATGTCATCGTTTGTTTCATGTTACTATTTGGAAAGAGAGGGTTTCTACTTTTTAAATTAAAAAACATATTTAGTGAAAACGCTTGCTTTTCAATTTCTTTATGACACTTGCCAACATCTCGCCATCCACCCCCATGGCAGAATAAATAAATATTTTGGTTGCAGTCTTTCTATAAGGAATACGTGTATTTGAGGCTACTTAATGGAAACAGGCATTTGCGATGGAGGCAAATAAATGTTTATTTCTGTAGGAAGGCCTGATTTAGTGCACTGGCACTGTTGTGATTCAATCATCTTAAAGTTGTGAACTCAATTTTAAAGAAGCCGAGGCTTTTTTGTCCATTTGTAATTGACAAACAAGACCCAATTGTTTAACAGAATACAGAAGACAAGAGCTTTCCTTAGGGAACAGCAAGTTTAAAAGAAAGACTCTCTAACACTGGGCTTTAATCAGTCATTTTAAAGGTGGGTGGTAGTCTCATGAACATTTTATGTGAGTATGGCAAAATATTCACCCACATTCATAATCATGGTTACAAAATTAAGATCCAGATAATCAGCCTAGACCAACACATGGGCCACAGAAGGGAAAATGGCAGGGAACATTGCTTCCAGTTTCAGGATTCAGGTCATTGGCCAGAATACTGCTAATTAGTTACACTATCCTGAAATGTAAAGGTGTAAATTGCAGTAGCAAGTTAACAGGCTGCTGCTTGTATCCCTCATCCTGTGCCAGTCATATGAATCAGTATGTCACAGGGAATACAAGTGGCAGCTTGCTAACTAGTGGCAATTCACCATTGTGATTTACACCATTGCAGACACAACTAAACAAAAGGATTCTGGCCTTTTTTTAAAACAGTAAGGGTGCAACTATACAGCAGGAAAACTGTGAATGGATCTACTGTGAAGTCACACCTGGAAAGTCATGTTTCCCCAGGTTAATTTGCTTCGGTCCACCATAGAGGAGTTCACAGAGAGAGGGGAGGAAGTTGACACTCCGAATCCTTGTTTGCAGCTTTTTAAAGTAGCTCCGCTCTGCTCCGCTCTGGTCATCCAGATTTTCAGGAGAAACGGTTGGAGCACAGCTGCCTTAACAAACTGGAATGGCTGTTTCATAACATCTTCCTCTTTCTCTGGTGTTTCCTTATTCTCTCCCCACCCCAAGCTGGCTTAGCAGCCCTGGAGCTATATTAATAAGCCTTTAAAAGAAAAATGGAAAGCAAAGCAAAGTAAACTCAGGCACCAGGTTTGTGGACAAGAGGATACAAAGGGCAGTCAGTTTCCCCATTGCCCTGCCTTTCACATTGCTGCTATAGCCAGGTTGAATGGCTTCAAATACAACAGCTACAAACTCCTCCACATTGGTTCAAGTGGTCAAAGCAAAAGCATTCAATTAAAAAAAATTAGAAGCCCCAGTGGTGAAGGAAAAAACTACAGATTCAGAAGGAAAGCTCTGTGATCTGATTCACATGGAGGTATAGATCACATCATCAGTGGAAAATACCATGAATTAGAGCGCCCCAATCCTGAATCATTTCCTACCAAGATACTTGCACCTTAAAACTCATTACTTATGAAATGGGAATGCTACATATTTTCAGCGATGTGTGTTAGTAGCATTCTGCACGCTACCACTTTCTAGTTAATTTTAAATCTTGCTGTGCATGTTTAAAGAAAATAACAAAAACATGCACTTTGTCAAAAAAATTGCTATTTCATCTCCCTTGTTACTCTCCCCCCCTTCTCCTTCTATGTTCCTCCATTTGTCTGCTGTGCATACCACCTTGATAACCTGAGGTGGAAAGCCTTACACACACACCACTCCTGAAGGCCCCAACAAGCATAGCCAATGGCAGGAGTATCGCAATGTAGTCCTAAACACATGGAAGGCCAGTTTCCCCTCTCCTTTTGATAATGATTGACTACCACCATTTATTGTGACTCCTGTGAGAGAGCAGGCTGTGGAAGGTAACATAGCAGAAAGTTGAAACGGTTAACACTTTCTGCTAGATCCCTTTGGATGTGAGGTAGAGAAAATGTATGCAATGGGAACAAGTTATTGGTTGATTTCCCATCCTCTGGAGTAATGTCTGGTTTCAAAAGTATTTTTTGCCATGCTTTACAATAATGAGGAGGCTAGTGTGGGATTCCTCTATTCTTTAAACAGCATCATGTAATATGGAGAACCTGAGTACAACTCCTTTTCCCTATGACTCAGTGGACAATGGCTTTAAATTATTATATAGAATTTAGATGTTTGAAATAGTTATTTATTGCATTGGTATCCCACTTTTCCTTTTATTAACTCCTCCTCTGCCTCTTCGCTCTCAAAACAACCCTGTGAAGTAGGCCAGACTGAGTGACTGGCACAAGGTGAACTGGTGACTTTCACACCTCTGTGAGAACTTGAACCTGCTGTGATGGACAGGTCAGTAACCACTCCTGTCCATCACAATGGAACCCTGATTTAAACAACCAATGGTTGAACAGAAGGGGCGGAACCAAGGAAATATAAGAAGAGAATGGAGGACAGTTAAAGTTCAGTTAGAGTTAGGGACTTCAGTTAGGGATATCAGGTAGGGATATCAGTTAGAGAGAAGCAGTTTAGGCAGTTAGGACCAGAATTGCATTAGAGAAGAATAACAGAGAGATAGAAAATAAGAAAAGGACAAGTCCTGTATAATTTATGTGGTTACGATTGGAAAGAATTAGAAGTGATAAGAAATGAATAAATACCTTGATTAAAAGGATTCTACATAAGCAAATATAAATGTTATCAAAGCACAATTTATTGAATGAACAAAATAAAGAACATCTGTAACTTTAATAAAAGCTTTCAGTGGTTGGCAGCCAGTGTTTGACTGAAATCAATCACATTGTGGATAAAAGAAATCCACTGGTGGCAGCGAAAAAGGGAGAAAATTAAATGTCATGCCTGAAAGGGAACCTGGTGTGTAGAAGAACAAATAGAGGAACTGGGTGTGTGTGTGATACCTGCATCTTCTGAGTCCCAGGCCAGCCCTCTAGCCACTCAGTGTTCCCTGACCTAATCAAAACTATTGTTGGGTGGCAGAAACAAAGGACCTCCATGGTCCTGTAGGTAAAGCCAGAGGACTGCAATGGAAACACAACGGAAAGGCTGCTGAGCTGTGAGGCCATAACCCTCTCCATGTGAAAAGAAAAGGCTGCAGTACTGTTTATTGATTGTTTAGTGGACAAGATGGTTTTATTTGGTGATTCTCCTTATTAGTTACATTAGCTGACAGACAGTATATCACAAAACTCTGCAGATGTGCCATCAATGGTATTGAATAGTTTTACAAAACACATAATAATAGCTGAATATACCTCTTAAAACTCTTCTCTAATTTTCTCTGCTGTGGGTTATTATATAAATTGCTTACAATTTGTAGCATGTTATTGATTTCCTACTTTTCATATTGTTCTCACTCAGTAAGGAAGAAAGAACTGGGAAATAAATTGGATGTTAAACTGCCTTGTGAAAATGTTAAATAAGTTTAAAAAATTAGTGGTTTTGTTCAGTCTCTCCCACACCCCCCCAAGGATCTTCAGGTAGTATTCTACCTGAATGCTACCCGGAGTATAGCCGCTTGGAGACTCTTGCAGAGTGCGGGTGGCATACAAGTCAAATAAATAAATAAATAAATAAATAAATAAATAAATAAATTTCCTTACTATAATAAGCTATTAAGAACCATTAACTCTGCAAAATACCTCTTCCTGAAACAGATGAAAACTGTAAGAATTGATATAGATAAATAAAATGGCCTGTATTCTTTGGACTCTCTTAGGGTCCAACTATGAGGATTGTCACGGCAAAGACCTGCACTTCTGAATTTACCACTGCTTCACTGTGGCAAACCAATGGATTTATAACTGATATGAAGCTGGTACAGCCTAAAATAGTAACAACATAGAAAAACAGAAGGAACGGTTTAAAAAACAGGTGAGGAAGAGTGAAGAAAGAGCACTGAAGAAGGTTTGGACAGGCTGACTATACTTGCTACTTCTCAAGATATAGAAATTGGTCAAACTTGGGAAATAATTATAAAAACACATTTAAAGAATATTCTCCACCTCTCCATCCTCATGTTTCTCCAACCAGAAATAAACTTCCTCCCAGTTTCAGTGCACAAATTCATTGCTATTCATGTATAGGATCAGCTGATCTGGATTTTGAAAATTCATAGAAAATTTTGCATCCCACTGTTCCAAAATCATGGCAGTGTCACAAGTGATGTCCTTTTTTATGTACATGTATGACATGCTTCTCTGGGAAGCACATAAAATGTGGCTTTTCCTGATGTACTTAGTGGATGATCATGTTGAAATAGAATGGAATCCACATTTTGCTGGAGCAGTTCAGGTGCAGGTATCCATACTAAGAGCTGGATCCAAACACATGGGCTTTATCTGAGATCACCATCTTTAGGTTGCATGGCTCAGCAGAGAATTCAGGGCATGTTTCAGTCCTGTCCCTACCTTTAAAATCATGGGCACTCAGAAATTTCAGGTAGATTGTGCTTGTGAAACAGAAGATGCACACATTTTTAGAATAGAGTCAGTTTTGTTAATTTGAAAATATTTATAGCTGTTCATTTAAAAATACTTCAGCCATCATGTATGTCGGTGGGTGCTCATGATAGAAGAGCAAGGAACTTATGTGATTTTGATTGAGCAGTACCGATGTCCTCTCCATAAGTTTCCAAGGGAGCCCTCTATAACCCACAAATAGAGGGATACAGGAAAAAAAGGTGTATGTACCAAAAATGACTTTCTTTTTCTCCTGTGGAAAGAGAGCTGTAACTAGAGCAGGGCACCTGGGACTTTGTCCTGGGGCACCAAAATCTAGAGAGCACCACATTTTGATGTCAAATGACCAGACAGGGTCAGGAAAGTGAATGGCAACATCTCCAAAAGCTGTCAGGGGTGCTGTGCGCAGGACCTCAGCACACCCCCTGCTTGAGGTAGAGAGCAAACTGCTCCCTGTTCCCTGCCTCCCACCCCAACATTGCAACACTATGGCATCCTCTTCAGGAAAAGGAAAAACATTGTACATTCAAAGAAAGAAAGGACACAATAATCACGAAGGGGTAAATCAGGGTTCTGCACACTCCCATGTCCAAGAGAGAAAAAGAGCAGGATTGTTCCCTCTCCCATGAAGGAGGTGAGACCTCAGGGCAGAGTCTATGGGAGGTGATGCAGCTTGCTTGCCTAGGTGCCAAAAACTGCTGATTACAGCTGTGCAAGGCAACTTTCTCTGGATCTCAGTAACTTCATTGTGCTAAAGGAGTCTCTCCATTTGTATGAGGGCAAATCTGGATCCACCGCAGAAGATTAGAAGATTTAAAAAAATATTATGGGTACAATCCAACATCATTCAAGTTATTTCTAGTGTGTAAACCTGGGCAACTTTATCCTAGAGAGCAGTGCTTCCCAACCTTGGGTAAACCAGGTGTTCTTGGACTGCAACTCCCAGAAACCCTAGCCAGCACAGCAAGTAGTGAAGGCTTCTGAGAGTTGCAGTTGAAAGAAAACCTGGATTACTCAAGATTGGGAACCACTGCCCTAGAGTAAGTTCTGTTGTGCTTAGTGGGGCTCACTCTCCAGTTAAGAGTGCTTAGGCTAAGACTGCAATTTACACATTGCATCCCATAATGTCTTCTTTTGCATAGGCATGTCTAGAATTGTGATCTTAAGAGTAGATTCATCTGGAAATAAACCCCCATTAATACTATGCGATTTCTTCCACTATTAGCATCTGTGGGGTTGCCCTGTAAAATTCATTGATTTTCTCTTGAAAACCTAGGTGATTATCTTTTCTCAATTGAACTAATGAACTTTGGGAGCTTAACTTTTGCTGAGTTGTTCTTGAAGTTTTAGATACTATTTCAAAATCCACAAAGGGGATGGAGAATAGGCTTCTTATTTGTCTTTGAAATTTAAAAAAGAAGTTTTAATTATAGCATCTTCATGGGAAAAAACATGTTCTTAAAGGAAGCATTTGGGCTGCTTTGTCATCCTGCCCACATGTGTTTCAGATCTGTTTTGTGCATCTCAACTGAACGTCCCTTGAGATGTCATCTGTGGTCTCAACAGCCTAGCAGCTAAATATTTGTAAACCTCATTCCAAATTAAGCATCATTGAGTCAGGTGGAAGTGGTAAGAAACCGTTAAACTGGTGGTTAGGAAGGTAGGTCTTTGTGGGACAGGGTTGTTGGTGAGCTCCATCACCACACAGGAAGAGACTTCAGATTCTTAAAAGCATTCTCCCCAGCTGTGGTGGTAGAATCATTTGCAAAGTAGAGCCTGAGGCCTACAGTTGATCTTACACACTGATACTAACCAAGGGTAATGTGCCTAACAAAGCAGCAGTGTTCAGTTGCAACCCTTAGATAAATGCTGGTGGTTACTGTCACTGAAAAACAGAGAAGAGATTGAAAATACTAATGAGATTGAAAATCCAACTTTTAGACTTTAGGTACCCCTTATCAATGAGATCCAAACCATGTTTCTACAAGAGGACAGGGTCAGCCCTCCTGGTAGTCAGGGAGAGAAAGAACTACCTCAGGCAGATGATGCTGAGTGAGAAGAAGTGGTGGAACTTGGATTTTTCATAAATGGTTTCTCATAAACTCTCCAGCTGATCCTCTCTGCAAGGGAACAAAGCCAACTTTCCTATCCACTCTCACCTAGCCTATGCCTGAGGCATGAGGGAGGATGATTGCCTATCGTTAAAAGAGTCAGCTGACAGTCTTTCCACATTCTCTACATGGACTGGAGAGGAGACCATTTTGCCCTTTGCCTCAGCTATCAATATTTTTTGACAGCTCTCTCAAAGGGTTCCTAGTACAGTGACTGAATTGCAGAGGAGAGCAGCGTTCATTTTTAATTCTTTCACAGCCTGTGTCTACTCTGGCAACACCAAAGAAGAAAACTGCAGTCATTCACTTTACACTTTCATTTTATGGTGGCATATGCCAAAAAGACAAATCCCAGCCCTCACATACTTGACAAGAAAGTTTTGAGGGCCATAAAGGCTATTTATTTAGCTCAGGGATAACAATAGAAGACAGAATAACATTAGGTTACTGGCTCAAGTGAGTCTTGAAACCAGATGTTCAAAAGACAAGTCCATCTTCGAGTCATGGAACCCAACAAGCTTTGCAAATCGCTCCTGTTCTATCATTGTGACTCAATGGGGGATGTTCCCCCATTGCCTTTTCTTAAACATACCTTTGGGAATTGTGCCACATCATAAAAATATATATTTTTAAACTACAGTGGCTAGGTTGACTGGAAATAGTGGGCCAAAAAAATAATGTCTCTGAGCCATGCGAATTGGGCCATTCTGTTGGCAATGAAGAATGCTGCCCAGAATGTTATTTATTGCAGCTCCAGTATGAGTTGAAGCATCTCAATTTTTTTTTAAAAAAAGTAAAACTGAGATTGTAAAGGCTTCAGCCATCTTTTCTAACCATCTTCTCTCAAGCTCTGGAAAAATATTAGAATTCTTCGCATTCACTATCAATCTCCAAAAATGGTGACACCCTCTTTTATTCAAGATGATATTAAAAGTGAGGCATATTTGGCCCAAGAGCCAGTATAACGCCATGGATAGGGTTGGGTTTGGAATAAGGAAACCTGGTTTCCAATTTTTGTTCTAGCCACAGAAGTTCAATTGGTGGGAGACTGGTCCTTAAGCATCTTAGATCCTTTGGAAACCCTATTAGGGTCACCACCAGTCAAAATAGAACTGATGGTAGATAGTACATGCATCTTTGGAGTAGCACAACATTTAATTCTTTTTAAATATAGAGTTATCTTTTCCATTATTTGTAATGTAAACCTCTCAAAAAATCTTTCCAAATACTATAAAGAAATTAATATACAAATAAATAAATGCACATTTGCTATACTAGCGCCATGGAAAGTGTATTTCCTAGATTCATCCCACAGTTTAAATAGTATCATTCAAAGGCAATTTCAGATTTGCAGTTAGGGGCTGACCGTGTGGGTCTTTCCCAAACAATGGAACTTTTCTGGACCAGTTAAATTGCTGATTCCTTGTGGAAATATCTACATAATCAACTCCATATTGGTAGTTGTGGGTTTTCCAGAGGTTGGGGTGTTACATTTTAAAAGTAGCTCTTTGCTTTCTTGCAATCTAAAAGTAGTCAATGTGGTTAACTCTCTTGTTGCTTAAAAAACCAAAAACTACATGCTAAAAGCCTATGGTCCAAAACACATCCAAGTGTACCTTAGAAACTATAAAAGTAACTAAAAACAATTATACCACAAAGGAAGTGAAGTTATCTCTCATTATAATGTAATATAACTCAATTATCATATCATGTAAAACTCATCATATTAAAACTCATAAGAACAATACTGAAAACACAACTAAGAGCTTGATCACACATGCAGAAAGAAGCCCAGTTACGTATACTGATTCTGCCATTTTATAAATTTTCATTCACATGACACATAGTCAACATTGATTCATTTGGCCAGCCAATCTGTTTTTTTTCCCACTTTGCTGGCATAGTTATTTAAAAATGTACCAATCCTTACAGTTTCAGTAAATGCTTATTGTTAAATTGCTTGCCACACCACCAACAGCAAGAAAATACATTGCTCAGAAGGAGACAGCCTGCCCCCCCCCTTGCGGGTGTAAGGAAGGAAAGGAGAAAGTGGGCTTCAGCAGAGAAAGAGCTCTTTCCTGCTTCAAATTGTTTGAGGAGAGAAAGAAAGGAATGTCACAGTAATCTCTCTCTCTCTCTCTCTCTCTCTCTCTCTCTCTTAAACCTGCTCTTCACAGTACTTTGCAAAACTTTTGAATACTGCTTCCTCCTCCCAACTATTCAAAGGAGAAAAGAAAAATGAAAACCAAGAAGTGAGAGGAAGAGATATGCAGGAAAATAAGGAAAGGAGAATGAGTGAGTAAAGGAGGGAAGGGAAAAGGGGAGGAGGAGAGAAGGAAAATGGGGAAAGAAAGACGGAAAGCAGAGAAAGAAACTGGGAAGTGAGAATTAAAAAGAGGAGGTCAAGTTGCAGGTGATATATACCACCAGGCTAGTGACAGGAAATAGTCATGTGTCACTTACAAACTATTAAAAAAGAAAGAAAGAACATTTTAGAGCAGCCAGGGGCCTAGAAACAGGCTGGCAAATGAATCAATTTACATGAGATGGTATGTGTAGCATACAGAACCAGTACAAATAGCAAGAAATGTGCCAATTGAACAGACAGCTGTGTGAATGGGCCCAGCTGTATCTATACCCCATGACTACACACAGAAATACATCAATATTTAAAAAGAGGAAAATGAAATGATTCAAATGGTCCATGTGATCAGGCCCTAAAACACAAAATAAAATGCTGCCTTTAAAAAAATCCCCCTGGATTTAAAGGGAAAGCCTGCCTGAAGAGAAAGGTCTCTCTCTGCTTTCCTGGAAGGACAGCAAAGATGGGACCAGCCTGGCTTCCCATGGGAGCGGTGACAGAGAAAGACCTCTTCTGTGTCCCCACCAAAATAGCCTGTGACGGTGGTGGGATCAAGAGAAAGGCCACCCCTGATGATCTTATTAGCCAGGTTGGCTCCTTTCCTTTTCATATAATAGAAACTTGGATCAGATTGGCCTGAGAGTTTCAGGACTCCAAATAATTAGGGGAAAAGTGGGTTTACCTCAATGTCATTTTACTAAAGCTTTCTGTACAATGCAATTGCTCTGTGAACTAGTGACTTCAGGAAATAGAGTAGAAAAAAACAGGAAATGCCTAATGTTCGTCTTTTAGCCTGGGTAAGGTTAAAAGAGAGCTTTGATTATCTAGTGTGGATGTGAGAAAGAATTTTCTCCATGGCTGCTCTCAGGCTTTGGAACTCCCTAAGGAAGGGAAACTAGATTGGCATTCACTGTATTGTTTGAGGGCTGGTAGCAATGATGTAGTGATAAATGTGGAAGTGTGCTTATCACAACAGTTCCCATACCAACACTCTCTCCATAAGAAAGTCAAATAATACAGGAATCTGGATCAGACCATATCCACAAGTGAGGAGCAAGTCTTTTGTGAGATTAATGGCTCTTCGTGGTCCATTCAAGACCAAAACATCTCCTCAATCACATTGTTCTAGATAATATCTGTTTTTCTCTCAGCTACTGTGAAGACTGTAGCTAACAACTGGCTGGCAAGCAAGGGCTTTATTTTTTTTTAATCCAAGTAGGACTTTGACTGTGCTTTGGAAGAGGATTTTAAATTCAATAGGGTTACTGAAAATACTGTATATTTTCTTTTATTGGTCTATTTTTGAATTGTGTTTTAAAATGATTACATTTTTATTCGTTTTCGGCTACCATTGTATTTCTTTTGTTTAAGCCATGGGCAACTTTGAGCCCCTGTCGTGGGAAAAAGGTAGGATATAACCTGAATGAATGGACAAATACCACCTCACCCCATGCTTTCTTTCTCACCCAAGCTCTGATACCTAGAGTATGCTTACATGGGGGTGGGGGGCAGTGAGAGGGCCATGAATAGGAACAGGCAGTTCCATATCTGATCTTTTTATGCTTTATGATGGCCAATTACGGTAGATATTGCTTTTAGCAAGCTAATGTTGGGGTATTTTGTAGTTGTTGTTCTTCCCATTTAGCAAGAGTTTGTGGCTAGAGTTTTGTGGATTGTGCTTTGCTTTCCATGTGGTTTGGACAGCTCTATGTTCAAAGGCAGAGCTCTGCTGATGTCATATTTGGCTTGGTCCTCAAAGCAAGGTATGAAAACATAATCAGAAGCTTTAGAACAGGGATGGACAACCTGTCAGTCTTCAGATGTTGTCCAAATGCCAATCCCATCAACTCTAACCAGGACAAATAATGGTGAGGACTGGCAGGAACTATAGTCAAGCAACATCTGGAGAGTTATGGTGTCCAGTCCTGCTTTATAGAAACAGGTGGAACTTGATTGGTCCTTCAGATCACCTGGCACCTGCTGTGCAATCAGTTGTGATACCACTTCCTCCTCTGTCCATCCACAACTGTAATACCTGTGTCGAGCAGAGAGTGGGCCACTGACCCCCTCTTCTGGTAATCTCCTATAGCAGCATCTAAGAACAAGGTATTCTGGTCTGGAAGCTAGGGCTGTCCATTAGTTTGACCGAGACTTCCATGTTACTTTCTGTAGGTGTACAGAAATTACCATAAGCCTAGAAACTGGTTAATCCCATTGGTGTTTGCTTGGTATGTGTGCATAACGGATGGCTTTCTTCTTAGAAAAGTCTTTAAACTGCTGAACTGTCTTTAAAACAATGTTTTCAAGAAGCAGTGGAGACTTCTGCAAACAGCCTCATTCTGAGATGTGCTGATACACAGTCCTACCACATAGCAGCTGTTTCCAATTGCTGGATAATGTTTTCAGGGTTCAGACATCAAGAACCTGGGAAAAGTTCCAGGAGGCATAGATGAGATGAAAGCTGAGAGCTTATAAAGAAATATAACTTTCAGTTTTATCAGTCAAGTGTTCTATAGACCAATACCTTGGGATTCATGCTTGTGTTTCAGGTTTCCTTGTTTTCAAGGCCCTGCCAAAAGGAGGAAAGACAGGTCTATGCCTGGGTGTGTAAATGGGGCTACATCTCTCTCTCTCTCTCCTCATAGGGTGCAGCGTCTCATCTTTAAAGAGCATGGAAAATTCCAACAACTTCAGGCCATGACATTTCCTGTGCCTTGCAAAAATCTTCCTGTAGGGCTTCCCATCGCAGCTTCAAATAAAATATAAAATCTGGTTGAAAGTAAGTCAAGAAAAACTACCAGATCCAAATCTATGTAGAATTAGTGATATGGCCAGTTCTGACTCAACAAGAAACACTGCAAAGGAAAATTTCTCCTTGCATGAATGTAAGGTTTCACACATAGGAGGGCAGTGTGAAAATCTCTACTGCTACATACTAGTTAACATTGTTATAGTCAATTTTTCATTGGAATCATTGCAAACTGTGCATGCTGCCTTTTAACAGGCTTTGGCTAGAAGGGACCTCTCTCGCCTAGAGTGACTGTCAATCAATCCAGCAACAACCAGATTTTTTTCCTCTCTGGCTCAGATTTTGAAGAGAGCCGTGCCTCTCTACTCAAGAATTCTTTAGTCAGGAGTCAGTTAATCAGTTATGTAGTCATTCAGGCAGACTAAGAATACGTTAAGCTCTGTTCATGTAACCAGTCATTATTTTTCACAATATGCTGTTTTTTATCTATCCAAAACTGTAATTAAATGGAACCTTTTAGTCTTTCTCCTACCAAATGTTTCAGAGTGAGTTATTGAGACTATAAGTGCCAGCTGATGAGAAGCAAGCCAATAAGAGGAAGTCTACTCTGAGGAGATTTGAAGCTAATTCTCCTCTATAAATCCCTGAACTTTTTCTGCTGCATAGTTAGAGGGATTTTTAGTCAACAAATTTCCACACTCTGCCGAGACTTCACACAGTCTTTTGCTATAGTATAACATTTGTCACATTGTATTCAGTAGTGATGCTTGTGTTTTCAAGTATATAGGAAACGGTCTGATTTTAGCAGGAAGTCTTAGGGCACATCTGCACTGGCAGAATAACCCACTATTTGGATTGCTATTGCTGTTGCTTGGTTTACAGCATCCACATATTTTGACTTAGAGCAATCCATCCCACCCCTTTTTAGAGCTGTCACCCCTTTTTGAAACAATGGTAAGGCTACAAGGTTGGTGTTTTGTTTTTGGCATGATTCAGAGTTCCTAATTAGCCCATTCTGAAGCATCTGTCTGTCTGTCTGTCTGTCTATTAACGCAGTACTATTCTAGATAAGCAAGATACATTGGCAGTATTATAAGGAATGCATTTTCCTACCCTCCCTTTTTTTGGTCACAAAATGGAAGTCCAGTAACCACAACCAATTCTATACACACATATACACAGCTAGCTAGCAATAATCCCTCTCTTTCCTGCCTTGGCTCTCTTTTTTGTTGATTCCTCTACCCACATACCCAAGATCAATCATTTGTAGGAAAGAAGGAAGAGAAATTAACCCATAACAAACAAGGGGAAAAAGTCCCTTCTATTTTTTTAAATTCAAAGCAGATAGCATGGTCCAGATCCACTCCATGCGTGAAACAACCCATGGGTAAGCACATGGAGACATGCAAACCAGAGATTAAAATGCAGCAACAAAGGGGAGAAGAGTGTGGACACCACCAGTGCTGTTGTTGTTTTTCTTTAGTGGTTTAGTCATGTCTGACTCTTCGTGACCCCATGGACCAGAGCACGCCAGGCCCTCCTGTCTTCCACTGCCTCCTGGAATTGGGTCAGATTCATGTTGGTAGCTTTAATGACACTGTCCAACCATCTCATCCTCTGTTGTCCCCTTCTCCTCTTGCCTTCACACTTTCCCAACATTAGGGTCTTTTCCAGGGAATCTTCTCTTCTCATGAGATGGCCAAAGGATTGGAGCCTCAGCTTCAGGATCTGTCCTTCCAGTGAGCAGGTAAATAAAATAAGTACAGGTAAATAAAATAAAGCATTGCCTTTAATACTCTTAGCACTTAAATCTGGTTCTTTGGTGTCTCTCCAAAACTGTCAATTTCACTCCCTAGCCATACAAGGCAGATGAAACTGACAAGGACACTGGAGTTGGAAATCAACAGCTCAACCCAGGTGGAGGAAATGCTAGAAAGGAGCTACAGCCTGGCTCCAATTTATCATCATCATCATGATCATAATCATCATTTTGGACTGGCTGGCTGGTTAGCTGCCTTTTTATTATTCCCACCTCCCTTTTTCCTTTCTTCGTCTTCCCTGCTGCCTCAGGCATGTCCCTCTGCACAGGCAAAAAGACAGGCTCAGTTTCAAGGTAAGATGGGAGTTCATGGGCATTTTAAACCTATCAATTTCTATGGATGATTTTCCAATGTGTTTACAATATTTGCTGACAGTCACTGGTCTGGTTGGTGCCTGCTGGCGAAGGGTGGGTTTTGCCTGCCTTATTTCTCCCAAACTCAGACTTTTGATGAATTTCCTCCCTCTCTATCTCCCTCATTTAAAAAAGGACCCTTCCTTCTTTAAAAGAAGAATGATAAATGAGATACATTGGCAGTTTTATGTGTACCATGCTAGGTAGATTCATTGCTGTTTTGCTATGGCACTTACTTTATTTAACAGCAACAAAAAAGAAAAGTTGTGGTTGAGTAAAAGCTGCAGAAAAAGGTGAGGAAGAGGGCAGGAAGGGGAGTGTCATTGATGGAAATGGGGGCAAACTGGAGGACTCCCAAGACCAAGATCAGTGTGACCAAAAGGATCATTCAAATGAGAGATAAACTAGATCGTACCTGTAAGAACCTTTTAAGCATGAACCAGACTGTGCCAATTCCTCCTGTCTGGATGTATCCTTATTATCTCAGTTCTGATCAGGAGAGGTAGGAGTTTTATTGCATTTTACTTCATTTTTCAAATACAGATGTACTAACATTTTCCTATGTCTTTACAAGGAAGAAGAGAAAATGGAGATTCCTCCATCCAGGTCCAGAGATCTGAGTGCCTAGATGTTTGGCTTTGAATTCAATCTCCATTTACTTCATTTTTCAAATACAGATGTACTAACATTTTCCTATGTCTTTACAAGGAAGAAGAGAAAATGGAGATTCCTCCATCCAGGTCCAGAGATCTGAGTGCCTAGATGTTTGGCTTTGAATTCAATCTCCAATCATGTTAGTGCAAAATTTAGAATTTCTGTGAGTGTCCTCCCATTTAACCCCTATGTGGCAGCCAAATAAAACAAGATCCCCTCCTCATTGTTTCATTCTTATTAAAAATAAAAAGAACTCCCCCCCAAAAAAAATCTAAACAAAAGCTTCAACATGAAAAGATGGCCTGTTAGGAATTCTCCATCAGAATCCTCAGTTCTAAATTGAGAGAGAACACATTGTTTTAAATTGTGTTTTTCTGCTATTTGCACAAACTGTTGGTTCAAAATTAGAACTTTTTTTCTTTCAGGAAGCTAGGCACATACACATTACAAGCACACAAGGACATGCTAATTGACCAAATGATACAAAGAATGACTCCTTTTGCTAATTCATGTAATGAGGCATTTCTTGATAGTGTACATTTGACAGAAAGGAACAAAAACCATCTCGGAAATGCATAAAATTTCTCGGGGACTGAGCAAAACAGGCAAACAAAGTTGTGTGGAGATTTGGTACAGGAAATTGTTTTCTCATTTCATGTTGGAGGATGAACAATATTGGGATTCACCTAGGATGCACAGTCATGTGTGCTTGGATACTGTATGTGCTCTTTTGAATGCTAAAAGCATAGCTAGGAAAAACTTCCTCCTCCTCTCCTTGTGCTACAAGTTCATGCTTGCTGGGAGACTGTAGACGTTGTGGTTCCTAAAAAGTAACTTATGCATGCTCTGGTTAAAAGTGAAGGTGGCTCATGCCCTTTGATAAAGCAGGGTCTTGAACTGAGCTGAAAAAAATTCTACTTATGTTCAACTGAATGCAATTCAGTTGACAAGATCAGGTGCTGAGGTGTCAAGATTTCATTCACACAGAGATTGTGGGATGCCAAGGGAGCAAGACTTAATTCACACAGCATGTGGGCTATCATCCTTACTTTTAGCTCTTTCACATTTGGAAGAATGGATAGCCAGGGGTACTGTGAGGGGAGGAAGTAATAGAAGACAAGCAGATTTTCATGCAAATGAATTCTTTGATTTTGAGGAAGGGCCTGCTGCACTATGATGGAAGCAATGTAAATTGGCAAACAGCAAATTAAAATAGAAGAGACAGCCAATTGATGAAGACACTAAACAAGCTAGAACAACTAGTAATTCAAGGATGTTGCTAAAGAATCATTCTGCTTTTAGAGAACAACAAAAAAGAAATAGGGGGTTGCCATGCTACTTGATTAGCCTGCTTTACCTGAGATTATGAAGCCTTTGCTCTGGATATCCCTGTGCCCACAGCACCTGAATTCCTTTCTACAGTCAACTGAGACAGAAGTATGTCTGCCCCTCTCCCAAAATTTATCTGTCCTTTTACACTGACACCAGAAGGACACATTTCCTGGTCTTGGACTTTTTGTTGTTTCGTCATTAAGTTGTGTCTGACTCTTCAAGACCCCATGGACCAGAGCACGCCAGGCCCTCCTGTCTTCCACTGCCTCCTGGAATTGGGTCAAATTCATGTTAGTAGCTTCGATGACACTGTCCAACCATCTCATCCTTTGCCGTCCGCTTCTCCTCTTGCCTTCACACTTTCCCAACATCAGGGTCTTTTCCAGGGAGTCTTCTCTTCTCAGGAGATGGCCAAAGTATTGGAGCCTCAGCTTCAGGATCTGTCCTTCCAGTGAGCACTCAGGAAGTGTGCTTTTGATTTCCTTCAAAATTGATAGGTTTGTTCTCTTTGCAGTCCAGGGGACTCTCAAGAGTCTCCTCTAACACCATAATTCAAAAGCATCAATTCTTTGGCGGTCAGCCTTCTTTGTGGTCCATCTCTCAGTTCCATACATCACTACTGGAAAAACCATAGCTTTGACTATGTGGACCTTTCTCAGCAAGGCGATGTCTCTGCTGTTGAAGATGCTGTCTAGGCTTGTCATCACTTTCCTCCCAAGAAGCAGGTGTCTTTTAATTTCATGGCTGCTGTTACCATCTGCAGTGATCATGGAGCCCAAGAAAGTAAAATCTGTCACTGCCTCCATATCTTCCCCTTCTATTTGGCAGGTAGTGATGGGACCTGTGGCCATGATCTTAGTTTTTTTTAATGTTGAGCTTCAGATCATTTTTTGCACTCTCCTCTTTCACCCTCATTAAGAGGTTCCTTAATTCCTCCTCATTTTCTGCCATCAGAGTGGTATCATCTGCATATCTGAGGTTGTTGATATTTCTTCCGGCAATCTTAATTCCCGTTTGGGATTCCTCCAGTCCAGCCTTTCTCATGATGTATTTTGCATATAAGTTAAATAATGTCTTGGACTAGGGTTGTGAAATCTTAGGGGATGTGATGCTGCCCACCTCATATCCACCCACTTGAAGTAACATGCCACATGAGTGGTCCAAGCTGAGACAACACCAATGACAGTAGTCAAGATGGTCTACAGCATACCCTCTTGTGTTCACTATTATTCACACTGTCAAAAAAAAAAGAAGTCCTGAGACAATTGCTTCGTGTTTGGGTGAAGTGGATAACTGATGAAAAAAAGGAGCCAGCTTCTGGGATTTTCCCATGATTAGTGTCACTTTGTGAATGGTAGCGATCACAAGAGGGTACCCTGTGTAGACTGTCCTGATTGCTACCCTTGGTGTTGTCAACATTCAGGCTGCCCTTTGCTATGTAAAGCTTGGCATCCTTTTTCCTGCTAGCAACCTCAGCATAATATTTTGCAGCAGTATCAGGCCATATCAGGATATTTTATATCACAGATACAGAAGCACAATGTCCCACATTCATAAACCAGAGGCACTTTTAAGAAAAAGAATTGAATTGACTAGTAAAATATGAGAAAGCTTGCTTGCCCCGACCAAGCAAGGCTGTTTCTTTCTAGCTCATTTCTATTACTTTTCTCCTCAGCTTTTTGCCCTTTCTTGACCATTCCCCATGGGATCATTCCTCCCCCTCTGTCTCACACATCTGCAGAGGAATTTTAGTTTATTTTATTTTTTGGTTTCTCCTTTACTTTTTCATCATTTCTTGATCTCTCTTTCAGAATACTGTACTCCCATCTGAATTTCCATCGTTTTCTTTGGCCAGAGGCTTACACAGTGAATTGGGGACTGTGCCTTTCAGAGGAGAGCCAGGCGGTGTGACTGGGTAACGTTGGGCAAGTTGGATAAACCTAGTCCTCTCCTTGAGTGCCCCCTTCACACTGTCCCCATTTTCCCTGCAGTGAAGGTCTCCGGCATTTGATTGTTTGCTTTGTTTATCAATTGGCTTGTTTGGATTTTTGAATATTCCATTTTACATTTATCTAAATCTTACGTGTAATAAGCGAGCAGTAGAAGTTTTCCCTGTTTAACAGTTTCATTAATATTGTTTTTTCTAGCTATACATTTTTATGAAGCTGTATTTCTGGCTTCCATTGAGACACCAGAGTTTGAAACAGGAGAAGTGATTCAGCAATTGGAGATGTCAATATATACAGAAATGTTCGGTGTGTTCCGATGTAATGAACAACAACTGAATCATATCTCATAATACCTGTAATTGTTCTGGGACTTTGTGATGGTAATAAATCCCAGGCCATGGAAACACTGTGTTACAGCTAGCATGGTTACATTTTCTACAATGATAGCAATGTTATTACTTTTAGAAAGTAATATAATCTTGGAAGAACCTTAGATCTGTAGAGCTGGAAGGGACCTTATGGATCATTGAGTCTAGCCCTTGTCAAGGAGGCACAGTGGGGAATCAAACTCCCAACTTCTGGCTCTGCAGCCAGATACTGTACTTAAACCATTGAGCTCTTCAGCAGTTTTCTGCTGGACTGGTAACCTCATTACTTTTAAAATGTAATAAGTAATGTATACTTGATACTCTAAAAATATTGCTTTTGTAGGGTCATGGAAATCTGGAGTCATTTGGGATCATTCTGCATTCAAAAAGTGTATTTTTTTTCCAGAGGGAAGTTAAGAAGTATTGCATTGTTCTTCAAGTAATGAGTGAAAAGCATTGCTAACAAGATGCTTTTCCCACCTCCCATGACAAGCGACGAGTTCCTTTTTAAAAATGTGATGGTATAAGCTCCAAAAATCTCTTGCACAGAATGGGCTAATATGGCTAACTGTCACAAAGGGGCTAGGCAAGGTGGATGTTCCACAGAACCGCTAGTTCCCATTGGCTAAGCAGTTCTGATCCTGGAAAGGCCAGAAACCAGCATGATATCATGAAACAAAAGGAACAGTAGAAGCAAAATCCTATGACAAGCCATGTTGGAAATGGTCCAGAAAATGAGAAGAGCAGAAAACCAGAGGTTGAAGTCATTGAGAGGTAAAACTGAGAGGCAGAATAGGGGAAGAGAAGATGTGCCAGGTTCAATGCTGGAAACCTTCCAATCTCCATCCACAGAGGCTGGAAACAGTCAAGCCTGCATCCATCTACACAAAGCTGTTCCCTCACCCTCCTTTCTGCAGACAGTGGAGGTCCAAGGGGGAAGAAAAGATTCCACCAGATCATAAAGCACTTTCCCTTTGTTTGGCAGTCAGCTCAAACGCTGAGCCATTGAAGTTTCTTTTGACTTGAGGGGACGAAAGTGTTGTGTTTTGCTGTGGAATTAGAAGAAGAAAGAGTTGTCGGGCTTCCAGTTGGTCTGGATCTCATTTAAACCCACCAGTTGAAAGCTACAGATGAAGAACTTGCCCCTCCCCCATTCAAAATAGAAGCAGAATCATATGTCGATCACGATTAAAAAAAAAATTCAATGGGTTGTGCTGAAAAAGCTTTTCCTATGAAGAGGCTGTTCCCCCACAAAAAAATGTCCCCCAAAATAGAGGGAGCTTTACATGGCTTTGTTTTGGGGGTGACAGAGAGCAAGCAAGAGAGATGGAGAGTGCAGGAATAATTTTAACACAAAATAAATTAAACTCTCTGTCAAAACAATACAGGATATGCAGTTCTGCTGGAACTGTTTGTCCGAAGCAATTTTCTTTTCTGCCAGAAACCCCCTAACTGACGATGGAACTGTCTTTATGGGCAAAGGGAGTTCTCTTGATCACAGCAGAACCCCCGGGAGGATTTTTTTTTTTTTTGAAGGGGTCTCATTTTGGTTCCAAGGCTGTCTTAGTGTGTAAAGCCAAAATGAAGTGTGAGTTGAGAACTGATTAGGTAGCATTCTGCCTTCTGACAAGCTTTTGCATTTCATATTGCTTCAGCCATTGCCTAATAGCAAATGTTTATGTGAGATCTATAAACAAACTCAAAATGGGAGGACAATTCAGAAGAGATGATTTTAAAAAGAACTTTTCTCTGAAATTCTGGTGGGTCTAACTATCTTCTGTCTATTTGTAATATCTTGGTTTTTGAAATGAAGGGAATAATTATAGAGATGCTTCCCAGTGTCTAACCATGTCTATAGAAGCCACACAAAAAATGCCCGTAAGGAAGGACTTACATCATTTATTTACAGCATATTTAATATGGAAAGGGATGAGAAATTGATTGGTTCATTTGTCAGTATGAAACAAATCCAATTTGAAATCAAATGCAGATCTGAACTCAATAGGCCAATGAAATACATACATTTTGAATTTGCAATGCCATCTACAGAACTTTAAAGCATCCACCCATTTCACAAACATAGTTGGAAAAAAATCATATTTTTTTTTAAAAAATGTAATATATAGTATATATATGTTATTAATTTCTGAGCCAAGAAGAAATGCACACAAAATTGTAATGAGTGTAAGCCAATGAATAGCTAGCTGTCTTGGAATCCATGTATCAGGCTGGGAATGGAGAACAAAGTCTGCTCATTTAAAAACTGAGCTAAAACAGAGTTCTCGATCACAAATCCATTCGGATCATAATCCGTGATAGGACAGTCTAAGTTGGGGGTGCACAACTTGTGCCACCCCCTCCCCAGAGGCTGCTGATCTGCAATTTCCATTGGTAGTGAGGAATGACAGTAGGGGCAGTTCAACAACTTGAGGAAGGTCGCAGGTTGCCCATCCCCATTCCAAGCACAGGAGTGTTAATACAATAAGATGACCAGTGTTTCCCACAAAGAATAAATGATTGTGCTTCCCAGGCTTACCATTCTTTGCAGTATGTATGCTCTCCCTCAGTGATCCCCAACCTTTTCTGAACTGTGGACCGGTTGGGGGGGGCAACCCCCGTGCCTGCAGGTGGGCAGGGCACTCTTGCGCTCTTGTGCGCATGTGTGGGTAGGCGGGGCACCCTTGCAGGCGGGCCATGTGTGCACGCGTGTGGGCATGAATGAGGTGAGTGCAGGCGGGGTGGGTCCAAGGCCCAGTCCTGCCAAGGCAACAGACTGTCACTGGGCTGTGGACCAGGGGTTGGGGACCCCTGCTCTACCTAGTACAAAATGCTGACAAATCACCCAACAATTTCTTTAGAGACATTCTCTTAAATGAAGCATGGTTGCTCAGAAAGAAATGTTGTGATTGAATCATTTGCAATGATCCCACACACATTGGCTTCATCTGGCTGCTGTATTGCTCACTGAATGGCGATATAGTTTTATTGTACAGTGAATGGATATTTGAATTTTATAAAGCAAATTGTCTATTTGAGACAGGAATACAAGCCTTGAAAGACCTCGGTCTAATGCAAAGAATATGGCTCTCTGGGTGCTGTTAGAATTGTAGTGCCCAAATCTTCGACCAATGTAATTGCTCTGGCAATTTAATAATTTAATTTGAGTCATGGAAGGTTTTTATCCATGATGAAGAAGAAATGTGTGCTAAACCTGGAGAACTATTGCACTTTTCACAACAGTAACCATTTCCCCCCACGCTGTAACAATTATAATGTATAAAGCAGTGGTGGGGAGTGTGTGTGGCTGGGAGATGGTGTTAGACTACAACACCCATCATCTCTGTTCATTGGTCATGCTGTCTGGGACCCATGTAAACTGCATTTCAACAACATTTGTACATTCTCTACCCCAATGTAAAGGGTTGTGCAGCACACAGAACAACTATTTCTTGGCATTAGTTTAACTGTTATTATGTTGATTTGTTTCATTCTCACACAATTCAAAATAGAATGCAAGATTTTTTTCCCCTCCTTCTTGTACGATGGTGGAATTTTTTTTTCTTTATTTAGTCAACTGATGAGAAATTGCAAACGTTTTTGAGACTAACTTTTGCATCTTTGTATAAATTAAATGGCGGCTGTTATCTGGTTGCAGTGAGTAACAAAATGTGTGGTGTCGGATGGGTTGCTTGTGTATTTGCGATCAATCTGCCATCATTCTGAACTAAACTCACTTGGAAAAAACATGCTAGTTTTTTTGCTGCCATACATCTTTGGCCCACGTTGTGAAAAACATGAAGAATATAATTTGCTTGATGTCTCAGTCTTGCACAAGAGGTGAGATCTCATGTGAAGGTAGGAGAATTCGGAACAGGAGTTCTTTGCCACATTGAATCAGCTTGTCTCTGTGAAAATTAAGGTAACACCAAAAATTTCTTAACATCCATTGTTTATGAAGCTTGATGGTAAAGACATATTTTGGCAAGGTCAAAGGCTTCCACAGCCAGAATATCAAAATGTCTCAATGAGAAAATTGGTACAGAAAACAAATCCTGAATATTGAGAAGACACTAGACTAAAAAAAAGCAATATATGCTGAAAGAAAAGTTACTCCATATGCATTTTGAAGTGAAGGGCAGCCTATAGTGATGAAAAGCCCCAGGCTCTGGCACTTAATGATAAGCCAAAGAATTTAAGACTAACATAGTAGAAGGTAGCATTGTCAGTGGGATGCAGTAAATTACTTAGCATCTAGTTTCTATCTTTAATTTGTACTGTCATTTGGCTACATTAAATTATTCACCAGATAGTTTTCATCTTTGATTCCTACTGCTTCTCCAAAATGAGAGATAGAAAATTAAAATCGTATGAAATTCACTGCATGTGTTC